>NW_012116932.1:6675434-6726469 GCF_000951035.1 Colobus angolensis palliatus
CCCTCCCTTCCCTCCCTCCCTTCCCTCCCTTCCTCCCTTCCTCCCTTCCTCCCTTCCTTCCTTCCTCTCTCTGTCTCTCTTTCTCTCTCTCTCTGTCTGTCTCTCTCTTTTCTTTTCTTGTCTTTTTAGTAGAAATGTAGCCAGTGTAGGATGTTATCTTTATAATTCAGTTGTCTGGTGAGTAAGAACGTCTAAATGCTGGTCTCAACTTTATGATCTTACAGATTCTTACTTAATCCTTCTGTGCTGCAACTTTCTTACTGCAATATAAAGGGGTCAGACTAGATTATCTCTAAGGACTCTTCTAGCTCTTAAAAATAGAGTTGCTACCAGGGTCACTTTATATCATTGCTACCAGGGTCTGTTTCCCTCATGTTTGCCGCTGTGCAAGAGTATTCAAGGTAGAAGTAATTAAAAACGACCCAAATGTTTTGCCTTTCTATATCAGAGTGGTCCTACTTGGCAGGCTCTCAGTAGAATATGTGTTTTGGAAGTTTTTGGTGTAATTAAAATTTGCCTTGAGCTTGCCTTACTGTTTTACCTAAACATATTTGTCAAATAGGTTTAGAGAAGTGCTATCAGGTGTGGTAGCTACATGTATGTAATTAAATTTAAATTTAAATTGACTAAAATTAAATAAAATTTAAAATTTGGTTTCTCAGTTGCATTTAAAGTGCTCGATAGCCACATGTGGCTAGTGGATACTATATTAGCACAAATATAGAACATTTCCATGGTCAGAGAAAGTTGTTTTGGACAGTGCTTATTTAAGGTATAGTTTATGACTATGAGTATACTCTCTGTCCAAATTAACTGACCTGTATGGGGGTTTATATTTTATTCTGTAGTTTTTGGAAGTCTTTTTAGGCCAATTTTTCAAATGGAGCAAGAGAAGCGCTTTAAATATAGAGGTACTATATATCAATACTTAATAAGGTATTTTAATTTATAATTATTTTTATTAATATAAGGGACATAATTGAAACTATGACTTCATCTGTCTTTGCTGCATCTTTAATGGGGTGTGCTCTTTAGATGAGGTTTTTGAAAATGTTCTTATGTGATAGATGGAATAGAAGAAAGGCTAGAATAAAGGGAAGATTAGACATTAAACCACATATTTAACCTAGTACCCCAAATAATATTGGAAGGAGCATGTTGAGTTAACTCACCTTTATGGTAAAGGCTTTTCAAACTAACCAAACTAAGTAGCCTAGAACTGATTACCACTTAATAAGCTGTACCCGTCCTGCTAGGCTAACACACATGCCCCCAAAACTTTTGTGGTATCACTTGATAAAGGGAAGAAATTTTCTTGGCTTCTTGCAGACTACATGTATCTATTGCATAACAAAAAATGTAAATCAGTGGCCAGGCATGGTGACTCACACCTGTAATACCAGCACTTTGGAAGGCTGAGGTGGGCAGATTCCTTAAGGTCAGGAATTCGAGACTAGCCTGGCCAACATGGCGAAACCCCATCTCTGCTAAAACAAAAATTAGCCGGGTGTGGTGGTGGGTAACTGTGGTCCCAGCTACTTAGGGGGCTGAAGCACGAGAATTGCCCAAACCCAGGAGGCTGAGGTTGCTGTGAACTGAGGTTGCGCCACTGCATTCCAGCCTGGGCGACAGAGCGAGACTCCGTCTCAGAAAACAACAACAACAACAACAAATGTAAATCAGTGATGAATTCCTAAAGATCAGAATATCTGATTAGAAATTGAGTCATAGTAGTGCTTATAAACAGACTTCAGCATAGATTTGGTCAAGGGCATCAGTCACAGCAGATGTCAACCACGGAGTTTTGAGGCATTGATTCATTTTGCAAAAATATAGCATTGATAAGCCATGAACCCAGTTGGTCAGTAATGTATAGATTTTCAGTCAGTGCACATTACTTTAACACTGTGGACCTGAAATTCTGAAAGATCAGAAATTCCTTACTGTTTGAGATGAGTAGGTTTTAGGGACTAGCCATTTTATCTCGCATGACTCAGGCCTTAATGCTCCATTGCTAATAGCTAAATGTGGAAAAGTTTAGAATTACATTCAATTTAGTCAACTGTTAGGCTGCAATCATTTTTTAAAAATAATCTGTTTATGGCATTATTTGAGATAACTTGACGAACTCTAAAATATATATGTAATTACTTCTAAGTATAAGTAGTTTTTCATATTAACAACACACAGGCTCTGTGTCAGGCTCTGTTTCAGTTCTTTTCTAGTTAGAGTGGTGAGAGAAAAAAAAGAAATCTTTACAGTAAGCGCAAAATTATAATCCAAGTATTTTTAGAATCATATACTGTCTTGTTAAAATACATCAGTGATAATGTAAACACTTCTTCCTATCTGCATAAACTGATGATCACAATGAAAAAAATAGATTAATGTCTTTTTTTAATGCTGAACTCAACTTCTCTTTGTTGAGTATACTTGCACATTTTTATCTTGGTATATTGAACTCTCTTGATCTTATACAGACCATTCCAAGTGGTCTGACATACATACTCCTGATAAAATAAGAACATTGCCAAGATTATTTCTACTTTCTTTCCAACCAAAGAATGTGGCTGCCCCAAAGATAAGTTGTCTAAACCCACCTGCTCTCAGGAGTTGTTGCTGTGCTGTTAACTGACTGCTCCTTGCGCAGTTCATCGATAAACAACTGTCTGTTCAGCGATTAACTCTACATGTACTTTCTCCTTTTCTAGGAAGATTCAGAAAGGGCCAGGTATTCCCACCGGTCCAGTCACCATCGTCCTTATCTGGTTTGTAATAACCTATAAACTTGCCTCTGAAACTTTTCCTCATTAGCTTAATGCAGTCACTCACAAACTTTTACTGTGTTTATTTTTATTTTTATCAGGGAGTTGAGGATGCATTGTCCATTCGAAGTCTTGGCAGTCACAGGGTTGGTATTTTAACTTGTCTACACAATACAAACCTTACATGTGAACTTTCTTCAATTGCCTAAACAATCTGACAATGTTCATATATTTCTTTGCCTTTTTAAAAGAAGTATAAAATATTGGCAAAGACTTTCATTGGAAAATGATGCTTTCTTTCAAATTATTGTCATAAGTAAATCAACTCTAAAATCATGAATACTTTAATCTATTAACATGGGTCTAATCTCTTTTTCTATAGAAGGACCTTTGATTTTGGAAAAGTATCACAAAATAATTAAGATTGATCTTGTAGAATAACATTTGTTTGGTTCTAACTTTCTGACTTTTCCTACTTTCGTATCTTAAAAAATGACAGTTTATTAAATGCAAAATAGCTTTGGGGCTTGGATGATTAATTATAATTTTATTATGTGGAAAATTTGAACAACTGATTTGAGAAGTTCCCTGAATATGTATAGGAATTAATCATGCTTTGACATTTTGATTAACATTTTATAGAATGCCCCAGGTTGTTTTTTGCATGGATTGTTATACATCAGGAGGAAGAAGAAGCTACTCCTTAAAAACCCTAATATTATGCCAAGACCCTGATTTCTGTCTTAAAAAAGTATACTTTAAACATTAAAGCGGCACTTTTATTTTGCACATTGATAATGCTATGTGTATACTTGCGTTTTTTCCATTTTATTTTATTTAAATTTTTTTATTTTAATAGCTTTTAGGGTACAACTGCATTTTGGTTACAATGTTATATGTATACTTCCATGTAGTTTTTTTAGTCAGTAAGATGATCTTTCATGTTGAAGTCTCTATTTGTTAGTGTTCCCTGACTGTAATTTTCTTTCCACCTTGTATAAATGATAAAAATAGACTCTAATAAACTGAGTGTGCTCTGGCATACTAGTTATTGACATGTTTATATTCATAAATATAAACTCCAGGCTGGCTATTTTTCTTGGTGAATGTTCTCCAGGCTGCTTATTTTTTTTGTTGGATGTAATGTACTGTCTTTTTAGAGTAAGTTACTAAACTGGTTACTAAATCAGGAATATTTTAGTTATAAAACTTTAGATTTTTAAGAATATTGGCCAGACACGGTGGCTCACACCTGTAATCTCAGCACTTTGGGAGGCCGAGGCAGGTGGATCACCTGAGGTTGGGAGTTCATGACCAGCCTGGCTAACATGGTGAAACCCATCTCTACTGAAAATACAAAATTAGCCTGGTGTGGTGGCACATGCCTGTAATCCCAGTTACTTGGTAGGCTGAAGCAGGAGAATTGCTTGAATCTGGAAGGCGGAGGTTGCAGTGAGCCAAGATCGCGCCATTGCGCTCCAGCCTGGGCAACAAGAGTGAAACTCCATCTCAAAAAAAAAAAAAAAAAAAAGAATATTAACAGATCGTTACAGAAATCTAAGATAATTGGCAGCCTATAAATGATTTTACAGTAGAAAAATTTTAATACTGAATTCATCATACTTCTCCCTGGAGATATAGTACTTTGTTTTTTTCTCTTTAAATATTTTGAAAAGGTCGGGAGCAGTGGCTCACATCTGTAATCCCAGCACTTTGGGATGCTGAGGTGGGCAGATCACCTGAGGTTCAGAGTTCCAGACCAACCTGGCCACCATGGCAAAAAACCCCGTCTCTACTAAAAATACAAAAATTAGCCAGGTGTAGTGGCTAATGCCTGTAGTCCCAGCTACTTGGGAAGCTGAGGCATGAGAATCAGTTGAACCCGTGGGCAGAGGTTGCAGTGAGCTGAGATTGTGCCACTGCACTCCAGCTTGGGTGACAGAGTGAGCCTCTGTCTCAAAATAAAAATTAAAATAATTATTTTGTAAAGAATGATATAGGGAGTCAGTCAATAAAAGCTTTAAAGTTGAGTCTCAAAGGCTGTGAAAATAATCCTCTTCTTGTATTTATGGCTTTTTCCTTTTGCTTTTCATTGTAACGTTCGTAGTGTGTATTTTCACACAGTTGTTATTAAGCTGGTTGTTTGTAAATTTGTATGTGACCCTAGGAAACCTGATTATATATTTGTTTAACTTAAAGGTAGAACCAGCTAAATTTGAACATTTGGGAGCCTTTAAAACAAATCTGCAAAAAAAAAAAGAAATCTGCAGTTAAACTGATAATAACTGTATACCTAGAATGTATATAAAGTAATCAGGTTGATTTTATTTTTATGGCATTTGTATCATTAAACAAATTTAAGATATAACTGCAGTATTTAATTTCATTATGTTAATTTTGAAAATTTGTTAATATGGGATAGAATAAAACTCCCAGTATTTAAAAATGTCAATGTATAAATGTAAAAATTAATAAAAGTTTTACATCCTAGAGGAGATTCTAGTACATTACTCTCTATAAGTGTACATCTAACACAGTTTAAATGTTTAGACTTCCCTGGAAACAAGTCTGAAAACTCACTACTAATTTCATTTAAAAGAAATATAGTTGAGATAAAACATTTTCTGTTTTACCTAAATAATATTGAGAGTTCTAAGTTTTCATCAAATTCTTTGCTTTTAAAATAACTTCTCCTTTAAGCTGAATATGTTAGACAACTTTTGTCCTCTGTAGAAATAAATGTGATGGCCTAAAACCCTGACCTAAATTTCCTTGTGGTTTGCTATATAATTATGGAGTTATGCATTTCTCAGCCAGTTATTTTTAAAAACTTAAGGCCATGTACTAAGAGGTCTAATACTTTCTGAACGTAGTATTTGATGTGTGAACATTAGCAGTACCTGAATGTGAGGTGGCTATATTTATGGTCTTATGGTGCATTCTTTGACTTTAGATTTCTCCTTTTGTCCAATTAACTTTCATATACTATCTTTTTGAAAGGTGGCTTACCAGAAGCTATCTGGGCTGGAAATGTTGGTGTCAGTGCTATAGACATTATGTATAAAAATAAAAACAGCAAAGGTAGTTCTAGACTGTGAATAGTAGGATTGGGGGAGGGACGATTACATCAAAGTTAGGAATTTAGAATTGAAACAATCTGTGTCTATTAGTTTTGTATAATGATTGGATTATTAATAGTGCAGAACATTAGTAGCTGCTTGGTCATTGCTTTATACATTGAAATACAAGAAGACAGTAAGGTAGAGATCCAAAATTAGAAAATGAAGTGATCTTGGCCAGGCACTGTGGCTCATGCCTTTCATCCCAGCACTTTGGGAGGCTGATGCAGCAGAATCACCCAGGAGTTTGAGATCAACCTGGGCAATGTAGTGAGACCTTGTATCTACTAAAAATAAATAAATAAAAATAAAATAAATTAGCTGGGTGTGGTGCTGCACGCCTGTGGTCCCAGCTAGTTGGGAGGCTGAGGTGGGCGGATTGCTTGAGCTGTCCAGGAAGTCAAGGCTGCGTTGAGCGTTGATTGTGCCACAGCATAAAAACGAAGAAAAAGCGATCTTGATTGAATCAGAGCAGTAGGGATAAATTGCCTTTTCTCGTTGGTGGAGATTTTTACTGTTGCATGTATTTGGTTACTATTTATATAACAGTAGCCTTGGTATAATTTTAATGAATTTAATTTTTAAAATATAATTTTGTGTTTTATCATTTACTATTACACTGTTTAATTCCATTGAAGAACCCATCGAAGGATATAACTGGGACACTTTGGAGCAGAGCCAGTACACCCAAAAGGAAAGACACCATGGTGTGTAGCCCAGGAAAATGTGTGGTATTAGTGTTGTGCATTCACTTTTGACTTCCAGTGTCCTGGATATTTGAGTAATAGGTACATTCTGATAGAAATTAACACTTGATGAACTTTGTTTGCTGTATGTACTTTCTTTCTAGTTTGTTTCCTTATGAAAACTTTCAGGCAAGTTTGACAGTTAAAATTTCTTTAAAAGATTACAATAGCAAATTTTGGATTTTTTTTGCTCTATAGTTATAGCATCAAAAATTTGGGAATGAGCTCTTACTATTTTCACTTTTACCTCCTTTGATGAATCTTTCTTTTTTTACAACAATATAAATGCTAACTTTTACTTATTGGGGTGACTTTTTTTGTTTGCCCATTGTTTTAGTAGCAGTTGGTATGCCCAAATTATGGATTTTCCTACCAAATAGATTCAACATTTTTTTAAAAACCAGCTGAATTCTACGTTATATTTTGGAAAAGGAAAATTGAAACAGGTTAATTCCAGTTTGGCTTGTTAAATCCTATGCCTGTGTAAAATGCCACTGGTGCTACAGAAAGGATGATAAAAGTAAAGACAGCTACCCTTTTCCATGAACTTACCTGATTTGGAGGATGGAATAGCTTGTCTGCTAGAATGTGTGACTTGAGTAATATACGTTTTGGTCATGGAGGTTTTTTTTTTTTTTTTTTACAAAAGGGTTAGGTATTTTTTTAATTTAGAAATTTCCATAGAGAAGCAACTTTATTTTTAGGGAAGTGTCACTCCATGGTAAGTGACATTTTACTACTACACAGTTTAACAAATGTATACTATTATGTATTTTGGAAAATTTTGTAACAAGATTTTGTTACACATGCAATAATAATTTTTTTTATTGCTTATGTTTTCTGTTAGTTTCAGGATAATATAAGAAAAGCATTCGGTACAGATATTTTGCTCCAATAAAATTGGTATTTATTACAAGAACATTTTCAATGAATTTATACCAGTGGTAAAATGGTACCACTTAGTCTGATGCTTATGGAATTTATTTTTTGAGGTTTCTGCAATGTTTTTTATAAATGACCATTTCATTAGGCATGAAAAGAAGGGCTTTATTTTGACTGAACTATTATTTTAATGTTTTATTAGAACTAGATTATATAATTTGATTTTCTGATATATTTTAAGCTTTTTAAAAATTGTGATCTCTACAAGGAATACATTTTACACCGTAAGTCAGTATACACATGAAGATTCATGCATGTGGATTTGTATATATGTAAAAGTATAGAAAATACATTATTGAAACAACAGTTTCACAAAATATTTGCACTTACTTTGCGCAGCACCCTCTAATATTTTCTCTTCTAATTTAGTTTTTAAAATGCTGGTTGAGGGCAGGGTACAGTGGCTCTTGCCTGTAATCCCAGCGCTTTGGAAGGCTGAGGTAGGAGGATTACTTGAGCCCAGGAGTTCAAGACCAGCCTGGGCAACATAGCAAGACCCCATCTCCTAAAGTAATAATTAAAAAAAATTAGCTAAGCATGGTGGTGGCATGTACCTGTAGTTCTGCAGTTCCAGGTACTTGGGAGCCTGAAATGGGAGGATCACTTGAACCCAGGAGTTCGATGTTGCAGTGAACTATGATCAAGCCACTGTACTCCCACCTGGGCAAAAGAGTGAGACCCTGTCTCAAAAAAAGCTGGTTGAACCTACTAAGTTGATTTTATGAACTACTGATGAATTGCAACCTATTGGGTTTTTGAATAGTATTCCTTAAAATTTTAAATGAATATAAGGGTTGGAAAAGAAAGATATTTTTACCAAACAATTAGTATTTAAACTACCTAAGGAACTTGTTCATTGCTTTTATTTGTTTTATATATGACTTTCTCGGTAGATAGCTTAAAAATATAAACTAGAATGCTTAAGAAACGATGTGTGAAAGCCATAAATCTATGTAGTTACTATTTTTTTTTTCCTGGATTTGAAATGTGGTATTACACATACTATCTTTTTAAAAGGCTCCTACATGAAATATGGATGTTCTGGTCTTATGACTTTTGTATATTTTTCTTTGATTTATATTCCGTGTCACACCTGTATGATACTGTGCAGTTCACACTTTGACCAGATTTCTCAAAGTAAGAAACCAGCATTTTCTTGAGGAAGGACAATTTTAGGTGTTTGTTCACAAGCAGATCCAAGGGAATGTTCCCCATCTTGGTGCTACAATTGTTCTTTTGTAAGCTTGACCATGTTAGTTATGTGTGCTTGCTTTATTGCCTGTTCATCCTTTGCTTTTGCCATTTTTCAAATAATAGGAAATGATGTGAAAAGTGATAATAATTTTCTTAAAAAGCATTTTTGACTTTAGAATACTTAATTCTTGTATTTAAAGGCTCCCTTAGGATGTTTTGTGCTATAGTGTACTGAGATTGAATCATATCACTATTAGTGATTATGAATTTTGTTATTTAAAAGAAAAATAAACATACAGTTTTGAATATACATACAGTTTAGCAATACTTTATACTAGGAAAGAGTAGGAGGAAGAATTTTTTTTTTAATTCAGCTGGATTAGCCTTCATGTTTAATAATTTTTTCTTTTAAAATAGTGCTGGATTTTTAGTAACCTCAAATATTACTTCTTCTCTTCTTTATATTTCTGAATTTGGAAACAAACCAACTTTCATGTTCTGCTGAAACCCAGTATGATATGTTCAAGGATAGATCATCAAGACTTTCATCATTAGTATGTAGTGCATGACTTTGTGTTATATTTGGAGTTTTGCTTTATAAACATTTGTTGATGCTAATTATAGAATATGACTAACTTTCATGGCTTTGTTATGAGCTTTTGGGGAAAATGTGACTAACAAAGCAAAAAGCTAATGTTTTGTGGTTGTGGCATGAATAGTAATTTTTTTCTTTAGGATTTCAGAATTAGACACAAGTTACTCTTATCTTTTGAGGACTAGGATTGGTAGTAATATCTTTTTTTTTTTTTTTAATTTTAGAGATGGGGTCCCTCTCTGTCAACCAGGCTGGAGTACAGTGGTGCAATCATAACTTACTGACTGCGACCTTGAACTCCTGGGTTCAGTGGGTCCTCCCATCTCAGCCTTCTGAGTAGCGAGTACTATAAACATGTGCCAACATGCCCATCTAATTGTTTTATTTTTTTTTGTAGAGATGGGGTTTTGCTATGCTGTCCAGGCTGGTCTCGAACTTTTGGTCTTAAGTGATCCTCCCACCTTGGCCTCCCAAAGTGCTGGGATTACATGTGTGAGCCATCGTGCCCAGCTGGCAGTAATGTATCTTTTCTTAAAACGATGAGCCACCCACATAACATATACTAATTGTCATTCTAACACTGTTATAAACATGTCTTAATGTTGAGCACAAGCCCTAACTGTGTTTTATGTCATATGTCACAAGCTAGCAGGTGTGAAGTTGCTAGATAGAAAACATCCAGTAGTGTTAGAGGACACCTAAGACATCAGTTATGTCCATACATTTTGGTTTGATTTGGTTAGTTTTTTATGGTATGTCATTAACCAAGGAATTTAAGTTATAGCTTGTTTTTCTTGGGTTAATATTTTGTCATTAGGTTGCCTGAGTTTCTAAATTACATAGACATCTCTTAAAATGTTCAGAGTAATATATAAAAAGATGCATATTCAAAAAAAAGAAAAATGAGTTTTTAATCATTGATTGGGGATACAGCCATATATATGTGAGATGGTTTACCTAGAGCAGTCTGTTGCCTTTGGCTCTTGATAGGTAGGGCACTTCTAGCCACACCTTCTTATTTCAGGCAAGTAGTATGTACCTAGATTAGATTTCTTATCTACCAATTTACCTAAGTAGTATTGCTGGCCTTAATTTCCCTGTATGTACTTTGCTCTGTACTCGTAGGAAAAGTTAGATATTGAGACAATCCTGCCTTCAAGGGACCCTTTTATAAGGTGACCATTTATGATATGCTGGGCAATCCATACCATGTTGGTTATTTCCCTCCTGAGCATTACATACTCTGGATTCACTAATTTGGGTTAAGAGTACTGTCTGGGACAGTTTAATGTCATGTTCTTCGTTCTCTCAGTCCTGTTTTAATTGTTCCAAAAGATTGCTATTTGACCTTTAGGTAAGGAAGACTATAGAAGGAAATGAATTATCTTGTTACCTATATCCTTATAAAGAAGGTGGGGGGGCCAGGAGTGGTGTCTCATGCCTGTAATCCCAGCATTTTGGGAGGTTGAGGCAGGAGGATCACTTGAGACCAAGAGTTCAAGACCATCCTGGACAACATAGCAAGACATTGTCTCTACCTGTCCCGCCAACCCCAAATTAGCTGAGTGTAGTGGTACATGCCTGTGGTCTTACCTATTCAGGAGACTGTGGCAGGAGTCCAGGAGTTCTAGGCTGCAGTAAGCCATGATTGTGCCACTGTACCCCAGTCTGGGTGACAGAGCAACACCCTGTTTCTACTGAAAAAGAAAAAGAAGAAGCCAGAGGGACTCAAGTGTGGCGTGAAGGTCTCCACAAATATCCTGCCTGGCTCTTAGTTCTAATCAGGTTTTCTTTAGCTGGCCAGACACACAGATGCTTGGCACAGAGGGAGGTGAGGGAGGAATGCAAATGTGTAGAGAGGCCAGGTAGCCTAGCTAGTAAAGTGCAGTGAATTGTTTACTAACCTTTGGGAAATAAATTGCATGTAAACTATTGTGTATCTCATATAGACCTTTGTGTATATAATTTCAAGATGAATTTTATTAAATTATTTTCATAACTTCCCTATGCAATCATTGAAGTTAACTTGAAATATTTACTTCCAGAATCATTCTTATAGTCACTCTCATGGAATGAAGAAGAGGTCTTCTGGTTCTCATAAAGACCCACTGGTTAGTTCTGTTGTGTCTCATATCACAATTCACAAAGTCCTGTTAGGAACTTAAGGATTATGATTATGATTGCTTTGGTGTGCTACTAGGGCATTATTGAAACTTGATAATCTGCTGAAACATGATTTATCAGAAATTTAAAAATAATTTTGTTTTCATTTGCAAGTTTTAGTATTAACATATGCAAACCCCAGCAGGCAGGGTTAGTATTATATCACAAGAAGCTCATTAACAAGTATTTTCATTTACGAATTGTCCTTTGGAATATACCTGAAGAATAGGTTTAGTAACATTCTCATCCTTATTTTAGGAATTTGAATTGATTTAGTTGTGGTATTATGGACAGTAACTAAACTCACAAATAGGTTTCATTCTAAAAGTTTGTGTTTTGGGAACTTGGAATGCATTTTCTCATTTCTACAATAAATATGTAATGGCAAAGTTTCCATACTAGCTTGCTGAAAACTCATTAATCTATAATGTAATTAAACTGCAGAATTAATATACTCTTTATTCTAGTCACTTTGCAAAACAACATTTCTTTTTTCTTTTTCTTTTGTTCTTTTTTTTTTTTTTTTTTTTTGTGAGTTAGAGTCTCGCTCCCAGGCTAGAGTGCATGGTGCGATCTCGGCTCACTGCAACCTCCACCTCCGAGGTTCAAGCGATTCTCCTGCCTCAGCCTCCCAAGTAGCTGGGATTACAGGCATGTGCCACTATTCCTGGCTAATTTTTGTGTTTTTGTAGAGACGGGGTTTTGCCATGTTGGCCAGATGATCCTCCCACCTCAGCCTCCCAGAGTGCTGGGATTACAGGCATGAGCCACAGTGCCTGGCTGCTAAACAAATTTCTGTGAGGAAAGGAATGTCTCCAGAATGCCCACTTGGTACATTGGGAACACCCATTTCCTGTTAGGTTGCAACAGTACTGGCAAAGGAAGTTCAGTCCCAACTCTTTGTGAATTCAGGGTTCCCATGGGTTGGATGGGGAGAGGGTTGGAAGGCTTTGGTTGGTAGAAAGAAGGAGAGAAGGGAGAATGTAATGGGGAGGACATTAACGAGAGGCCCTGGAAGGTAAGGTCTTGGGATCTCTGGGGAAAGGTGAGCCTTAGTGCCTAGTTGAGGGTGTGAGTTGGGAGTGAAGAGTGGTGTGGGAAGGCAGGGCTAGGGGTGATAGGGGTGGGGTGAGAGTAGGGGTATCCTCAACTGCAGTGTCAACACTGGTGGAGTCTTTAAATCAGAGATTGCCTAAATTTGCTTAACCTTGAGTAAAAAAGATGGCTAGAGAAGTTGGGAAGGGAATTTTATAGATGGTTTTCTCTCCCTCAGTTAGCTATAATGTATACTATTATTGTTTATTTTGTGCATTGTATAAATGAACCTGCCATAGTGTTTTAGATCAAACCATATTTATTGTACTCTTTCTTTCGTTTTGGTAATTTGTCAGTTTATTTTGACAAGTAATGGGACTAGGAAATGTTTGGAACCATATACATAGCTCTTTAACCACTTCTGTGGCTTTGCCAGATGGATTGTAAAACTGGTAATTATTCAGTGGTCCAGGAGTGTTCAAGGACATTCTTAAGAATGGCAGGAGAATAAATTGTTTTCATTTCATTTTGTCTGAGAGTGTATTGTCTTGTTTTTAAATTTAAAAAGTTAGTAATGTCTTTGTTTTAGGGGCTGGAAATAATTGTTACTTTGACTTAATGTGATATGATGATTTAAAAACATTATTTTGGAGAAGGGATTTGGTAATACCATATTTTGCCTTTGTGTGTTCAGTTTTACCTTTGTGTGTTGTTAGATTATTAATATTTAACCTAAGAAAAATGTGTTTAATTTTGCTTTTTGCAGAGTGGCCTCTACTTTGACCAGAGAAACTATAGCAGTCTTAGACATAGCAAACCCACCTCTGCCTACTACACTCGGGTTTGTCTAAAGTTTTTTGGCTTTATGTGTTTTCTAATCTCCCAGTTTTGCATTTTGACTAGCTGTAACTAATCTATAAATGGCTACGTATATACTAGTTTTTGGTAACTGAATTTATGTAGTCTGTAGGAGTCTCTTTAAACAACGGGAACTATTGAATCATCATGTTTATAAATCAGTACCATTAAAAAATTTTTTTAATGAAAATATTTAAATGTACAAAAAAGTTCAAAGAATAATATAGTGAATATCACATACTTGTCATTTAGATTATATAATTCATTATGTTTCCTTTCTCACGTAAGTATCTATTTGTCCCTCTAACCATCAATTCATCTTAGTTTTTGATACATTTCAAAATAAGTCGTAAGCTTCCATATACTTCAGAGTGGGTACCCTTTTAAAACAGCTTACATATAAAAATGTAAACTACATGTGGCATGAGAAGAATGTAATTATTTAATGTTAGAATCTCCTTTTTTTAAAAGACATTTGACACATCATACATTTAAGACACATTAAATGTATGGCACACAGTACATTTAAAATAGTTTTGTTTAAAAAACCTGCACACACAACTTAAGTACTCTTATTTTTCATCTCTGATTGGATTTGGTGAAAAAGAACTTGAAAAGTCATGTCCTCAGATGACATCAGGAAAAGCAAGATTTAATTCCTTTAAAAACATGCTGTGTCCTTTTAGTGCATGGATTCATTGACTAGTACAATTTATCTAATTCAACTAAGGCACTTTGTCCATGGCTTGTTTTGAAGAACAGGTTTTCTAATCTATTTGGAAAAGAGTGTTTGTAGTGCTGACTTGGAGCTTATTTATCTGGTTCTCCAAAAATCAGTCTAAGCCAATTAGGAGTTGGTCATAAAATCACTGAAAATATCATAGGAACTGGGTGACTGGGATGTGGCCACTGTTTGCCACACTCCCAGTGCCATGGCCCTCTTTCCCTCAGTGTTTTCTTACTTACCATTCCATATCCTAACAATAATGCTTGAAGACCAATAGGACATAAACACATTTATAATTTATAGAAAACTGTTCCAACTGTTTTTCTTTCTTATCCCTTACAATGGATATTCAAAACAATTTCTGATGACTTAAGTTTTTCTTATTTCGTGTGTTTCTTAACTACCTTAAGCATTCAGGAATTGCTAATGAATTATGATTATAAAATCATAAACTTAAATCCTCTGTATTCGTGATGGTGAGACCAATTCATCTTTGTTTTTGTTTTTGCTTATTTATTTTGTTTTTGTCTCTTAGCAGTCTTCTTCCCTGTACAGTGACCTTCTGGCAACATATAAGAGTGACAGGGTTAGTACTTTCTGAGGAATTTTCTGCCTTCAGAGCTACCAGTTGCTTTTTTTCGGGTTTAATAACGCACTTTTTTCTTAGGCCTCTTCTACTGCAAATTCTGGTCTGCTGAGAAGTGCCAGTCTGGTTTGTATTTTCCTCTTCCAGTGTGTGCACTGCTGGTGGGGTCAATGTCATGGTGCTAACTCTATGGCTTGACAGCTTTTCTCCAAAATAGTTAAGGACACATGATTTTAATGTCATGTATACTTCAGATTGTGCTGCCTGTGCTTAAAATATAAAACTTTAGGGTATTAAAAATGAGCATATTCCCTTCACAGAGGGCTGTTGGTAGCCCTTGCTTAGAATCAGTTTTTTCATAGAGAAGATAGATTTGCTTGAGTCCCACTACACTCACATACTTTTGTGAGATGGCTGCTTATGGAAAGGATATTGTTTTTCTTTGGGACAGTTATGATCTTGGCCTCTGATACTAGGATCTACTAAAGCAAGCTGACTAGAACAGTAAAAGCAATAGCTCTGTGTAATGTGTGAGCTGTGAATTTGTTGCTTTCAAGCTGTTTGTTGTGTTGTGGCCTGTTCTAGTGGACTGGGATCCTGAAGTTTTATAACTTAATTTTATTGTTGTAGTGGGCAAAATACTCTTTGTACCTCAGTTTCCTTTCCTGCTCTGTTTCCTCTTTTGAGGAAATACATTTATACATGTTAATTCTCCCAGTTTCATAACATGATGGTGAAAGAAAATACTGTAACCAGGGGTAGTTTTTTAAAAAATGAAGTGTAAGGTTGATAGCAATTTATGCATATAAATGAGTATTACCCCCTTTCAGGGTTTTCACTTTGGGAAGCTATATACTTATATTATTTTCCAAAACTTTTTTGGTACCGAGTATTGTGAAAACATTAAGTCATTTTCAAAACAACCTTGATGCTAAATAGCTAAGTAATACTTCCTTTGTTCCTTAGGCATCATTGTACAATGGTGGATTATATAACCCTTATGGTTCTCGAACTGTAAGTCTAAATAGGGGAAGGTGGTGAGGAGGAGGGAAATGTGGGTGGGCACAGTTTACTTTCAAAGAAAAAGTCAAAAATTAAAAAAAAAAAGAATACACAAAGGAAAAGTTATTTAATCTGACCTCTAATTACTCTCTAAGCTGTGATCAAGTCATTCAGCTAGCCAGTTGTGACTGTCACCCAAGCCATGATAAAATGCCTGCTGGAAATCATGGCTTCAAGTATTAGGGAAATACATAGAAAAACCACTTTTCTTGTTCATTAGTTCCTCCTGAAGAAGTTCTGAGCAGCACTTCTTAGGGCATCCCCTTCTTCTCTCCCTCTAGCCAAGGGCTGGTAGATCTTGAGGATGGGGATGAGGTAGAGTTCTAGGCCACTGAATAATAGTTAACTTTATCTTGAGAACCAGGGACAAGTTAGGTCCATGGTCCCTAATGTATTCTCATTAGAAAAATGAGGTGTTCATTGTTGTAAAACCTTTCTTCTTGGAAACTTTATAGCCATCTGAATGCAGTTATTACTCATCAAGAACAAGTTCAGCCCGAAGCAGTCCAGTGGTGAGCTGTCTAGTCTCTGCATGCTTTGTAGAAATTTTTGATTGTTGCATTAATCTGTACTCACTGTTTAGAATCTTGAGGATATGGTGTGATTCACTTTGTTGTGTATGGATTAGGTATTCCCTTAGTACATAAACTCAAGCACCAATTTGTCCTAATAATTGGTGATTTCTCTATAAATGTGACCTAGCATGTAATTTCTTAAACGAGTCTCTAACCAGTGCCATTAGAATTTTTTAAGTTTTTATATTTAATTTTCATTTGTGTAGAACTTCTTGTCTTTCAGTGGTGATAATTCAGTGTATAGGTTGACTATCCTGTGTTTCTCCTTTCCATCTTTACATTCTGCACATTCAGCCATTTCACCTGCTTGCCAACACTTCTATCAATGCAGTGAAAGGAGAAGAAATAAAACAAACTGATTTAAAAAAAAAATTATACAAAAGACAAAACTGGGACAATTATAATTACCTAATTTTTCTGTAGTATTTTTTAAAATTTGTAAAAATAATATTAGTTAAGGAAAATTCAAAGTAAAATTCCCCAGACCCCTCCTTCCCCATTTTCCTTCCCCAAATGTAATCTCTGTTCTTCAATAACCTTTCATAGATATTTTATGCATATATCAGTGCTCTTTATTTTGAGTGCAAATAGGTTCATATTACATACTGCTCCTCAATATATTTTCTTTCGTTAAAGTAGTTTTCTGTATCAGCACCTATAAATTTATTTCATTCTTTCTTTTTTTGATAAAAATTTTGAACAAGTAAGCTGTGTCCCTTAGTTTTTCCACTTCATGTCTCTTAGAGATAGTTTCATATTAGCACATTCTTTTTAATGGCAATATATCCCGTTACTGTGTAAGTATACATTTTAAAAGTCATTTCCTGGCCGAGCACGGTGGCTCACACCTATAATCCCAGCACTTTGGGAGGCCGAGGCGGGCAGAGCACCTGAGGTCGGGGGTTCAAGACCAGCCTGACCAACATGGTGAAACCCCACCTCTACTAAAAATACACAATTAGCCGGGCGTGGTGGCACATACCTGTAATCCCAGCTACTTGGGAGGCTGAGGCAGGAGAATCGCTTGAACCCCGGAGGCAGAGGCTGCAGTGAGCCAAGATCGTGCCATTGCACTCCAGCCTGGGCAACAAGAGCAAAACTCCATCTCCGGTGAGCCAAGATTGTGCCATTGCACTCCAGCCTGGGCAACAAGAGTAAAACTCCATCTCAAAAAAAAATAAAAAATAAAAAAATAAAAAGTCATTTATCTGTGATAGACATTAGATTGTCATATTTTTGCTACTACAGACACTTATACAATGACCGTTCTTATCCAAGTATATTTTTGTATACTTACGTGGGTAAATCTGCAAGGTAAATTGTGAATCATGAAATGATGGGGTCAAAGAGGATATGCATTTAAATTATGATGTAAATTACCATGTTGTCTACCAAAAGGACTGTACTGGTTTACATTCCCAATGGCAAATGATGACTTTACGAGCTACCGTGTTATCCTTGATAATGTCAAAACTAGAGAAATAATTAAAGCAGTTTTTTAAAGGTCATCAAAGGTTAATTTGTGAAGTGGAATAGGTGAGCTATATGGGTTTTCTTTTACATATATGTTTGTCTCAGTTCTACCATTTCCAAGTGGCACTGCTTAAAAATGCCACTGCTGTATTTAACAAAAGTTATTACAGGGATGTTTAAGAAGGTAAGAACTTTTTTCACATAAGAAGGAAGTTTACTTCTAACCTACCCTGTAATAAAATTTCACTTGGCAATTATTGGACCTGGTAGCATTTTTAGTTTCCTGAGTGTGGTGGTCACTTGCAAATAAAATTTGATTTTATACACATATACACATAATTTTTAAAATTTTAATATGTATATATTTTTCTTTAGAGACAGAGTCTCGCTCTGTCACCCAGTCTCTGAAGTGCAGTGGCACGATTTTGGCTTACTGCAGCCTCCGCCTTCCAGGTTCAAGCAATTCTCCCACCTCAGCCTCCCAAGTTTCACCATGTTGGCCAGGCTGGTCTCAAACTTCCGACCTCAGGTGGTCCACACACCTCGGCCTCCCAAAGTGCTGGGATTACAGGCATGAGCCACCGTGCCTGGCCTAATTTTAATTTTTATTTAGAGAGGGTAGCTTTCTGTGTGGCCCTGCTAGATTCGAACTCTGGGGCTCAAGTAATCCTCCTGCCTCAGCCTCCTCAGTAGCTGGGACTGCAGGTGTGTATTACTGTACCCAGCTTATATTTTCATTCACTTGTAGGATCTTGTCCTTATAGGCTGGCTAGATCCTATTTCATTTGCAGGTTGGGGTCAGAATAACTATTTTAGTGATGCCAGAATGTTTTCTTAGTGATGTTAGAATGTAGATAAACTACACATACTGAAGATGAGTCTTTGGCTGGTAAAGCAAGAAGATGACAGAGCCATGTAGGGTGATGTTAGCAACATTTCCACTAGTTGCATAGTAATGAATAAAGGAAAATAAGAACCATCACTTTGTTGTCCCTGTTGTAGGAATTTCTGTCATTGACTTACATTGTTTCACTTTAAAATATTCTTTTATTTTCTCTCTCAAGCAAAAACATTAAGTATATTTATTGACCCCTGATAGGATTCCAAAGGGCCCAGAGGTTTAAAAGTATGAAATCCCTAGCTGGTTTCAGTTGGCTTACTTATGCACCTCCCCTTCTTTAATTTTTTGAGATGGAGTCTTGCTCTGTTACCCAGGCTGGAGTGCAGTGGCATAATCTCGGCTCACTGCAACCTCTGCCTCCTAGATTCCAGCGATTCTCCTGCCTCAGCCTCCCGAGTAGCTGGTATTACAGGCATCTGCCACCATGCCTGGCTAATTTTTGTATTTTTAGTAGAGACGGGGTTTCACCATGTTGGTCAGGTTTGTCTTGAACTCCTGACCTCAAGCAATCCACCCGCCTTGGCCTCCCAAAGTGCTGGGATTACAGGCGTGAGTCACCACACCTGGCTTTCTTTAATTTAACTTAAATAAAAGGTAAGGTTTTACTTTATTTGTGCTTTTTGGAAATCTCTCCTGATTTTTAATAGCAGTTTATTATGCCTTGTACCAGCTTTTCTATTAATATATAGGGTGCACAATAGATTATACCAATTATGCTGCTTATATCATTATTCGTATGCATCTCAAAACCTTCCTTAATGTGCTTATAATGAGGTAACACCATAGCAAAATTGCATCTTTGTCATTATCTGCATTTAATATCTATAGTTTACCAATGATGACACTGCAAGCATTGTGTCTTCTGATCGTGCCAGTCGTGGACAGAGGGAGAGTGTGGTGAGCGTGATTTGCATGCAGATAAATAAGATGAGTTTTAAATAACAACAATGCATGCTCATGTGAAATCTGTTGGAAAGTGAAATTTGCATTTGACAATAAGAGCATTTTCTTCAAATTTAGTTATATAAATAATTTGCCTTATAAAACCTGCTGAGAACACACATTCTCTGTGGGCTGTGCAAGCTTTCATTAATAACTTGTCTTTTTACATCTCTTAGGAGTGAGTCATTATTTGAAAAGTTTTTACTTGTTATTCTTTGTTGCTGTTTTATGCACATACATGTGTGTGCAGTTCACCAAAGACAAATTTCTTCAGCAAAATTAATGTTTCCATATTGTATAAAACTCATAACTATGGATTACAAATCATGTTACCATTAATTGCTTTCTATATTGTTGTATTTACATTTAACTGATGTTTATCCATCTGTTAAGACCTGTAATCCAGGCATGGTGGCTCATGCTTTTAATCCCAGCTACTTGGGAGACTAAGGTGGGAGGATTGCTTGAGCCCAGGAGTTTGAGCCTGCAGTGAGCTATGACTGCATCACTGCACTCCAGCGTTGTTAGCAAAATGAGCCTCTGCCTCTCAAAAAAAAAAAAAAAAAAAAAAAGCTGGTGAATTTAAGAATTGCTGATGACAAAATTTAAAAATTCTAGAGGGAACAAATAGCTATGTTAGAATACAAATGATATAATTTCAGGTTATTCTTTAATGAAGCTGGAAATTTTACAGAAAACTGATGACATTTTAGTTATATTTAAGAAATTGGTTTGGAAAATACATTGTTGAGGATGGTATGTCAGCTTAGAGCTAGAATAAAGAACATAAGAGGCTGTAATTCCTTAAAGAAAAATAGACCATTTAACATGAGTTACATTATGTGAAAGATTATAAACCTGAGTTTTCATAGAGAAGGGGAACATTAAATGTTGGAGAGATTTGTTACCAAAATTCATTTATTTAAAGCAGTTGTAGTTCCTTAGCAAACCAGCTAATGATCATGCTTACAACTGAAGGAGGAATAATATGCCACAATACCTAAAAACACCTTGGAACGCAGTGGAGTGGAAAGGGCAGGGACTCTAAATAATGATGCTTGGGCTTGTATCCACTTCTACTACCTATTAGTGTGTAAATGGCAGTGTCTTTATTTGTACATTGGGGATGTTAATACTACCTTTGTAGGTAAGCTTAATATATGGATTAAATGGAATACTATATAGAAAATACCTATCAAAATTCTCAGAGAGGTGCCAATAAATATTAGTATCTATAAATGCACGTTATATTATTATTACTGTGAATAAAAATACCATTGCTTGATTGTATTGGTCCTTAGCAAAACTTCATACTTTTACGTAAGCCTGTTTTATCTCTGTGGATGGGCTTCTGAATTCCCTTCCTTGAGAAATATTTTAAAGCAAGGCAAACAGTCAGCTGAAGTAAGGAATAGATGATGAATGAAGTAAAAACAAAAACAAAAACAAAAACAAAAAAAACACTTACTTTAAAATTAAATACATGTTTGTGGAGTGCCTGTTACATTCAAAGCCCTGTGTTGAGTGCTAGGAATACTATTTTAAGCCAGTCAGACTAGATTTCTGACTTTATGCATAGAGTTTATATCCTAGTGAAAGAGATGGAAAATAAGCTAGTAAAGAAAGAAAAAGAAAGAAATGTCAGGGAGTGTGAAGAGGACAGGTAATGTGATAGGGAATATGGAGGGGCCGGTATGTATGTGGGTGACCCTTTGGATGGGGTGATTAGAGATGCTTCTTTGAGAAACTGACCATTGAGCTGAGACCTGAAATGTGAGGAGCCAGTTGCTTGAAGAGCTGGGAGAGGAGCATTCTAGGCCAGTGCCAAGGCCTAAGGTGAGGGAGAACTGGTGTGTTTGGGGAACAAAAAAGAGGCCAGTATAGTTCATTTCCTTCTTTATTTTGTCCTACATTTCCTGGTCTTTGGGAATATAAAAAAGAGGGACCTGTGTAAACTGAGAAAAGGTGCAGTAAACACCCTGTGAATAATTCTGCATTCAGCATATATATTCTTAACAGAATTGATAGCTATAATGAATTATAAATTTTGAGAATTATAGTAGAGGTATTTCAAGGTATTCATAACCTTGAAATGCTTCTGTTCAGGGTGATGAATATCTTAAACATGAGAGATTTGCTGGTCCTCAGGAAGTAAATGTTCTCTGTAGCATAGGACTCTAGTTAAGATGAGTAAAAAAGCTGATTGTAGAGCTGTGATTTCATTTAGGAACCCCTCTTCTTTATTTTTTTGAGTAGGTTAATTGCAGCAGTTGCCTTATTTTATTTCTTGATACTTTATCACACATCAAAATTTTAAAAAGCCTTTCTCTAATTGGCCAATGTTCTTATTTTTTTTTCTTTCTTTTTTTCTTAACTTTTAAAGCATCTCATTTTTTTTTTTTTCTGACTGAAAGGTTTCTGCCGCTGATTATTTCAGTCGCTCCAATCGTAGGGGAAGTGTTGTCTCCGAGGTGGATGACATCAGTATCCCAGATTTGTCCAGCGTGAGTGTATTGCATGGGGTGGTTGGTTATGTTGTCCCAGGCTTGTGACTAACAGCTAATATGTTAGCTATTTTATAATAAAAGTGGGAACTTGATCTATTGTCTTAAGAAATATTTGTTTGGGCCGGGCACAGTGGCTCACGCTTGCAATTCCAGCACTTTGAGAGACCAAAGCAGGTAGATCACCTGAGGTCAGGAGTTCGAGACCAGCCTGACCAATGTGGTAAAACCCTATCTGTACTAAAAATACAAAAAAATTAGCTGTGTGTGGGGCTCACACCTGTAGTCCCAGCTACTCTGGAGGCTGAGGCAGGATGCTTGAACCCAGGAGGTGGAGGTTGCAGTGAGCCAAGACCACGCCACTGCACTGTATCCTGGCAACAGAGTGAGACTTCATCTCAGAAAAAAACAAAGAAAGAAAGAATTGTTTGAGCATGTTAAAATCAAATACATTTGCTCTGTTTTGGAATGTATTTATTAATATGTCCTTTTTTAAAAAAACCTTTTCCCCCTCTGTGGAAAAATCTCCACATAGAACCCATCAGCATCTGCAACAATTATCAATATTTTGCCAATTTTGTTTCATTGATTTCTTCCCCCTTCCCTCCTTTTTTCCCTGAATTATTGTAAAGCAAATTCCATGTCATGTCATTTCTCAATAAATAGTTCAATATGTTTCTGTAACTGAATATTTTTTCAGATCTCTTATATCATTATCATCACTAATGAAATAAGTAATTCCTTAGTATCATCTAATACCTAACCCTTATTCAGACATTCCTTATTGGTTAAAAAAATTATTTTCCTTTTTGATTTTAGTGAATCTATAAAGTGATAGGTAGACTTAGAAAGTTGAATAATGAAATATACCACTTAGTAAAGTGTCACTAATTTGTACTAACCAGGAAGAATCTGAATATATTTTAAATATTTGGATTATGGCATTGTTCTGAAGAAGTGTGTCTATCCATTGCTTCCATATTCATCAGGAACTGAATTTAGGAAAGGTTGTCCTTAGGCATTTGTCTTAATGAAGGAACTCCAGCCAACAACTTAGGATCTACCTGCTCATCTCAAAATAACAGCCTGATTATCTCTCTGACGCTTCTCCTCTTGCTGGCTTTGTGTTGTTTTGCCCATGGACCAAGGCTATACTGACTGTACTGATTGTCAAGCACTTTGGAGGGGGTGAGAGGTGGCATTTTTCTTTCTTTCTTTCTTCTTCTTTTTTTTTTTTTTTCTTGGTGACAGGGTTGAGACCTGTTGCCCAGGCTGGAGTGCAGCAGCGCGATCACGGCTCTCTGCAGCTTCAAATTCCTGGGATCAAGTGATCCTCCCGCCTCAACCTCCGAAGTAGCTGGGACTACAAGCGTGTGTCATCATTCCTAGCTAATTTTTATATTTTTTGTAGAGCCAGGGTTTTGCTGTCTTGCCTAGGCTGGTCTCGAATTCCTGACCTCAAGCAATCCACCTGCCTCAGCCTCCCAAAATATTGGGATTATAGGCGTGAGCCATCACTTCTGGCCAACATTTCTTTTTTTTTTTTTTGAGACAAAGTCTCACTCTGTCGCCTAGGCTGGCATGCAGTGGCACGATTTCGGCTCACTACAACCCCCACCCTCCGAGTTCAAGCGATTCTCCTGCCTCAGCCTCCCGAGTAGCTGGGATTACAGGCACCTGCCACCGCGCCTGGCTAATTTTTTGTATTTTTAGTAGAGACGGGATTTCACCATCTTGGCCAGGCTGGTCTTGAACTCCTAACCTCATGATCCACCCGCCTCAACCTCCCAAAATGCTGAGATTACATGCATGAGCCACTGCACCCAGCCAACATTTCTTAATAGAAACATTAGACAGTAGTTTTTAAATGAAGAAATAATTATTTATAATTAGCATTTCACTGATGGTATTTAAATAGCGATTTCTGAACTATTTTAATTCTAGAAGATAATTTTATGTGTGGTTCTTAAGCATTCCAGATCATTGGTTCTCAAATCTGGCTATGCAACAGTATCATCTTGGTGTGGGTCTAATCAATAACTCTCTCTGCATACAAAGTTAGAAGACTGGTTTCCAAGTCATTCCCCTGAAATATTGCCCTTATTAAATTGGCTAGTAATCCCCTTTTTTCCCCTGTAAGTATGGACAATTAAACTTATTGTTTACATCTGTTCTCTTAAAAACTGAATTCTGTCAGCCTCTTAATTTATAATATCTGAATTAATAGTTATGTCTTCCTTATATTTATTTTGTGATGATTTACTTTAGTAATTACATATAAATGAAAATGCTGACAGTTTAAAAAATCTCCCCCTGCCCCTACTAGTTAACTATAACTCTTTAACATAAGGAAAAAGTTCTCTAGAGCAGGGATTTACAAATCTGGCTAACCCCTGTTATTTTATAGTCTGCAAGCCACTGGTTTATTTATATGTATGTGTATATCCACACATACAGATGCACACATATGTATACATATATGTATGTATACACATATATATACACATTTAAAGAGACAGGGTCTTGATCTGTCTCGCAGGCTGGAGTACAGTGGAGCCATCATAGCTCACTGCAGTCTCAAACTCTTGGGCTCAAGTGACCTTCCTGCCTCAGTCTCTCAAAGCGCTGGGATTACAGGCAATTTGTGTATTTTTAAATGGTTGTATATAAGTACCTTATCCTTAATTTTGCCTCCTGGCAAAGCATACAGTATTTTGGGGCCTCTCTCTGGAGCAAGTAACTTTCTCTAGTAGTATTTCTTTTAAAGAGTATGCTGTAGTCCAGCTCATCTTGTAGATGAATACAAAGGGGACTTCATGTTGGTAGACCTCCCTTCCCTCCCACTTTCAAAAAAAGATGACCTGGAAATATTTCAACATGAAATATGATTTTTAAATGCTGGCAACGAATTCAGAATTCTAAAAGACATTTTCTGGTTACCTCATTGTGTACTAAATATGTTTGTAGGCTGATAGTTTATAACTTCTGAGCTAGGAGGTGCTGAGAAGGGGTGCCAGGTCATGATTCTGCAAGCCTATGTAATATTTTTGGTGGCTCTAGCCTCTAATTTTCTTCTGCATTGGCTTTGTTTCTGTTTTGTAAGTCAAGCTACAATAAAGCAAACAAATGTAAATGTGTTTTAATTAAAACTGAGATTTTACTGATTGTTAATAATTAAACCTATTTCTAAATGGAATCCTTAGCCAGTTTTGCTTTAGGAAATTGTTAAAATTGATTGATGTCTTCCCTTCTGTGGTTGTGGAATCAGGTATTTTTTCAAACAATTTTTGATTAGCTTTATCAAGTTAGTATATATATAAATTAGAAATTAACAAAGGATCAAGACCCAATGACTGCACTGAAGAAACTGCACTGTAAATACTTTATTAAACTACAGTTTTACACATTAATATATTAAATATAATTAAATTTTATTCCATTTACAAAGCTTTTTTCTGGATCTGGCAGACTCTGGATCATCATTATGAACATTAGCTTGTTATTGCATTGCAGCCACGTAGAACTCTTGGCTGTTGGATCCTGTTGGGCTTTTAGAATACCAAGTTTCAACTAGGTTTTTGTCTAAATGGAAGACAGTACAAGTCTCAGAAGTGAGAACTGACCAAGTTAGTGTAGCCAAAATAAGAGAACTGTGACATGGTTGCTTTGGGTAATTTTTGCTGGCTTGACAGTCTCTGAGGTTTGATGGGTGATCAGTTTGGGTTGTGACAGTTGGGATCTCTCAGAAGACAGTGAAAGCAATAGAGTCATCATTGTGATGGATTAGTTCATCATGCATCCTCTAAAATGTAAGATTATTCCAGGGACAGTCTGTTAAAAACTGGGTGAGTTTGGAGGTCATTTTTGTGAGAAGTGGGTTTGAGGAAGGATTTCAAATAAGCTTAGAAGACTTTTAATTTTGAATGCTACGTGCTTTTCTCTTTAACACATTGGCAGAAAAGAGTTGGAAAATACTCAGGAAAATAAGGCAGTTTATTCAAATATAATATTTCTTTCATCTTGAAGAATAATATATTAAATATTGGGCAATGCAGTATAGATGTGTAAAAGGATTATTCCTTTTTATGGCAATAATTGGCAATATAGTATTTAAAAACAAATTTCAGGACAGGCATGGTGGCTCATGCATGTAATCCCAGCACTTTGGGAGGCTGAGGCAGGCGGATCACTTGAGGTCAGGATTTTGAGACCAGCCTGGCCAACATGGTGAAACCCCATCTCTTCTAAAAATACAAAAAAAATTAGCCGGGCATGATGATGGGTACCTGTCGTCCCAGTTACTTGGGAGGCTGAGGCAAGGAGAGTAGCTTGAACCTGGGAGGCAGAGGTTGCAGTGAGCCAAGATTGCACCATTGCACTCCAGCCTGGGTGACAGAGTGAGACTCTGTCTCAAAAAAAGAAAAGAAAAAATTAAAAAAAAAAAAAAAAAAAAACCATTTCAATCGCTGTCACTACCTGCTTTGAAACATTTATATGTTGTTTTAAAAATCAAAATGAACTAAAATTAGTTTTTCAGAGTTTTTACAGCATGAAGTAACAAAGAGTTAAATGTCTAAAAATAGTGTTTATATTACTGATGTAATACTATCATCATAATAAAGAATATTTATAAACATAAGTGTGGGTAATAAAAAGAACACTAAAAACTTTCAAATATGTGGAAGTTAGGGTGAAGTGATCTGAGTAGAGCCAGAAATGATGTTTCATGTTTTAATAATTAACTGAGAAATGTTTTCAGATCTCTTCTCTAGATTGGGCCTAGAAGGTTTGTGTCGGAGTTGGTGTTATTTTCATTTAGTAACATCCCTATGTGCCTTTTTTCTCCTAGTGATAATTGAAATAGCATATATATTCAGGTAAACAATATGAACACTGAATTGAAAATTTACAAAACTAAGGGTTGGATTCAGCTCTGCAACCTTCAGCAAAATCTTTCACCTCTCAATTTCTTTTTCCTTAGCTGTAAAATTCAGGGTTTGGACTAGATTTTTAAGGTACCTCCCTTCTTGAAACACTGTCTGAAACAACCTCAAGGCCTGTCAGCAGAAGATAGGTTAACTTAATTATGGCCAGTTGAGATAACAGGCTACTATGAAGCTGTTTAAAATAAATGAGGGAAGTCTATTAGTATAGATGGGGTACGATTTATTCATTCATCCAACAAATTTTGAGCCCTTCTGTGTGCCAGACACTATTCTTGATACTAGGAGTACAGAAAAGAACATACTGATATAGAGCTTACATTTTAGAAAGACAGCAGACAATAAATACATGGATAAATACCATAGTGTCAGGGAGTGCTAAATGCTATGAAGAAAGATGAAGTACTTTCTCAAATCTCTGAGACTTGGTAGGGGGAAAAAGAAGGTGTAGAACATGTATGGGATGCTTACTAGAATTTTTTAAAGACTTTGTGATTGGTTGCTATTAGAGAGTGGTGG
Organism: Colobus angolensis palliatus; assembly: GCF_000951035.1. NCBI lineage: Eukaryota > Metazoa > Chordata > Mammalia > Primates > Cercopithecidae > Colobus > Colobus angolensis. The sequence goes on from NW_012116932.1 coordinate 6,703,084, forward strand.
TCAGGGTATGGCATGGTAGGGAGAGAGCCCTACTCATACCCGTTTGTGCTGTTTGAGTTTTTTTGGTCACATGTGCATGTATTACTGAAAAAACAAAAAATCCTTGATGTGGGGAAAAATATTCTGGTGACATATTTAACATGCTTTAATCCAATCTGAACTGTCTTGACTGAGCGTACTAGTCTTTATCTCTGTATCCTGTGTCCTAATAATGCTTAGAAATAAAGGTTTATCGCTTTTGGTTTTATCAGACTTTTCTTTTTGATATGTACAAGGTTTTTTTGTATTAACATTTGCAGTGCTGAAACTTTCTATATGTAGCCTTCTTTAATGTGTTTTAAATACCTTAAACAGAAAATTTACCCAAAAGTTCTAAACTTTTGAGTAAACATAGATTGCTTACTCAGTATCTTCCTTAGGGTAAAAATTAAAGTTGCTGACATTTTATCTTATGTTAAACTGGAATTTTTATTTCATTTTTAATTTGTTTATTTTTAGGATTCAAACATCATTGAACTTGGAAAACTCAAGATCACTTTTTTCCTCCTAAAAAAAAATCAACTTGCTAAGCATCTTTCCTGATTTTTATCTTTGTTCTTTTCTAGTTGGATGAAAAATCTGACAAACAGTATGCTGAAAATTATACAAGAGTGAGTATGTAAATTCCTAAGGGAAATTCTCAAGGTCAATTAAACTTGCTATCTGTAACTTGTTCATTATTTATTTTACAACAATTGGTCTGATGTAGCCGCTTTTCCTCCCTTTATCTATTTCCTGTCCTTGACCCTCCAAAATTCCTTCGAAGTTAAATCATGTGAGGCCCTGGGAAGAGAAAAGGCACTGCATTTTATTTCCTTGAATGTCACCTCTTTAGCTTTTGGCCACTCGTTTGATTTTCATTCCTCTGGAAATTGATCCTGAGAAGAAGCCAGTAAACATTGAAAATGAAGTTTCTTTAGGAATGGTGTTGGCAAACTCTGAGATGTTTTTTCCTTTTATATATAAATTGTTTCTTGAAGTAAAATAACTCCTTTCTAGAATTTGCTGTGTGTTAAAGTCTCTTCTGAAAGTATTTTTAGAAAGTCAGGGAGATGATTTATCAAGATTAATTTTATGCTATACCCAAGAAAAATTAGCTCTGTCCAGTAGAAATGTAATGCAAGCCACAAATGGGAACTTATATGTAAGTTTAAATTTTCTGGTAGCCACATTTTAAAAGTAAAAAGCAGGTAAAATTAATTTAGGTAATGCATTTTATTTAATCCAGATATCCAAACTATTTCAACATATAATCAATATAAAATTACTAGACCAGACTAGGTAGCTCATGCCTGTAATCCCAACACTTTGGGAGGCCAAGGTGGGTGTATCACTTGGCCAGTCATGGTTTTGCATGCCTGTCGTCCCAGCTACTCCTCAGTCTGGGAGGCTAAGGCAGGAAAATTGCGTGAATCTGGGAGGTAGAGGTTACAGTGAGCTGAGATGGTGCCACTGCACTCCAGCCTGGGCAACAGAGTGAGACTCCACCTCAAAATAAATAAATAAAAATAATAAATATAAAATTATTAATGACATATATTTCATTCGTTTTTCTACACTACGCCTTCAGAATCTGGGATGTATCCTATACGCAACTCTGAATTTGGACTAACCACATTTCAAGTGTTAGTAGCTGCATGTGGCTAATCGCAAGTATATTGGACAGCACAGATTCATGCAGTTTATTAATCAATAGCATAATCTCACGTTTAAATGAATTTTGGGAAGAACAGTCTACATTCATAGTGATATCCAGTGTTGCTGCTCTCCGCTACAAATAGCATCTTCATCTTTATCAACTCAACACAGTATTAGAGAAAGAAGAGATTGATAAGCAGTTCAGAAATTAAAAACGGGAAGTACTGATTAGCGTATCAGCTATAAATTTCTAAAACTGCTTTAAGTTAATCTGATGTGCTCACTTCAGTATTGTTTACAGGATAGCAAAGATAAACTTAGAAAATAACCCTCATAAAAACTATTTTCTTTGTGGTTATGATGAATTACAGATTTTGATGAGGTATTTGTGTTCATGAAATTTTGCTTAGTATCCTTGGGCCCTTCTCTGGATACTTGGATACCTGCAAAGCCAATCTAAATTGACCATTGATTACACATGGTAATTTCTTCATCTGAAGCCCACATCTTCCCCCAACCACCCTGCCCTGTTTTTAGTTTCCACTGCAAATATATTTTTAAAGAAATGAGCCTTAGAAGGGTCATATTTCTCTTTCTAGCCTTCATCTCGAAATTCTGCCTCAGCAACAACCCCTCTAAGTGGAAACTCATCCAGACGAGGAAGTGGGGACACCAGCAGCTTAATAGATCCAGACACCTCATTAAGTGAATTGCGGGTAAACTGAAGTTTTTGGTTTTCTTTTTAAAAGCAGTTTTTTGACTTCTTGGTAATATACTGGAACTTTTAACCTTTAATGTGACTTAGTAGAAAGAAGGAATATGATTTCTTTATTAAAAAGTAAGTACAGTACAAAAGTGTGACTCAGGTGTTTCAGAGCTTGAAAGGAAGGAGATAATTCTTTTTTCTGTCCTCTTTTCTGAAAATTTGATGGTGTTGGAATTTCTGCTAATTTACAGATGCCAGAAAAAACCACTTTGTAATGTATGTAAAATTAATTCTCTCAGAAACAACTGGCCATGTTTTAAATGGAAAATATGTGTGTGTACAAAGAACTAGATTGTGGGAATTATTAGTCTTTTGAGCCTTGATGGTATTCAGCTGCCTGAACATAGTTATCTCTTACTTTTTCATAGTAATAGAAGTGTAATAATATTTGGGTAACAGAAATACCTGAGATAATGAAAAGCTAATTTGACTCATTAAGTCTCCATCTTTATTAACCCCTTTATTTAGAAAAAGAGTACTTTAAAATATATATATTTTATTTGCTGAACCTGCTATTTGTGAAGCAAGGGGTAGTAAGAGAAATTGTATATTCGTTCATTCAAGATTTATTGAGCACTTGGCCTTGGAGATTTAAGAGGCAAAATACATTCTGGCCTTCAGGATTTCCCTGTTTCATAGGGAAGACAAACTGATACAAACCAATAAAACCAGGTGGTGTTATACAATAGTAGTAGCAAGAATGGGGCTGTTAAGGTAGTTCAAAAAAGCATGATCTAAATTGGACCAGGAGAACAGATAACAAAAGGCTTTTCAGAAAAGACGAACTCTGAGCTAAGGTTTGAAGGAAAAATAAAAATTAACCAAGTAAAGAAATTGAAGGGGAAAGGCTTTCTTAAAGAGATGCATTCAGAGAACCCAGAAAACTACCTGTATAGCAAAGTTGCCAGAGGGTAGGATGAGAAGTGAAGAATAGTAGCATGTAAGAGAGAAGGCTGGAAAAGTAGTGGGGGGCCAAATCACAAAGCATCTTGTATGCTAGCCTGAAACGAATTCAGTTTTACCCTGACAACTATGGGATCTAACTAGGAGAGCAATACTATCTGCTTTGCATTCTTAAAAAATAACTTGATCACAGTCAGAGGAAACATTGCAGGCCAGAAGAGCAGTTACCCTGTGGTTCAACAATGAGGATGAGGTGAGCAAGTCAAAACTGCAAGGGGAGAAAATGTGATAAACTTGCTCTGGAGTGAATACAAGAGACTGGGAATTGGTTGGGCAATAGGTAGGGAGAGAGAAATTTAAGAAAAGGTTTTTAGCTTTCTTTTGAAGGTGAGATGGATTATTATTTTCTTTGGTTGGGTTGAGCCAGTAGAGAGAAGATGAAGGTTGAGGAAGGACAGGGGTAACTGACAGATCAAAGTGCCTGAGTGGGTGAGAGGAGAGTCCAGGACTCAGATGGATGAGCTTGCCTAGACTGGAGGTCCCCTCTTCACTGGAGGGGAGGTAGAGGACAGGTGGTGTCTGAGATTGTAGGTAGGGGCTCATCTGAGTGCAGTAGTGTTTACAAGTAATTGATCACAAGCAGTTATAGATTTATTTGTTCCTTCTCCACCTTCATTGCTTCACTTGACTAGCCTTTAAAAAAAATTTGTCACCCCTGCAATCCCAGGACTTTGGGAGGCCGAGGCAGACGCATCACGAGGTCAGGAGTTTGAGACGAGCCTGGCCAACATAGTGAAACCTTGTCTGTACTAAAAATACAAAAAATTAGCTGGGCGTGGTGGTGGGCACCTGTAATCATAGCTACTTGGGAGGCTGAGGCAGGAGAATCGCTTGAACCCAGAAGCGGAGGTTGCAGTGAGCCGAGATTGCACCATTGCACTCCGGCCTGGGCGACAGTGCGAGACTCTATCTCAAAAAAAAAAAGAAAAAATTGTCGGTAGGGTTGGAAAAAGAGTCTGACTTATGAAAGTGGCTTAGGGGGTTAGGGGAGGATGGAGAGGCTTGCAACAGTGGCAGAGAAGGAGAGCACCTAGGCCAGCATGGCCATTGGTTTGAAGGTGTCAGTATTAATTGAACTCTTACCAGCTCTTACTGTGTACCAGACATAAGTGCCAGGTGGAAAGTTGAATAAGATAAACTCTTGCCATTAGCTGCTGCATTCTAATGGGACAAAAGGATATGAAGACAAGGCCTTCCAGCCTTAGACTTAGCTTGCTTTTGTCAACAACTTGTTTTTTCTTCCTTGAGAGAATGACGTTCTTGAAGGAAGTGTTATTTTTGTATCCTAGCATCTGCCTCCTAATAGGTCCTTTGTAAATGTCTATTGAATGAATCAATGACTAACAGGCAGTCAAACCTACTGGAGAGGCAATGAAGGAGGCAGGGAAAGTATAATACCAAAAATGTGTATAATCAGCTTTTAATAATTGATCCTGCTTGTAATTGCAGAATTGTATTTAGGGCCCTGTACAGTTATTTCAGAGATAAATCGAGCACTCAGAATAGACCTTATATAATAAGGTCAGGCACAGGGAAACAATATTTTCTGTTTAAAATTTGACCAGTTTCACTTTTCTTATAAGGATTATGGTAACATTTGGAGCAAGTGCTTTTCTCATCATTTAAATGGTATCCTCAAGATAGAATATCTCATTTGACATTCTGTTCAAAATGTTTAACTTCCTTCCCTTTACTCCCTTTCTCTCAAGTTAATTGTGGCCAGTAACCAAGTCACTGAAAGAAAACTTTGTTCATATTCATTTATTATATTTTTTAAATCCTTTTGCATGATTCATTAAAATTGGCTCCCTCTTATTAATTTACTGTATATTTTACTAGTTCTAGGTGAAACATTATGCTAAAAAATTTTAAGTGATTTATAAAATATTAAGTTGTATGATTTTAAATGTTATTTGCTGTCTCTTATTTACTGTATATTTTACTAGTTCTAGGTGAAGCATTATGCTAAAAATTTTAAATGATTTATAGAATATTAAAAGTTGTATGATTTTAAATATTATAATTTATATAGCTTTTTCCTCCATGTATAGCCCTGTCCCCATTTGCTATGGTGTTATTAACAGAATTTAATGCCAAGAAAATATTTAACATTAGATTGATTACTCTAGACCTTCCCCCAGTCCCACTATCCCCTGACCTGTTTGCCCTTTTCAGTGGTTGGGAGTGGGAGTTATGTTTTTGTACTTTGATTGCTCTACTTTTAGTCTGGAATATACAAAAGTGAGTCACATTTCTTCTGAATCCTTTGTGATTTAAGATATGTTTGTGCATAGTTTTATGCAATGGTTCATTCCTATGTCCTGCAGGATATCTATGACCTTAAGGACCAGATACAGGATGTAGAAGGGAGATACATGCAGGGGCTTAAAGAACTAAAGGTATCAGGGCCCATTCTGCAGCCCAAGCATGCTCTGTATGCAGAAGTGTTGGCAATGGTGGCTTTGCAAGTTCTGTTAACCAACCGCACATAGCTTTACTAACAGTGTTTGTCTTTCAAGCATGTGCTTAACCTGCAGTGCATTGAAATGGTGAACTGTCAATCTCTGCTTATGTTTAAATGTGTAGTACAGTTTTTAAATATTCAGCAGAAGATATCATTTACAGTTTTTTTTCCTCTTTTTTATTTTTTCTTATAGAGACAGGGTCTCACTCTGTTGCCCAGGCTGGTCTCGAACTCTTGGGCTCAAGCCATTCTCCTGCCTTGGCCTCCCAAAGTGCTGGGATTACAGGCATGAGCTACCTCGCCCAGCCTCTTTTACAATTTTAAAACCTTGTAAAGTACATGCATATCCCTTGTGTCTTAGCCATACAAAATTAAATTGGTCAAACGCCTAAAAAAGTACTAAGAATATTTTGATTGAGAATTGGACCTCAAAATTCTTCCACGCTAAATGAAAAAGTGTTGCATATTTCTGTTACCAAACTCAGTCAGTATTAAATGTGGGAGGAAGTAGCAACTGAGACACCATTATTATAAATATCCCCCCTGGAGGAGGGAACATGAAGACATGAGGCCTATGTTTTCTTTTGGCTTGGATTTTTTTTAACCTATAGGTCAAAAAAGATGACACAGATATAGTGCCTTAAAGAATTTGGAGGTAAATGTAAATGGTCTTTATCTTTTCCCAGAAAGGGTGACTAACATTTTTCAAAGTAAATGTGTGAGGCAGACAGTTTCGTTGTAAATAGCATTGGTTATCATGCTCTTCTTTCCTCACATTTCATTCTGAAGTTCAAGCCTCGTGTTATGAAGAAACCAGAAGTTTATTTAAACACATGTATGTCCTGATTTGAAATCAAAATACACACTACAGGCCAGGCATGGTGGCTCACGCCTGTAATCCCAGCACTTTGGGAGGCCGAGGCAGGCGGATCACCTGAGGTCGGGAGTTTGAGACCAGCCTGGCCAACATGGCGAAACCCTGTCTGTACTAAAAATACAAAAAATTCACCAGGCATGGTGGCAGGCACCTGTAATCCAAGCTACTTGGGAGGCTGAGGCAGAAGAATTGCTTGAACCTGGGAGGTGGAGGTTGCAGTGAGCTGAGATGGTGCCATTTCACTCCAGCCTGGGCAACAGAGCGAGACTCTGTCTCAAAACAAACAAACAAAAAACAAAAAAGCAAAATACCCACTACACCTCTAAAAAAGCAAAAAGCAAGACATTTAGAAAGGTGACTCAGGATATATCCGAAGGACAAAGCATGGACTTCATGGGCAAGGGTTTTGTCATCTTCCCTGGCATGATTTGGAGTAGCCTCACTATCAGCCAAACTCTTCATGCAAGTCCATGAGAAACAGAGGACCCAAAAAGGTGAGAAGTCTAATGGGAAGTGCCCATGAGGGAAGCCTGCAAGTTGTTGATAGGGCAACATGAGTTTGTCAGTAAATATCAGAAGAATTACAGAATTAGTTGATGTTCTCATTTAATCTTACTCCTTTAATCTTCAGGATTTAATCTCTCTTTTAAGGTTTTAGAGATACGACTTTTGGAAATATCTTGGATCAAACAAATCGGTACATTAAATAAATATGCTTATATTAAAGTCACATGTGTAACAATGTATCAGGAAAGCAATCGTGTGATTCAGGGGCATTCTTATTGTCATTTTATTTTATTTAAAACTTTTTTCCTTTCATGTTAGATCTACCATTTATTGCATTCTTTGATGAATACAAAGGAACAGATTGGATTTGAGATTTGAACAGATGAGATCCCTTTTCCTAATTCATGCCAGAGTATAATTGAACTTGACTTCAGATTACATTTATCCTTGACACTTGAAGTGGGAAAAAACCCATAAAAATAAAGAAAATATTGTCTGATTGGTGACCAAACATGGTGGGATGATGCATCCTGTTGAAAAAAGATGTTGGCTCATTGCTTGTGACATTACTCTTACTATGTTTGCCTTTGGGATGTTCTCAACCACTCTCTCCTCCATCCTTTCATCGGGGAAGTTTATTATTGCTAATACAGCATTTGCCCATGCTGTACTGGTATATAGTGTGCACTGTTACTCAGAAAATGCAGTAAAATATTAATTGTAAAATTTAACTGATCTATTTCTTAAAAGATTAATGATTTTGTAAGTCAAACGACTAAACCCATTAACCCATTTTAAAAACTATTAAAATTAATACCTTATTAAATTTAAATACAGAGTTACAGCAATAAATAACAATAGTAAATCTATGTCTAGTGACTGAAAACTTTCCAAGATGTATTGAAAAAAGGCAAACTGTAGAACAAAATGTAGAGTATATAATTTGTATTAAAAATATATATGAAGTCAAGGGTATATATTTTATACTGTAAACAAATAGGAAATGGCCTGAAAGATAATCTACCAAACCAATAGCGCTTGTGCCTCTGGAGGGAGCATGGTCAAGGAAGACTTTTGCTTTATTGATATTGATAATTTTTCTGCTATTAGGCTCTCAGATGGATGAGAATTAAAGTCTGCATTATAGTAAGATACATTTAGATATATTTAGAGCACTGTATAATTGACTTTGCTTATATTCTTTGTTTTGATTAAATTTGTTTCTAATCATAGTTTAAATCTTACCTGACAACTTACTTCTGGTTTATGAAGCATTATTAAAAGTGTGTGTGGCCGGACACAGTGACTTATACCTATAATCCAGTTTGGAGGCCGAAGTGGGTGGATCACTTGAGCCCAGGATCACTTCAACCCGGGCAACATGGTGAAACCTTGTCTCTACAAAAAATTAGCCAGGTGTGATAGCACATGCCTGTGGTCCCAGTTACTCGGGAGGCTGACATGGGAGAATCACCTGAGTCTGGGGAGGTTGAAGCTGCAGTTAGCTGAGATTGTACCACAGTGGTCCAGCCTGGGTGACAGAGTGAGACCCTGTCTCCAAAAAAAAAAAAAGTGTGTATGTTTGTATTTTTATTTAGATGTAATTCACATTCCATAAAAATTTACCCATTTAAAATATATAATTCAGTAGTTTTTAGCATACTCACAGAGTTGTGCAACTAGCACCACAACCCATCTTTAGAACATTTTCATCACCCAGAAAAGAAACCCCAATCACTAACTTTCTGTCTCTGTAGATTTGCCTGTTCTGGAGATTTATTACAAATGGAATCATACAATATGTGGTCTTTTGTGATTGGCTTTCATTTAGCATAATATATTCAATATTCACCCATGTCGTATTATCTGTCAGTCTTTTTTTAATGGCTGGATAGTATTCCACTGTATGGATTTGCTGCATTTTGTTAATCCATTTGTCAGTTGATAGGCATTTGGGTTGTTCATACTTTTCTGGCTATTATGAATAATGCTGCTGTGAACACTTGTGTACAAGTTTTTGTGTAGACATATCTTTTCAGTTCTCATTGGTAGATTGCTAGGAATAGAATTGGTGGGTCATATGGTAACAGTATATTAAACATTTTGAGGAATTGTCAAACTGTTTTCCAAAGTAGCTGCACCATTTTATGTTCCTACCAGCAATGTATGGGAGATCTAGTTTCTCCACATCCTTACTAACACTTGTCTTCTGTATTTTTGATTATAGATTATAGCCATCCTAGTGAATGTGAAGTGGTATCTTATTTTGGTTTTGATGTGCATTTTCCTAATCACTAATGATGTTGAGCATGTTTTCCTGTGAAATATCCAGGTCCTTGCCCGTTTTTACATTGATTTGTTTGTCCTTTATTGTATAGAGTTGTAAGAGTTGTTTATGTATTATTCTGCATATAAGTCCCTTATCAGATACAAGATTTATAAATATTTTCTCCCATTCTGTGGGTTATCTTTTTACTTTCTTGATCATATCATTTGCAGCATAAAAGTTTTACATTTGGGCCAGGCGCGGTAGCTCACACATGTAATACCAGCATTTTGGGAGGTCGAGGTGGGCAGATCATGAGTTCAGGAGTTTGAGACCAGTCTGGCCAACATAGTGAAACTCATCTCTACTAAAAAATACAAAAAATTAGCCGGGTGTGGTGGTGTGCGCCTGTAATTCCAGCTATGCAGGAGGCTCCCACAGAATTACGTAAACCCAGGAGGTGGAGGTTGCAGTGAGCCGAGATCGTGCGATTACACTCCAGCCAGGGCAACAGTGTAAGACTCCATCTCAAAAAAACAACAACAAAAATAGAAAATGTTTTATATTTGGGTGAAGTCTTTTTTAGGTTTATAATGCTTTTTGTTTGTTTGTTTGTTTGTTTTTGAAACAGGGTCTCACTCTGTTACCCAGGCTGGGGTGCAGTGGCATGATCTTGGCTCACTGCAACCTCTACTTCCTGGGTTCAAGTGATTCTCCTGCCTCAACCTCCCGAGTAGCTGGGATTACAGGCACCCACCACCATGCCCAGCTAATTTTTGTATTTTTAGTAGAGATAGGGTTTCACCATGTTGGTCAAACTGGTCTTGAACTCCTGACCTCAAGTGATCTGCCTGCCTCAGCCTCCCAAAGTATCGGGATTACAGGCGTGAGGTACCACGCGCGGCTAGTTTATAGTGCTTTTGGTGTATCTAAAAAACCATTGCCTATTCCAAGGTCATGAAGATTTATCCATATTTTCTTTGAAGCGTTTTATTGTTTTAGCTCTTACATTTAGATCTATGGCTCTTGGTGAGTTAATTTTTGTGTATGGTGTGAGGTAGGAGTCCAACTTCATTCTTTTGTTTGTGGCTCTCCACTTGTCCCAATACCATTTATTCTTTTCCCGTTGAGTTACATGGATCCCTTTGTCCAGATTAACTGATTGTAAGTTCTGGGCTCTTAGTTCCATTTCATTGATAAACATTTGCACTAGTATTTTTAAAATTTATTTCCATAAATGATTACTTTCCTGTGTGAAACATTTTTTTTTAACTTTAAAAAAAGTCACTAGGCAGTAGTATTACCAAAGTAGATACAGTTACAAAAAAACATGTGAGCTATTTTAGGCAGAAAATTTTGAGATATGTAACATTTCAGGCATTTTGTGGTACCTTTTCTTTGTTTTACATCAAAACTGTGGCATTAGATCAAACTCTTTATTTTATTTTGTTTTATTTTATTGATTGATAGAGATAGGGTCTCACTGTCACCCAGGCTGGAGTGCAGTGGCACGATCTCTGCTTACTGCAGCCCTGACCTCCTGGGCTCAATCAGTCTTCCCACCTAGCATCCCAAGTAGCTGGGGCTACAGGTGTGCGCCACCCTGTCTGGCTAATTTTTGTATTTTTTTTGTAGAGACAGGGTTTTGTCATGTGGCCCAGGCTTGTCTGGAGCTCCTGGGCTCAAGCAGTCTACCCACCTTGACCTCCCAAAGTGCTGGGATTACAGAGATGAGCCACTGTGCCTGGCCAAGCTCTTTTTTTAATATTAATTTTTGTATTGCTTATTTAAACATGACTGAAATTTGGATAATTGCTAGAAAAAAATATTTACCTTTACATTGGCATTTTTATGCAGAACAGGAAAGTACTAAAAACAACTGTCTAGAAAGTGGCAAAATTCAAATGAGTATGAAGTTCATTTATGTAAAGAGAGGCTGTATTTTGTGGTATCACTGCATTCTGAACACCAGTCTGTTATTAAAATTATAAGAGTAAAATTTCTGAAAATATTGACGATTCTTCATTTTATGACTCTTACAGATATATGTTGTTTGCACTCCTTTTCTTCTTTCAGAGGCTATGTTGCTGCTTAATTTTGTTTTCTTGGGGAACAGCACATACTGTTCTTATAAAGGCATTGTTGGCTTATTATTGTCTTCCTGTTTCATGTGCATGTTACTAAACAAGGAGTTCCCCAAACCACTTGTATTTTATGAAAATGCATCTTTATGTATTTGTGGCAGTGCTATAATTTCCTGTTATATTGCATATATTCAATTAACATATTTTAGATATCAGACTGATGACTTCAACTCTCATTTAGGAATCTTTGTCTGAAGTGGAAGAAAAATACAAGAAAGCCATGGTTTCCAATGCACAGTTAGACAATGAGAAGAACAATTTGATCTACCAAGTAGACACACTCAAGGATGTTATTGAAGAGCAGGAGGAACAGATGGCAGAATTTTATAGAGAAAATGAAGAAAAATCAAAGGTAATGCTTATCTTGTATTTTTTCTTAGGGCAGAAAATAAAAGCCTGCCACTTATAAAGTGATGGAAGATTGCAGCATACTTACTTAGGAATGATGTTTCAGTCAAAATTGAATGGCCCAAGGAAATTGACAGAACACCATGAGATATCAGGCCCTGAAGTAATTTTTTTATTTAAAAAAAATATTTTCTTAAGGAAAAGCTTATGTCTTCTGTTAAGTTTCTGAAAATAGAATACAACTCAAGTTTTATCTTCATTTTCTGTCTCTTAATTGGGACTGTAATTACAGTGTGTTACTTATTTCTTCCGGTTACAAGTGACTGGAACTCCCGCAAAGCTCCAAAGACTGTCAGTAAGATGATTCATTTTTTTCTATGAACTTCTGAACGGTTCAAGAGAATCCATTTTCTAAGTAATTGGATAGAAGTTTTTAATCAGTTATTTTAAATCAGCAACTTGAAGATGTGGGTCAGAAATTGAAAGATATTTTCTTTAGAGGTTTATAAGCTGTAATGTTAAAATGTACAGGTGGAGAATAAAATGCATTGTCCAAGGCCCAGATTTGCTCTTTGACAACTGCAGAAAACAAATTGGGTTCTTTTAAAAGCATATGTTTTAGACTTTTTGAAAGGTTGGTGTCAGTTCAAGCAGAGGTCAAATGGGTATTATTGCCAGAAATGGATTGCTACTACATTGCCAATATAAGACATTCAGAAAATAATTTAGGAAATGCATATTGATAAATTGTTAGAAACAACAATCTGAATTTGTGCGTAATAAAGGGAGAGAAGCTGTTTATATAACCTCGAAGAGGCCAGCATTATTACTATAGTCTTTATAGGAATTTCTTTCCTTGAGGACTAGAAATGCCCATTCCAGCCTGTTTTGGTCACATTCAAAAAGTGTTAGGAAGTGTGCCAGGCGTTTGGAGGAGAGGGATCAATAGACCAGAGCACAGAGGATTTTTAGGGCAGTGATACTATTCTGTATCATAATGGTGGATACATGTTATTATGGATACATTTGTCCAAAACTATAGAATGTACAACACCAAGAGTGAACCCTAATGTAAACTCTGGACTTTGGATGATAGTGATTTGTCAATGTTGGTTCAGTGATAGAACAAAATGTACCACTCTAGTGTGGGTTGTTTATAATAGGGTAGACTGTGCATGTGTGGGGACAGGGAGTATATGAAAACTCTCTGTACTTTAAACATAATTTTACTATGAATCTAAAACTGCTCTAAAATTGTTTATTTAAGACTGGTATTTAGATGGTGAAAAAGAGGCTTCCAGTTGTTTTCATATTGGACTGACAGTGGCCCATTGAAGAGCATTATATATGTTAAATATGTATATCTTTGATTCTTCTTGTATATCCAATAGGCCATTTTTGGAGATTCTGAGCCATCACGCTTTTCCTAGAGCCTCTGGACTCCTTTTTTTGCTGTCTTTTTTCTTATCTATTTTTTTATTTTTTTCTTATCTATTTTTGCCTCTTTGTTTGTAGCAGACTAGAGTAAAAATCTCATGCTAAGTATTTAATGGTCACTACTAAAGCGAATTATTTTTCCATCATCTCAAATATCCTTCAGCATTTTTAAAAATGAAGAAAACCCTTATAATTAGCTATTTTAACCAACTTAGTTTTTCCCTCCATCATTTTAGAAGGCAATAGAATTATTTTAGTATGCATAGAGTTTTTTTCTTAATCTTGTCCTTTTTTTTTTTTTTTTTTTTTTTGGAGACAAGGCCTCACTCTGTAACCCAGGCTGGAGTGCAGTGGCACAAGTATAGCTCACTGCAGCCTCTGTCTCCAGGCTCAAGTGATCCTCCCACCTCAGCCTCCTGAGTAGCTGGGACTACAGGCATGTACCACCACGCCTGGCTAATTAAAAAAAATTTCTTTTTATAGAAACAGGGTTTCACCATGTTGCCCAGGCTGGTCTCGAACTCCTGGGCTCAAGCAATCCACCCACCTTAGCTTCCCACAGTTCTGGGATTACAGTTGTGAGCCACCGTGTCGGGCCTTGTTGCACTTTTCAAACCTAAAATGTATTAAGTTTTTTTTTAATACCCTGGAAATTTGCTTCACGTACTGTGATGCAGAAGACTTTGTGACAGTATCTCTCTCTAACATACCTTTATCCCGAGCTCTCTCATTCTAAACAACTATTGCTTTATACAGTAGAATGTTTATATTCAGATATACACAAAGAGGTCAGGCACTCTGGTGTATTTCATTACAGAAGCAGGTAGTGAGAGTAGAGAAGGACGGTTCAATAATAATTATACAGTATTAATAAAATTTTTCAAAATATCTTTAGTGCCTCCTCCTGGAATTACAATAACTATTTTGTTTTATAATTTAATTTAATTTTATTATTTTTACAGACAGGGTCTCGCTCTGCTCCCCAGGCTGGAGTGCAGTGGCACGATCATAGCCCACTATAACTTTGATCTCCTGTGCTCAAGTAATCCTGAGTAGCTAGAACTGTAAGCACATGCCACCATGCCTGGCTGTTTGTTAAAAATCTTTTTGTGGAGATGGGGCCCTGCTATATTGCCCAATCCTCCTTCTTTGACCTCCCAAAGTGTTGGGATTACAGGCATCAGCCACTGCGCCTGGCCCATTGTTTCTCTTTTAAAGCATAATCAAAAGACCATTTCACACCTGTAAAATTAACAGTAATTCATATTACATATCCAATCAATGTTAAAATTTCAGTAGTTTCAAAATGTCATAAATGATTTTTCTTTTTTACACTTAAAAAAATCAGGATCCAGGTAAGTCTCACACCTTGGAATTAGTTGATAAATCTTTTAAGTCTCTTTTCATGTATAGGTCCTCTTTCATGTTTTTTCTCCTTATAATAAATATGTTGAAGAAACTGGGTTGCTTAATATTTCCCAGTCTTACAGGTTTTTCGATTTTCATCCCCTTAGTGTCTTTACCATGTTCCCCTTTCCTCTGTATTCTCTGTAAGTAGGTAGTTAGGCATAGAGGCTTAATCAAATATAACTTCAGTTTTTTTGGAAAGCCTGCTTCATAGATCGTGCAGTTGTCTTCCTTCAGGAGGCCCAGATATGTGACTGGCTGTTAATGCTGTAGATACATGCTTAGATCCTTCAGTTGACTAGGGACTGCAAAATGGGATGTTCTGATTTTGTCATTACCAATTTATTTTATTTTATTTTTTTATATTTTATTTTATTTTATTATTTTATTTATTTAATTTTTATATTTTATTTTGTTTTGTTATTTATTTATTTTATTTTATTTTTTTAGACAGAGTTTCACTCTTGTTGCCCAGGCTGGAGTGCAATGGCGCAATCTCGGCTCACTGCAACCTCCGCCTCCCTGGGTTCAAGCGATTATCCTGCCTCAGCCTTCTGATTAGCTGGGATTACAGGCATGGACTACCACACCTGGCTAATTTTGTATTTTTAGTAGAGATGGGGTTTCACTATGTTGGTCAGGCTAGTCCCGAAATCCTGACCTCAGGTGATCCACCCACCTCGGCCTCCCAAAGTGCTGGGATTACAGGTGTGAGCCACTGCGCCCAGCCTATTTAATGTTATTTTTAAGCAGCTTTATTGAGATATAATTCAAATAACATACAAATCATCCATTTAAAATGTACAATTCAGTGGTTTTTAGTATATTCACATATATGTATAACCTTCATCACAGTTACTTTTTAGTATCATCCTCCTTTCCGCCAAACCCCTCAGTTGTAAGTAACCACTAATCTACTTTCTATCTATAGAGTTCCCTATTCTAGACTCATATGAATGGAATCATATAATACATGGTCTTTTGTGACTGGCTTCTTTCACTTAGCATGATGTTGTACCATGTATCAGTACTTAATTCCTTTTTATAGCCTATTAATACTCCATTTTTTGGGTATGCTACATTTTCTTTATCCATTTGTGCATTGATTGACATTTGGGTTGTTTATACTTTTTCCTGTTAAGAATAATGCTGCCATAAACATTTGTGTACAGGTTGTTTTTGGACATAAGTTTTCTTTTTCTTTTTTCTTTTAAGAGATGTTGCCCAGGCTGGTAACTCCTGGCCTCAAGCAGTCTTCCTGCCTCTGCCTCCCAAAGTGTTGGAATTACAGGCACGAACCACTGCTCATGGTCTGGACATATGCTTTCCTTTTTCTTAAGTATATACTTGGGAGTGGAATTGCTGATTCATACGATAAATCTGTGTTTAACCATTTGAACAGTGCCAGACTGTTTTCCGAAGTGGCTGCACCATTTTCTATTCTCACACCAGCAGTGTATGCAGGTTTTGATTTCCCCACATCCTCACCAACACTTGTTATCTGTCCTTTTTATTCTAGCCATCCTAATAGGTGTGGTTTGATTTGCATCTCCCTGGTGACTAATGATTTTGAACATTTTTTCATGGGCTTATTGGCTATTTGTATATCTTCCTTGGCGAAATGTCTATTCAGATCCTTTGTCCATTTTAAAGTTGGATTTTGCCTTATTATTATTGACTTGTAAGGTTGTTTATATATTCTAGATATAAGAATTTTATCAGATATATTATTTGCAAATATTTTCTCCCTTTATGAGTTTTCAAAAAAAGGAATTGGTTGTCTTCTGACAGTGACCAATTACTTTTCTCTTAACATATCAATATGAAGTCATAAATTCAAGCATTTGTTCTTTTTGATGATAAAATTGTCCCATCTTTGGCTAATGTGAACCTCTTGAGGTTGATTCCCAAGTACTTCTGGTGAGTCTAATTGTTTTGGATAGCTTCTTTGCTTTTTGGCAGAATATGTTCCAGTCTCATCTTGTACATTTTCTGCCACAGACCTGGAATCAGCCATTTGTCCAAGGAGCCCTAGTTCTGTTTTAGTATGAGTGCTAGAGATGCTCATTGCCACCAAGTAGGTCACTGTTTATGGGTCTTTTTAGTGGATACATTTGGGAAATATGTGTGTGAAGTTTTTTATTTGTTTTTAACGACAAAATATATTATGAGTTCATTCTGATAGTTCCAGTTCATATGCAGGACTCTAGGGTTTTTATTTAACCTCTTCTGTCTTACATCTGTATCTTTTTTTGTTTCCCCTACACTACAATTCCTAGTTCTCAAAGTTTCTAGGGATGATAGTAATTATGTTACGTTCTGTTCTCTTTGCTTTATCCCAAGTTGCCTAGAATAGCAATACCAACATTAACACCAACAATTTAATTACTGAAAATAGTTAAAAGATTTTTATTTTGTTTGTTTTGCTTGGCTGTTATTTTTGCCACTAGTCAGTGTATAGCCGAACTATTGTTTTTAGAAGTTACTTGAAATAGTTTCTTTCTGTGCTACAAACTGGATGTATAGTTAGGTTCACTGCATTTTATTTTCAATATTTAGGAATTACTTTTAAAATTATTTTTATTTAAACAATTTTAATTGTCATCAAAAAACACCATCAATTTATTATCTTAACTGTTTTAAGTGTAGAGTTCAGTAGTGTGAAGCATATTCACATTATTGTACATCAGATCTCCAGAAATTTTTCATCTTTCAAAACTAAAACTCTATACCCATTAAACAATTCCCCATTTCTCCCTGCCACCAGCCCTTGGCAACTACTATCCTACTTTCTGTCTCTCTGAATTTGGCTACTCTATGTACCAAACTCATAAGTAGAATCATATAATAATTTATCTTTTCGTGACTGGTTTACTTCATTTAGCATAATGTCCTAAGCCTCATCTATTTTGTAGCATGTGACAAGAGTTTCTTTTTTAAAGCTGAATAATCCACTGTATATATACCACATTTTGTTTATCCATTCATATATCAATTGGCCACTTGAATTGTTTCCACTAGGAATTGCTTTGTAAATTTAATTTTGTTTCACAATTTTGTAACTATCTAGAATAGTTACATAGATCTTGAGTCAAGTTAACAAAGAAAATATATTTGAAGAAGTCAATCTTCTATCTCTGTCTCTTTATCTCTATTTTCTCCTTCCTTTAAGGAATTTTAAAATTTAATGGTTTATCTTTCTAGTTTTTAAATCCAAGAAGATAAATTAGGTAGCCATTTTTAATCTAAATAGATATATATGTATATATAATCATTCAAAATATATGTACAAATATATGTATTCCTCACTCTCCTTAGAAAATGGTAGCATACTGTTAATATAAATGCTGTTCTGCATCTAGATTTTGTCACCTTATGAATGTCATATAGAGATATCTTGCTCATTCTTTTTCACCATTGCATAATTACTCCGCAGTATGGATGTACCATGCTTTATTCCAACAGTTCCCTATATTAATAGATATTCAAGTTTGTCATGTTTTGCTGTTAAAAATAGTCCTGTAGAAATGACATATTGCATAGGTCTTTTTGTATTTTGCCAATGTATCTATGATGAAGAGTGAGATTGCTGGGTCAAAAGGTATGTAGTTTTGTAGATACTGTCGTGGTCTCCTTTGTAAGCATTATACCATTTGCATTCTCACCAAAATGTATGAGGGCCTATTTCTTTCCCCATAGTTCTGTCCTGAAATATGTCAAGTTTTTGAACTTTTATTAGTGTTTTGGTGAGACAAATAGTTTGTTTCCATTTCTCTTAGTGTGCGTATCTTTTCATATTCAGAGCTATTTCTATTTCTTTTTCTATAAACTGTCCATTTCTGTAGCTTGTTATTCTATGCAGTTAGTGCTTTTTTTCTTTCTAGTTTTTTTTTTTTAAGACGGAGTTTTGCTCTTGTTGCCCAGGCTGGAGTACAATGGCGCAATCTTGGCTCACTGCAATCTCTGCCTCCTGGGTTCAAGCGATTCTCCAGCCTCAGCCTCCCAAGTAGCTGGGATTACAGGCATGTACCACCACGCCCAGCTAATTTTGTATTTTTAGTAGAGACGGGGTTTCTCCATGTTAGTGAGGCTGGTCTCGAACTCCCGACCTCAGGTGATCCGCCCACCTCGGCCTCCCAAAGTGCTGGGATTAGAGGCATAAGCCGCCATGCCAGGCCTAGTTTTAGAGATTCTCTGCCATTCAAAGGTTTTGTTTATTTATGTATTTATTTTTTGGAGACAGAGTCTCACTCCGTCATCAGGCTGGAGTGCAATGGCACCATCATGGCTCACTATAGCCTTGACCTCCCCAGGCTCAGGTGGTCCTCCCACCTCAGCCTCCAGAATACCTGAGACTATAGGCACATGCCACCAACCCTGGCTAATTTTTGAATTTTTTTTTATAGAGATGGAGTTTTGCCATGTTGCCTAGGCTGGTCTTGAATTCTTGGGCTCAAGGGATCCGCCTGCTTCAGCTTCCCAGAGTGCTGGGATTACAGGCATGAGCCACCATGCCCAGCCTAAAATTTTGATTTTTATGTAGTCTAATTTATTGTACCTTTACCTCATTGCTTGTGGAGTTTTGAGTCATTTTTTCAGTAAAGATTGCCCCACTCCTTGGTTACTTTTCTTTTATTCCTGTACAGTTTGTTCTCCCTTCCCTTCCCTCTTCCCCCATTCACTCCCTGGCTTTCTTTCCTTATGTAAACCTCTGATTGATTTGGCATTTGTCCTGGTGTGTGGTATGGGGTATAGTTCCAAATTTATCTTTTTCCAAATGAATATCCAGTTATCCCCACCATTGCTAATTTAAAAGTCTTTCCTTCTCATTGATTTGAGATGCTCTTATTTTTGTGGTTTTTAAATATATTTGTATATGTAAATGGGTGTTTTCCTGAATTTTCTATTCTACTCCCTTGGTCTATATTTATGTACCATAACAACATTGTTCTAATTATAGAAGCTTTATAATATGTTTTAATACCTAGTAGGGCCGGCTTTCTTCTTTTTCAGTATGTATTTTTCTGGCTACTTTTTTGTGTGTTTTTCTTTCAAATCAATTTGCCTTGCTCTGATGAGAAAAGAAAAACCTGATGGTATTTTTATTTGTACTGCATTAAATGTATAGATTAGGGAGAACTGGCATTTTTATAATGTTGTGAGACTTTTAACCCAAGAAGATGGTATGCCTTTCCATTTATTCAGTCCTACTTCTTTGTCTTTTGGGAATGTTTTATATAATTTTCCTCATATAGCTTTTGGATATATTTTGTAAGTTTACATGCATATATTTTATTTAATGTTGATTTTATTTTGATATTGTATTTATTATTCTTTCTTTGAATTTTATTTGTATATGAATGTCATTGAATTGTATGTGTTCATTTTATAACCTATTACTTGATTAAATTATCTTTTGTTTTTAATAATTTTGCCATTGATTAGTTCAGGTTTTCCAGATAAATAATTATACAAGATGAAATTTTAAAATTTTCTTAACCTTTCTATAGAAGACACAATTTTTCTAAGTTACTATGAATCAGGAGTTTGGGCATGTTTCTGGAGGTCATTCTTAACCTCTGTGTTGTATTGTATATGTTCAAATTTCTTGTGTGCCATGACCTGTGTAAATGATATTATTTGTTTAATAACAGGAGTTAGAAAGGCAGAAACATATGTGTAGTGTGCTGCAGCATAAGATGGAAGAACTTAAAGAAGGCCTTCGGCAAAGAGATGAGCTTATTGAGGTACGTACATGAACTGTGGGAATACTTAATCTTGAAAAAAATGAGTTGAACGGGATGAAGATGTGTGTGTTGGGAGGGAAGGAGAGTTAAGATGCATCAGAATTTACTTGTCTCTTTATACTTGACTGTACACTAAAAGTTTTCAGACATAAACCAGATCATGCTTAAAAATTGATACTATAAATCCTATAAACATTAGCCCACTTTGGTAGCAGAAATTTTTGTGTCTTTTATTCCTAAACAGTTTCCTAAAGATATCTTAGGAAATGGGCAAAAGGAAAAATTATAGAATAACATTATTCTTTGGAATTAGTGAATGCCATCTTTTGGGACATGATTCTTGGGGAATAAGTTTGATTTTCACTCACGTAAATACATTTCTCAGGTGGCTAAATGAAAAAGAAGAAATGTTGAGATACTTTCTATACAAAAAGGTAAAGAATAGCTAGTCTGAAGGTTCAGGTTTCTGCAAGTGAAGGGACTCTGCCACATTGTTGGCAACGTCTTAGGAATGGAATGAAGCATAGTCTACCAAGAACTCTTTGAAAACGTTAGTCATCCTTGCAGGCCTACTACATTGCATCCATCTTTTTTCTTTAAATGTGGTTTTCCCTCTTGAGACGATGTTTTTAGATAAATATGGAAATAAGTTTGAAGGGGGATCCTGCCCACTGTCTAGGTGTGGCTATCAAAGGCATCTAATGTTAAGTTAGTGTTGACATGCCAGAGATGTCAGGAAGCATAGATGTTAACGATCCCAGGAGAGAGATCTCACGTACCACACTTGTCCGCATTCCTGGCTACTCAGACCTTAGCCTTTCTTTTTCTCTCCCTCTTTCCCCTCAGACTTACCTCTTAATATCTCTCTCTACAAATGATTTTTAAAAACCATTTAATAGAGAAAAAGAAATGACTTTTTAAATTTGAAGACTGGTGTTAATTTTTGTCATTATTAAGAATAATTGAACATACCCAGAATTTGTGGATTTCAAGTGCAGATACAGATAACCTTGTGGATCTATCAGATTACATGTGAGGTTAATTTTCTTAGTTTTTCTCCATATAAGGTAGGAAGCATATTTTCCAGAATCTGTATCCTGCTGGTATTTTAAAATACTGTGAAATTCTTTCCTTTTTTGTTCTTTTATCTTTCTGTGCCAAAATGCCAACCACATAAAATAATAAACCTGCTTTGGGGGCTGCTTCTCAAATTCAATAGCTTAAGTTAGGATTGGTAAAGTTCTAGTTTTTAATTGCATTTAAGAAGAATATAATGCTTGATTTCTTTTTTTTTTTTTTTTTTTTTTTTTTTTTGAGACGGAGTCTTGCTCTGTCGCCCGGGCTGGAGTGCGGTGGCCGGATCTCAGCTCACCGCAAGCTCCGCCTCCCGGGTTTACGCCATTCTCCTACCTCAGCCTCCGGAGTAGCTGGGACTACAGGCGCCCGCCACCTCGCCCGGCTAGTTTTTTTTGTATTTTTAGTAGAGACGGGGTTTCACCGTATTAGCCAGGATGGTCTCGATCTCCTGACCTCGTGATCCGCCCGTCTCGGCCTCCCAAAGTGCTGGGATTACAGGCTTGAGCCACCGCGCCCGGCAATGCTTGATTTCTATAGTTTGTCACTGTGACTTCTTTAAAAGCTTAGGGTGCTAGGTATACAAACTTTGAAAACTGTAGTTTTAGATGTTTTTTACATCTAGAATGAACATCTTTTAGATGTCAGTATCTATGGTTACGCTGAAAATCTTTAAATATTACAAATAATGTTTTTTGGTCTTTGGAATTGAAAATTCCATGGTAAGGTAC
This sequence comes from Colobus angolensis palliatus, assembly GCF_000951035.1. Lineage (NCBI taxonomy): Eukaryota > Metazoa > Chordata > Mammalia > Primates > Cercopithecidae > Colobus > Colobus angolensis. The sequence goes on from NW_012116932.1 coordinate 6,725,492, forward strand.
CTAATGTATGAGTAGGGGAAGGAGGAGATAATAATTTACCAATAATGCATAAGAAGAAAACCAGTTAAGCACCATTGACAATTAAAAAGGTCATTTAAGGATTGTGAAATGCTAAGTTTAAATGTTTAAAAATAATATAAATAATTTTAAAATAATACAAAATTCATGGTGTTCTTGCTGTCATAGATTCTGCTAACAGAAATTCAAAATGATCAGTTCTGCTTAAAAAATAAAATTCAAAACTGCTTGTTCTCTAAGATAAAAGATCATTTGTTCATAAGCAAATCTCAATTTCCCTCTCTAGGAATGTAAGTTCTTGCAGTTATCAAAGAAAGAATATACATATGGAGCTGTATGTACACAGAAATTCTATGGCTTGCTGCCACATAGCTGTGGTTAGAACAGTTATTCCTGGTTCCTTTGCTTACTTTTGTAGGGACAAGCCAGGGAGAATCTTGTGGCCAAGACTGTGAATGTCATCTTTTCTTTTGGCAAACCAATTTTGCTTTTCCTGTTCATCACAGACTTTCCCTTTTGGTTAAGTTTCTTTATCAGCTTTATTTTTGTTTCCTCCCTCAAACCTCCTCTCCCTTTTCTTTCTGCTCTTTTATTACTTCTCTTCCCCTCTTCCTCTGCAGGAGAAGCAGCGCATGCAGCAGAAAATAGACACCATGACAAAAGAGGTGTTTGACCTCCAGGAGACACTTCTTTGGAAAGATAAAAAAATTGGGGTATGAGATGAAATTGGGCTTTGGTTAGAAGCTCATTGATGAGGACTACAATAGAATTTAACCTAGAGATTGAAAAAACCTGTCCTTTTGATTATTCTTGAACATTTACACAGTATGAAAAATGAGTAAGTAGAAGATAGAAAGAGACTTCCATAGGAAAACCTGATGTCGTGCCTGGAAAGAACTCTTCTTTTCAGCCAACAAGTTTCTCTGTATTCCCTTAGGATTCTTTTTTTTTTTTTTTTTT
>NW_012116932.1:6727534-6734145 GCF_000951035.1 Colobus angolensis palliatus
AGAGACGGGGTTTCACCCTGTTAGCCAGGATGGTCTCGATCTCCTGACCTTCTGATCTGCCCGTCTCGGCCTCCCAAAGTGCTGGGATTACAGGCGTGAGCTACCGCACCTGGCCCTCATACCCTCAGAATGTTGTTAGGAACATTCTGAAGCCCAACTGGTGGTCAGCAGGATCCAGTCTTTTTCATCACTTCAAGGACCTCTCTCATTAATATACACATGGGAAGATTACATTACCTCTTAAGAGTTTGTAGGCTCATGCCTGTAATCCTAGCACTTTGGGAGGCCAAGGCTCGAGGATCGCTTGAGGCCAGAGGATTGCTTGAGGTCAGGAGCTTGAGACCAGCTTGAGCAACATAGTGAGACCCACCCTGTCTCTCCAAAAGAATTTTAAAATTTGCAGAGCATGCACCTGCCCCAGCTACTTAGGAGGCTGAGGTGGGAGGATCACTGGAGCCCACAAGATGGAGGCTGCAGTGAACTATGATCGTGCCACTGCACTCCAGCCTAAGCAATAGAGTGATACCCTTTCTTTAAAAAAAAAGTTTGTAGACCAAAAATTTAAAGAACAAAAGCTACTTTATAGATAATTCTCTGACATTCAAATTGCTGAGTATTAAAAATTCCATCTAAACCTAGAAAAGCCTTTGGGGGATAAATCAATATATGTTTCAAAACATCTGTTAGGTGTTTTGAAATTATGATTTTAAAATTGAAATTTGAAGTTGGAAAGTGAAATTTAATTGTTGAACCATTGATTTGATTTAAATTTTTGCTTGTGAGATATAACATAAGATGTAAAAAAACATGTGGGACAAAGTAGGTAATTTTAAAATTTTAGTTAAAATCTGGTCACTATCTAGAATGGACTTCTTTTAGGACTTTACATAATTTTCTTTAACACAGATCTGTAGGCCCAGTATTTCTAGCTTGTATGAGTGCCTTAGGATTTTAAAATGATAATCTTGGACCAGCCATAGAAACCCCTCAGATGTCTCAGTTTAAAATATAAATTATTCGGCTTTTATTTGGAGAATATTTTATTTTATTTTAGTATCCCTTTTTTGAGATGGAATCTCTCTCTGTCCCCCAGGCTGGAGTATAGTGGCATGATCTCAGCTCCCTGCAACCTCCCAGGTTCAAGCAATTCTCCTGCCTCAGCCTCCTGAGTAGCTGGTACTACAGGTGTGCACTACCACGCCCGGCTAGTTTTTGTATTTTTAGTAGAGATGGGGTTTCACCATGTTAGCCAAGCTGGTCTGGAACTCCTGACCTCAAGTGATCCGCCCATCTCAGCCTTCCAAAGTGATGGTATTACAGGCATGAGCCACTGTGCCCGGCCAGAATTTTAGAATTACATGCAGTCATATGAAATTAAACAGGGCTGGGCATGGTAACTCATGCCTTTAATCCCAGCACTTTGGGAGGCCAAAGAGGGTGGATCCCTTGAGGTCAAGGGTTCGAGACCAGCCTGACCATCATGGTGAAACCCTGTCTCTACTAAAAATACAAAAATTAGCTAGGCATGGTGGCACACACCTGTAATCCCAGCTACTTGGGAGGCTGAGGCATGAGAATCACTTGAACCCGGGAGGGAGAGGTTGCAGTGAGCTGAGATCGTGTCACTGCACTCCAGCCTAGGCAACAGACCAAAACCCCGTCTCAAAAAAAAAAAAAAAAAAAAAAGAAGAAAAGAGAAGAAATTTAACAGAGAGATCCTATATATTCTTTGCTCAATTTTCCCCAAATGTAACATCTTACAGAACTGTAGTACAATATCACAACCAGGGTATTGACCTTGATACAGTGAAGATACAGAACATTTCCATCACTATAAGGGATTTCTTCTCCTCTTGCCTTTTTATAGTCATAGCCTTTATCTCCCCTTCCCCTCCCAAACCCTGAGAACCACTGATCTTTTCTTCATTTGTGTAGTTTTGCTATTTTCAGAATGTTATAAAAATGGAATTATATAGTATATATTAACCTTTTGGAATTACCCTTTTTCACTCTGTATAACTCCCTCAAGATTCGTCCAAATTGTTGAATCACTAGTAGACTCTTTTTTTTTTATTTGAAAAATTGTGCTAAAATACCAATAATATAAAATTTACCATTTTAACTATTTTTAAGTGTACAGTTCAGTGGCATTTTAGTACATTCATGTTGTTGTGCTACTGTCACCACCATCAGAACTTTTTTATCTTCCGCGGCTGAAATCTGTACCCATTAAACAACTCCCCATTCAGTCCCTTCTCCCAAACCCCTGGCAACCACCATTCCACTTTCTGTCTCTGTGAATTTGACTACTCTAGGTATTTCATATAAGTGGAATCATACAGTATCTGATTTATTTCACTTAGCATAATGCCCTCAAGGCTCATGTTGCAGCATGTGTCAGAATGTCCATCCCTTTTAAGGCTGAATCATATTCCATTGTATGTATATACCACATTCTTCTGTTGATATATCGACACATCTACCTTTTGGCCATTGTGAATAATGCTGCTGTGAACATGGGTATTCAAATAACTCTTCAAGACTCTGCCTTCAGTTGTTTTTGGTATGTACCCAGAAGTGGAATTGCTGGATCTTATAGTAATTCTGTGTTTAATTTTTTTGAGTAACAGCTGTACTGTGTTCTGTAGCAGGTGTCCCATTTTACATTCCCACCACTAGTGAACAAGGGTTCCAATATCTCCATGTCCTTGCCAATATTTGTTATCATTATAATACAAGGGCAGTGGTCCTCCCTTGACTTTTAGAAGACACATTTTCAGTATGGACAGTAACTACTTGTCTCTAGCTTCATTTTTAAGATTTACATTTAGTAACTTAATGAAGAAATATGTCCATTATTCCCAGGTTAAAGTTCAGTTCATTAGTGGTCTTGCCTCTAGCTCCACTGCAGTTCTAAACACCAGGAGCCCATGTATAGAATAGGCGTATACAAAGAACTTGCATATCTCTATAGCCCAGCAAAACTCACTTTCATTCTGACCAAAGATATTTGTTCCCCAGTACAATTATGTGGAGAATTAACCCTTTGCCCAAAAGTTCAGCCCATTATACACATCCTTTTGGCTTCTGGATGGTAGGATTTGAGGTTAGGTCAGGGATAAAGAATTATTTTGAACTCTACAAGCATGTACTTTTTACCCTAAAAAAAATCTACTCTAGGAGCTATTGTTGCACACAAACACAAGGGTAGTGGTTATATGGTCAGGTAATATGGAGGATTTTAGATCCAGCGTGAATATATTTGATCCAATTATAAGGTATTTTAGTAGTCTTCAAACTTTGTGGTGAAATGGGTGAATTTACAGGATGTATTTTATTTTCCCATCTATAATTATGGGAAGAGGAAATTAAAAAGTCCGAAGGTAAAAATAAAATCCAGTGCAATAAGATGTGGAAGAGGAGCAGATGTCATGTATATCATTTGCTAGAATTCCTAGTTTCAGATTGGCCTGTTTCTCAGAGGTCTTTTATATTCAGTGGTGTTGTTTATATAGAGCATGTGTGACAGTGATCATTTACCCACTTATATGTGGTGATACATGACATAACTATGCATGCAGATACCAGTAACCAAAAATACCTAACTCATAAAGACTAAAGTGACACTCAACACATGGGAAAGTATTGTTGTGCTTTGTTTTCCTAATCTTTCATTTATTACTAATGATTAATGTAATGGAGTGTTAATACTAGCTGGATGGTGCTAAACCCACATTGTTAATTCACAGGCAGACTTGAGACACATCATATAGTGTGACTGTAAATTGTTGAAAAGAAGTCAGATATTGACATGGCAGTTTGGATAAGTAAAGAGTAGGATTTGCCCTATGGGCTCCTTTCCTAGCATCATCTGGGCTAACAAAAAGGGAATATAATGTATCCTCCATAGGGCTGTGATATTTAAAAATCTATTTAAGGGCTTTGGAAACAAAAACAACCAGATTCATTTTCTGGTTTTGCCACTTAATGTGACTTTGGGCAAAAAATATAGCCACTCTGAGCCTCAATTTTCTGATCTGTTAAACGGGGATAATACAAGTACTTCACAGGATAGAGGTTTCAAATACAAAATAACGTATAAGAGAGAAATTATATGAAATAGTGCCTGCCATATAATTTGTGCTATACAAATGGTAGTTGCTATCATCCCTTATTTATTTGATCCCTATTTGGTTGCAAAATAGGATTATAATGAATTTTTAAATTGCCCAACTATTCAGCTATCAATTTCTCAGCAATTCTCTGTCCCACTTCCAAACCCAGTGAACTGAAAGTTACCTGTTGTAGTTTAACTTCTTGGATTAATGGGAATGCTGACAGAAGACATTAAATATATGAACAAAAATATGTGGGGAAAGGCTTTTTCAGATAGGCCAGTTTTCAGATTCCTGCATAGACTACTTACTTTAGGTGTATTTTTAATTCTGGGTTATTTTCTTTTACAATAGATTTTATTTTTTCTTAGTAGATTTTATTTTTCATTGATAACCAAAGTATGTTCCTGCTTCTGCATTGTCCTCAGCTGGCAGTTGTGAGACTAAGGGAATGGCAGGGAATTTACAAATGAAATCACCAGCCTGCTTCTCCTGAACTGTCCCTGCTATCTAGGCATTACAGGCAATGCTTTACCTTGATTTATGCCTCTGCCTCTGGGATGGGTGCTATTATCCCTTCTGTTTTTCAGGTAAGGAAACTGAGGCATAGGATGAGTATGTGCCAGGACCCAAAAGCCTGATTCTGAAATCCATATTCTGTAACTCTCCATAGTTTTGCTGTATTTATTTTGTCAGTGTTTTGTTTTTTCACATTTTGGGAATATAACAGAAAGCCAATGAGTCTCAGTTATAATTAATTAAATTGTCAGAAGTTGATCTTTGAATTCTTTTGGAGGTTAACTATTTTGAATTAAGTGGTATTTGAGTATTTTGCCACACTACTTGGAGAACAATCTACAGCCAATATTTAATTAAAATATCTCACGTATAATAGTTATTTTTATTCCAGAACTATTTTTTTTTAAACTCAACTGTATTATTGAATAAACTAGTTTAATTAAACGTGAAATGTGGGGTTCTTTTTGTTCACCAAATAAAAATGTACTGAGGCAGTCAGTAAGGAAAGCTTTGTTTTACTCTGGCTGCTCTCTTCATCTTCCTTTTCCTGTTTTATTTTTTTCATTGACTGGAAAAGAAAGATTTATTTCCCTGCTTGATGTGATTAAACATGTTTTGCCAAATTGATGCATGAGAACCAGTTTCTATGAGAACTCTCTTCTGGAGATGTATATCCATGTAACTCTGTATTTCCTCCCATATCTGACTGCTTGTTTCCAATCTTTTGACTGCTTCCTTGCTTTTTATGCCTTTATCTTTATTTGAATTAGGTACTTCTCTGCTACTTTTCACCTGCTCTTTTTCTCTGCCATTGTTTCTCTTGCTACCTTACCTAAAACCAGGCCCTAGAGAAACAGAAAGAATACATTGCCTGCCTTAGGAATGAGCGAGATATGCTCAGAGAGGAGCTGGCTGACCTGCAGGAGACAGTGAAGACGGGAGAGGTATGTTAGCATTAGCCTGGAGTTCAGGTCCCTCACTGCTTTACTCGCTATCTTCCTTCTTTTCATCCTGCCATCTTTCCTAGCCTAACTACAAACTACAATGTTTATTCCCTAATCCAGATTTGTTAGGTTTAAACTATTTCTTCCACAGAGCTATATTCCATGTAACTGATTCTAACCAGGTTTTACCTGTAGCAAACATGTATTGTTGCAGAGTTACCTCACAGAGCTTACTGTTTGCATATGGGCCTTTTGTGATGGTGGGTTTTCCCCCCCTGCAGAAACATGGCTTAGTTATAATCCCCGATGGCACTCCCAATGGTGATGTCAGTCATGAACCAGTGGCTGGAGCCATCACCGTTGTGTCTCAGGAAGCTGCTCAGGTCTTGGAGTCAGCAGGAGAAGGGCCATTAGGTAAGATACTGGTTGCTATGTTGACTTGGATTAATGTTACCCTATTGGGTTTTCTGCTTTTTCATATCCCAGCTTGGAAAACAATAACAGCATAAGGGCTGTCTGAGACTCAAGTAGACCCTTAACCAGAAGAATCTGGGCACATTGGCCCATTTTCTTCAGACATCCTTGACCTTGGGAAACCAGCATCTGTGTCATTGTAAGGCAATAAGTGTAACTGTAAGGCCCGTAGATGGAAGTACTATGGGCCTATACGCATTGTTTTTTACTTAACTACAAACTTTTCTGCAAAGAGATAGTCTAGTATACCTGTGCTAGGGGAGCAGTAGGCTAGCAGGAGACTTCTCAAGTGTGCTGTAAGTTACTCATCCTTGGAACATCTGGTTTTATGTTCCACTACTTACCCCAGGGTTCTGTACCTCTTTTCCACCACATTTCTTAAGCCAAGAAAGAGATGACCAAAAAGACAGATAGGAGAGAAGTGTGACTTTCAGAGCAGGGCTTCCCAGACTCTTTTTTTTTTTTTGAGACGGAGTCTTGCTCTGTCGCCCAGGCTGGAGTGCAGTGGCCAGATCTCAGCTCACTGTAAGCTCCGCCTCCCGGGTTCACGCCATTCTCC
>NW_012116932.1:6734202-6778952 GCF_000951035.1 Colobus angolensis palliatus
GGGGTTTCACCTTGTTAGCCAGGATGGTCTCGATCTCCTGACCTCATGATTTGCCCGTCTCGGCCTCCCAAAGTGCTGGGATTACAGGCTTGAGCCACCGCGCCTGGCCCCCAGACTCTTAAAGTCTAAACCTCTTAAATTTAACCCTTTGAGAATCTGACACCTCTCTCCAAGAAACCAAAGTCGCCCATCTATTGACCCCACTAAGAAATCTACTCTAGAGGAAGAAAAATGGCACAGATAGATACTGTATCATTAGCTCACTTTTATTTTTTAAAAAACAATCTTTTTTCATTTTTCATCTTGTTTTCATATATGTGTAAGCTTCTTAGAGGAGTGAGAGATATAAGTGTAAAGCAAACTGAAAAACATTTTAAAAGTTAGTAAGCACATTCTCTAATGTGGAGCATTCCAGAAATGTGATTGTAAGGCCCTTTGAATAAAGCAAGATGCTGGGTGAGCAAGAGAGATCTGGAGAATGGAACGAGAGTCTGGCTACAGGCAGCCCAGGGTGTTTCCCTGCTGTTGTTTCCCTCGTCTGCAGGTCCCAGCAGGCAGACCTGCTTGAAAGGTGCAGAAGAAACCAAAATCTGTATTTGGCTGTGACCCTCATTGTTTACAGAGGGTAGTGGTCAGTCAGGTGTCAGCTGCTTTTTTAAGTGAACAACGGTGTCTCCTCAGCTGAAGGGGCCTATTTTAATGCAGGCTTGGGAAGAGTCAAATCTCCAGAGGCCAGGAGTGAACCCTGATGCTGCTACCAAGCCACAGATCCACCCATGGATGCCCACATCTTTTTTTTTGAGACAGAGTCTCACTTGGTCGCCTAGGCAGGATTGCAGTGGCGCGATCTCAGCTCACTGCAATGTGCAACCTCTTATCTCCCAGGTTCAGATGGCTTCCTGAGTAGCTGGGATTACAGGCACCTGCCACCACGCCCGGTTAATTTTTGTATTTTCTAGTGGAGACATGGTTTCACGATTTTGGCTAGGCTGGTCTCAAACTCCTGATCTCAAGTGATCCACCCAACTAGGCCTCCCAAAGTGCTGGGATTACAGGCGTGAACCACCGCACCTGGCCCAGCTGCCCACATCTTGGAGTGGGTCCCCTTCCCCCCCTACTAGCTTTTGGGGACTTCGCTTCTTCCAGCATTGTGCTCCTCTCTTTTCTCTCCTCCAGCTTCCTTTGCCCAGTCCTGCTCTTACCCCATCTTCTTTCACATACTTGGATCTCTCCCGCTAAGGGCTCAGCCTTTGGGAGCACACTTGACATTTGAGTTGTCTACTAGTGAAAGCTTGAAACAAGGAAATGACCTCCTTTGTACTTCAATTTGTCTTTAAGTGGCAAATCACTGCTGTGGGGAACAAATGTTGCATTTGGTGCCCTGATAAGTATCAGTTGTGTGGAAATACGTTTTAGAGAGTTAAGAACTTTTCCGTAATGCTATTAACACCTTTATTTCTTTAGATATTCAGAGCTGTAAGTAATGTAATTTATCAGATAATATTAGCTGTTTATGAGTTTGAAAATTTTTTGTTTATATACTACATCATATTTAGTTTACGATCTTTTTCATTTGTTTTAGATGTAAGGCTACGAAAACTTGCTGGAGAGAAGGAAGAACTACTGTCACAGGTAAAGGCATTCTTAATGGAGTGTAAAATAATTTTAACGAAGTTACATGGTAAAATACTAGCTAATTGAAATGTTCATTAAAAAGAAATATGCTTATTTCAAACATCAGTACTCAAGGGAGATTTGAAGGATAGATAATTCATATTTTACCTCTTTGTTATTTTCTGTTCTTAAAACATTTTTTTTAAGGACACATAGGTTAAGGAGTCATATGGTTTTCTATAAAGCTTGTTATGAACACAGCAATCCCCTGGCCTGGCTCCTCTGTCCTCACCCCTGACCATTTCTGTTAAATGCTTTTAGCTGATTCTTGTGTACTGTCCTTGTATCTCTGTGTAACATACTTGCATTGTGTCTTGATTGTTTTGCTTCAGGCATTCTATATTGACATCCTTTTATGGAAGATGAAGGTTTAGCTGTTTTTCATCCTTTGTCCCTGCCACACACATACATATTTTCCACTCCCAAATCCTCCTAATAAAGGAACAGTATAATTCCAGTCTGCTTGTGTCATTAGGACCCTCTGAACACTACTCACAGTGGAGCCAGGTTGCATTCTAGGATCATCTCCCTTGGAACTATTAGTTTCCTCTAAGTTAATGTTACGGTTTTTCTTTGTATTTGCTTGGTTTTCCATCATCAATTTAGCCACAGAATCTCCAACAGTAGATTAAACCCACTCAGTATTTTCAGATGCATCTGGCATTCTTTCAGTTCCAGTTTGTTGAATCTTGGTGCATCTGACTTGTCCCTTTCTAAACTAATGGCTTGACCACATAGATGTGGTCACCCTTCATTGGCATCTGGGGATTTTCTTTGCATATGATTTAGGTTGGGTTCCCTTTTTCCGGTATCTCATGTCTTTCTCCTTATTTATTTTCTTATGTTGGCACATCTTTCAGTAGCTTCCTGAGAAGAGGGTTTGTGGATTGTTAATTTTTCATGACCTTGCAGGCCTGAAGATGTCTTCATTCTACCCTCTTACTTGATTAAAATAGTTTGGCTAGGCAGAGAATCCTGAGTTGCCATTGTTCTCCTTAAGATTTTTTAAAAAGACATTTCTTCATTGTGCTGTGACTTCAAGTATGGCTGTTGAGTTTTCATGAACATTTTGAGTTCTGATTTTTTCTGATTTGTGATCTATTTTTCTCCTCTTTGTAGAAGGTTGTATCCTATTCTCTTTCTCTCTAGTGTTCTGGTGTAATTTGAAGATAGCGATGTGATTTGAAGTTTTCATGTGTGATGCTGGGCCCCTGTCCCATACTTTAGTTCTGGGAAGATTTCTTGAATGATTTTGTTACTGATTTTTTCCCCTCCCATATTCTGTGTTCTCTATTTTGGAACTCCTATTCAGTCATTCAACAAATGTTGAGTGAGATTCTACTATTTAACACGCACTATTCTAGGCACTGGGATATTTCAGTGAATACGTTAGTTTAGAAAAAAATTCCTGCCTGAGGGACATTCTAGTAGGAAGACATCAGACAATAAACAGTATTATATGATATGTTAGAAGGTTTGTGTGAATGCATTTATTATATGTGTTTCTCTGGCTACTTACAGCTGCATAGGGGCAGGCATGGAGTGGGTAGAGAGCTAGATTTTACCAGGACAGTATTAATGGGGCAGGAGAGGTGAGGGAGTATGTAAGAAAATGATTATAATGATGGACCCTCGGGAGATATTCAGGAACACATCAAGGTATAGTAGAAAGATGATGTAATCTGTAGATTAGTGGTACCAGTGTGGTTGAAGGGTTGTTGGAATTCGGGTCTAGAGAGAAAGACCTAGAAAGATGAGGAATGGTGGTTAGAGAGAGGATACATGGAACTAAATTGTGTAGGGATTACAGTTGTCTAATGATAAGATCTAGTATATGATTGTGGGAGTGAGTAGCTGAGGGCAAGAAGGGATAGATGGCAAGATCCTTGGAAGGGAGGTGGGTTAGTCCATTTTTTGCTTTGCTATAAAGGAATACCTGAGGCTGGGTAATTTATAAAGAAAAGAGGTTTGACTGGGCGTGGCAGCTCATGCCTGTAATCCCAGCACTTCTGGAGGCTGAGGCAGGTGGTTGAGGTCAGGAGTCGAGACCAGCCTCGCCAACATGGTGAAACCCCAACTCTACTAAAAATATACAAAAATTAGCCGGGCATGGTGGTAGGTGCCTGTAGTCCCAGCCACTTGGGAGGCTGAGGCAGAAGGGAGGCGGAGGCTGCAGTGAGCCAAGATTGCACCACTACATTCCAGCCTTGGGTGGCAGAGTGAGACTTTGTCTCAAAACAAAAAAAAAAGTAAAAGAAAAGAGGTTTAATTGGCTGTAGTTCTGCAAGCTGTACAGGAAGCATGGTGTCAGCATCTGCTCAGCTTCTGAGCTCATTTTCCTGAGGCCTCAGGCCAGGCTGGTCTTGAACTCCTGACCTAGGTGATCCACCCACCTCGGCCTCCCAAAGTGCTGGGATTACAGGCATGATCCACCGTGCCCAGTCGGCCTCAGGAAACTTCTAATCACGGCAGAAGGTGAAGGGGGAGCAGGCACGTCATATGTCAAGAGAGAAAGCCAGAGTGAGTGACTGGGGAGGTGATGTACACTCTTAAACAACCAGATCTTGTGTGAACTACCAGAGCGAGAACTCACTCATCACCAAGGGAACGGTGCAAAGCCATCCATGAGGGATCTGCCCCATGACCCAGATACCTCCTACCAGGCCCCACCTTCAGCACTGGGGAATACATTTTACCATATGAGGAGGTGTACCAGAAATTGAGAGATCATTTGTCAGGGAGATCCTCTACTTAGATATACATTGAAATTGCCAGAAATTAAGACAGGAATAGTCTAGAGGGAGTGCAAGTTGGGAGCTATTTAATAAATGGTGATGAAGGAATGGGATTTTGGCAATGATAAGTAGTTAGTGTATATAATTTGAAGAGATGAGATTAAGACCTGGGACTTTTAGGGAAGATGTAGGGAAAATACCAGCAAGGAAAGCAAGAGGACACCTATTCCATCTCTAGGTTCAGTAGTAGGAGGCTGTGGAAGTACCAAAAAAAAAGGGCCGGGCATGGTGGCTCATGTCTGTAATCCCAGCACTTGGGGAGGCCGAGGTGGGCGGATGACTTGAGGTCAGGAGTTCAAGACCAGCCTGGCCAACATGATGAAACCCCACCTACTAAAAATAACAAAAATTAGTCAGATGTGGTGGCATGCACCTGGAATCCCAGCTACTTGGGAGGCTGAGGCAGGAGAATCGCTTGAACCCAGGAGGCAGAGGTTGCAGTGAGCTGAGATCACACCACTGCACTCCAGTCTCGGCCACAGAGCAAGACCCTGTCTCAAACAAACAAAACAAAACAAAACAAAAAAAAAGTGTTTGAGAGAGCTGCAGAAGCAGCAGGATTCTTAAGGGAGAGGGTTCTCATCTGCTCAGAGAAAAGACTGAGGACAGAGGGCATTTGCTGATGATGGACTGTTAATTCTAGAGGGCACAGTGGGAAAGTTTCAGGCATTGGGAAAGGTTAGGAGATGAAGGTTAGTGGTCCTACAGACCCTTGTGAGGAAGAGTGCAGAGGAAGAATATGACCCTTTGCCAGATGCACATAAATAGGAATGATGGAGACAATGAAATCAGTCCTGGTTCTCTCAGAGCAGCTAATGACGGTGACCCTGTGTGTTGAAAGGGCAGAGGTGTCTGGGAAGTATAGTTAGTCCCAATATAGAGCTTACCCTTTTCCCATTGGGGAGTGGCAAACTTAATCTTAGTACAGAGGCTTCCCTTTGACCCCTGTTGATGGAGTTAAGGACAGCTGGGGAGTCATCTCTATATATCTTATTCTTATTCTTATTGACAGAGCCTCACTCTGTCACCAGGCTGGAGTGCAGTGATGTGATCTCTGCTCACTGCAACCTCCACCTCCCAGGTTCAAGTGATTCTCTTGCCTCAGCCTCCCGAGTAGGTGGGACTAAAGGCATGAACCACCATGCCCAGCTAATTTTTGTATTTTTAGTAGAGACGGGGTTTCACCATGTTGGCCAGGATGGTCTCGAACTCTTGACCTCGTGATCCGCCCGCCTTGGCTTCCCGAAGTCCTGGGATGACAGGCGTGAGCCACCACTCCTGGCCCCAATTATTTTTATATACAGAAAGTTTTCTAAGAAAATTTAACCTATGTCTAAAAGTAAACTACAAAAAACTGCTCATGGAATCTTCCATTTTAAGAAATAATCCCTTGAATATACCCTATCAATTAACTGTTTATATTTTTATTTTTTTAGAGATGAGGTCTCACTATGTTTCCCAGGTTGGTCTCAAACTCCTGGGCTCATGTGATTCTCATGCCTCAGCCTCCCAAGTAGCCGGATATATAGGTACATGCCACTGTGCCTGGCTGGAATTTTCCATTTTAAACAAAAGTAACAAAAAATACCCCAAAGATGTACTGTTCCATAAAGCAGACACAAATTTAAAATCTGGCTATTTTTTATTGGGACACCTGGTCCTGGGGCTTGCTCTTTTTGATGTTTGTTCATTATCTTTAGCACCTAGGACAATGGGTGTCTCCTATTAGGCACTCAAGAAAATAGGTTTTGAATGAATGTGGCTGATATGATAAGGGTCTGCTTTGTTCTATGATGTGACCACAGAATAAGCATCGGCTTCATTTCAGAGATTGGATCTTGCTGATGAACCTTTATTTTCATTTCAGATTAGAAAACTGAAGCTTCAGTTAGAGGAGGAACGACAGAAGTGCTCCAGGAATGATGGCACAGTGGGTGACCTGGCAGGACTGCAGAATGGCTCAGACTTGCAGTTCATCGAAATGCAGAGTAGGTACCAGGGGACAGGTCAGTCCCAGTCGTGTATAGACTGTGTCCCAGGGGTGGGTTTGTCAGCAGGTTGCTGGTGTCTTGTAGTACTTTTCTTTCTTTTCTTTTCTTTTTTTTTTTTGAGACGGGAGTCTTGCTCTGTCACCCAGGTTGGAGTGCAGTGGCACAATCTCAGTTCACTGCAGCCTCTGCCTCCTGGATTCTAGTAATTCTCCTGCCTCAGCCTCTGGAGTAGCTGGGATTACAGGCACCTGCCACCTGGTGCCTGGCTAATTTTTTATGTTTTTAGCAGAGACAGAGTTTCGCCATATTTACCAGGCTGGTCTCGAACTCCTGGCCTCAGGTGATCCACCTGCCTCAGCTTCCCAGAGTGCTGGGATTACAGGCGTAAGCCACCGTGCCCGGCCGTAATACGCTTTTCTTAAGAAGAGCTATGCTACAAAGATTGGTTAGTCCTTGGCTAGTCCAGAAAAACAGTCCTAGTCAGTAAGATAGCTGAATAGAGGCTCCACTAGCCTGTGTGCTTCAGGGGATAACGTTCCTTTCTGGGTAAAGTGATTTCTAGGAACTTTTTGCACATAGTGAAATGCCTTTTGACAACCTGGCACTGTCCTTTTCTATACCCATGTGTCATCTTTAAGCTCCCGTACAGCAAGCACCCTTCCCCATTAAAGTTTTTCCTCTGGAATTTATCTTGGATAATTGGAGGAATCTATTTGGAACTACTTCACACTAAATTGCATAGTGTCAGAATTTTCCTAGAAGTATTTTTGTTAATCCAAGTTTATCTTTATTAGATGAAATTTAAAATAAGACCACAAAATAAAGTCTATTCATTTTACCCAGATTATTCCGGTTTTTCTCACTTTCTACTTTTGACCTCATAATAAAATGATCACTATAGTCACACTAATTCCCATAGTAGGAAGATTTCAGCAGGAATTTGTAGTTACCCTTTGTGAGTGATTATGTGTAATTCTGGGACAGAGGAGATTTGTATTTTTCCAATAAGAATAGTGACTTTTCTGATAACTAGTATTAAAATTTTGTTTATTCCATGGACTTTTCATGTAAATCTTCTGAGATGGGCTGCCAAGAAAAGACTTCCTGGGGCCAGGCGTGGTCGCCCACGCCCATAATCCCAGCATTTGGAGAAGCCGAGGTGGTGGATTGCTTGAGCTCAGAAGTTCGAGACCAGCTGGGCAATGTGGTGAAAACCTGTCTCTTAAAAAAAAAGAGAGAAAATACTTTTTGGATTAAGGCTTATTAATACTAACTTTTGATATTGGTATTATCTTTTCTGTTGGACATCAGTTAGGACACTTGTGACATTTCCTGGTGAATATTTTATTCAAGAATGTCATTTTGGTGTTGGGGGTAGATGAGAACAAGGACATGGGAAGAGGCAGGCTGACTAGTCAGGAAGCTACTACAGTGGTGAGCCTGAACCAGTTCAGTGGCTGTCAGCAGTCTTAAAGAGAGGGTAGAGGATAGATCTGAGAGATTGTCCTGAAGCAGCAAATTTAAAAGGAAACAGATTTAGGGGGAATGGGCTTGCATTTATGTGTGAATACTTCCTAGAGTAGGTAGGTGTTGTACAGCTGGTATTTGCAGAAGGTAAAGTACCCAGGGAGGAGGTGTAGAACAAAGTGAGCTTTGCAGAACTGTGGGAAAGCTGGCAAAGACAAAAGCAAGCAGCTCCCCTGGACCAGAAGACCAGGAGTGTAGCAACTCTCGGTTCTGGACAATGCCTTGCCTATTATGTGAGTGTTTTGGAATGGGATTTCAAAACACACATTAAATTACTGAGATAAGAGACTTAAACTTTTGAAAACAGGAGGGGAAAGGTGGTTTGGAGAGTGAGTAGGAAGCAGTATATTTGGATAATAGATTGCTGAGGATAACAATTTAAAAATAAGATCCTGAAGCTTGTTTTAGAGCTCAGAAATAGGAATACTTCTCTTTCACTACCAGATACGGCTTTTGGGGAGATGGCAACCCTGTTCCTTTTAAGGTGACAGTAATTGTCCAATTAGAAAAACCTCTCGCCACTTTAGGAGGCTGAGGCGGGCAGATCACAAGGTCAGGAGATTGAGACCATCCTGGCTAACACAGTGAAACCCTGTCTCTACTAAAAATACAAAAAATTAGCCAGGCGTGGTGGTGGCACCTGTAGTCCCAGCTACTCAGGAGGCCGAAGCGGAATGGTGTGAACCCAGGAGACAGAGCTTGCAGTGAGCCAACATCGCGCCACTGCACTCCAGCCTGGGCAACAGAGCGAGACTACGTCTCAAAAAAAGAAAAAGAAAAAGAAAAACCTCTCACATTGAAGACTGTATAAGTAATTGTAACCTTGGTCATGTGGAAATGTAGCAAAGTTCTTAAGTTAGATAATCTGAATATTTCCTGTGGTATGTTAGATTTGGTTTATCTTTTGCAAATCTTAATACTCTAATCATGCTAAAGACTGATTTTTGCTAAACTTGGATTCTTGCAGGGATTTTTAAAAGTCCCCTGCCATTATTTCTAAACTTTTCATTTTAAGTGAGTTACTTCCTAGGTCAGATGTTCATCTAATAACTTATAGCTCTACCCATAACACATTATCACGTTACTGAACAGCATTTATTCCAACATATATGTATTTAGGCATACACTATGTGCAGAGCACTTGGCTAGGTACAGAGGCAGATTTAGGAAGGCCAAGACAGGGCCCCTCTCCTTACTTACATATACGATGTTTAAAAAGCATGACAGATGTCATAAAAATGCCAATAAAATACAGCAAGGGAAGAAGTTATAATTAACTAAGGAGAGTCATGAAAGAGGTGAAAATTGAGCTTGTCCTTGAAGGTTAAGACTTAAGTCAGAGGTGGGAGAAAAGGACCCTTACAGTATTGGATAGCAGAAGCAAAACCTGGGAGATGGGAAGGTATGGGGCCGGGTTCAGGGAATGAGAGGGCCCAGTACTGTGGGCATGGAGGCTCCACAAGGTTACACAAAAGGATAGTAGGGGCTGCTGCTGAATTGGCAGGGCTCCTTTCTCAAGCCCTGCTCACACATATCATCGGGTAAAGAATGAATTTTCTTCTAACTCTTGCTGCAAGGGATACTGTAGTAACATATATGCTAGAGCATCTTGTAGTATGTAGTCCAGAAGCTGGGCTACTGAAGATGCTATGGTTGTTGTGTGTGCATTTGTATTTTGCAGTTTTTTTTTTGGGGTGGGGTGGAGTCTCACTGTGTCGCCAGGCTGGAGTGCAGTGGTACGATCTCGGCTCACTGCAACCTCTGCCTCCCAGGTTCAAGTGATTCTCCTGCCTCAGCCTCCCGAGTAGCTGAGACTACAGGCCTGTGCCACCACGCCCAGCTAATTTTTGTATTTTTAGTAGAGACAGGGTTTCACCATGTTGGCCACGATGGTCTCGATCTCTTGACCTCGTGATCCGCCCACCTCGGCCTCCCAAAATGCTGGGATTACAGGCGTGAGCCACCGCGCCCAGCCTGTATTTTGTAATCTTAAGACTGCATGGTCCTCTCGACTGCCTGATGGCTCATACCCTCATACCGTCATCTCTGACAGGTGAAGATAATTTATTGTCTTCTTCTGTTCTAGGAGATGCCAATAGACAAATTAGCGAATACAAATTTAAGCTTTCAAAAGCAGAACAGGATATAACCACCTTGGAGCAAAGTGTAAGTACTTCTATATGGTACCAAGTGATTTAAATGTCCTTCCTGCATCTAAGTGGCTAACAACCCCATGAGTGCCTGGGTTGCTTTTACAGTTGGATCAATAATAGTTCTGTATTAAAATAGAAAAGCCAGCAGAGAGCACTTATTGGGGCATTTTAGCCTTCTGTTTTCTCTAAAAACATAGGAAACTATAGCTGTCATTGTTCTTTGTAGATATTTCAATAGAATTCAAGATCATCATTTGTAACAAAATCCCTTACACATTCCAAAAAGTCTTAAGAACTTTTCCATTTAGTGAGTCTCCTCCTATATTGCTTTGGCACTTAAACAATACGGTCATAATAAAACTTAGCATGGGAAATTGGCCCTAAAATGACTCTACAGCTATAATCCTCTCTGGGGACATTTCTTGGTTTATAAATAGCAATTGAGTTCTGACAGGACTTATGACTCACCCTTAGGGGACTTGTTAGTGTTAGATTACTTCACATTTATAATGACATTGTATTTCCATCTTGGCTACCAAAAGTGGTGACTTCTAATGCCTAGTACTAGAGGCCTATGTTCTCATACTTACAGATTAGCCGGCTTGAGGGACAGGTTCTGAGATATAAAACTGCTGCTGAGAATGCTGAGAAAGTTGAAGATGAACTGAAAGCAGAAAAAAGGAAGCTACAACGAGAGGTACTTCTTTTAATATGCTTCTTGGAGAATACATTCCTAAAAAGAAAACATCTTTTGGAAATAAATTCTTAGCTGTGTAAGAAATGTGATACTTAAGGAAACAGCAGTGGAGTCACTTAACTAATTTGTGTTGGTTTTTGACCTACATAGTGACTGCCATTTACTTTTATGTTTTGGTCAATTAGATAATAAGTAAAAAGATAGTTTTTATTTCTGCTTCAGATCAGGTCTATTTCTCCAACTTCTATATATCCTTTCTGTGATTAAAACAAATAAACAATCCTCAGTATCATTATTTAACACTTCTGACAGAAAAAATGAGACTGTGGGTCCTGCGCAAGGCCATCACAATTAGCAGTGCTTTCATTTCCCAGGAAGCTGAAAATAGAGTAGCACTGGATGCTGTTTCTGACCACATGTAGTGACTGCACTCTCCCTGTCTCCAGTTACGAACAGCACTGGACAAGATTGAGGAGATGGAGATGACCAACAGCCACCTGGCCAAGCGGCTGGAGAAGATGAAGGCCAACAGGACAGCACTTTTGGCCCAGCAGTAGGAAAACCACCCTTCAACCTGGGTGATGCTCCTTGGGGCCCTCCCTAGAGGGACTGACTTTTGTCCACTGACACAGACCCCTTTTAGTACTGTTTTGAGTTTTGTCATTAAAACAGCCACCTTTGTATTTTATAATTTATGAGAGAATGAAGCCAGTTTGAATCTTCATGAATGAACACTTTGGATTTTGTTGTAGTTTGATTCTAGGCTAGAACCAGTCCATGCTGTTTTTATTTTTTATCTCCGTAATTGTAGAATCATGTTTACTCAACATTTTTCCCCAGCTGCCTCAGTAACTGGGCACTCGGAGGCCTTGGCACGGGTTCTGGAGGACAGACAGCAATTCTATGAGTGCTTACTGAGATCCTTGCTGGAGACCTCAGAAAACACAAGTGCCTTCTCCACGGTGCAGTTCAGACTTCAGTGATCTCCAGTGGTCAAAAGACATTTACCCTTAACATCAGACAACATTTGTATTTTAGTGAAGAAACAAGTTCTTGGGTGGGGAATCTATGTTTCACTCAAATTTATATGTTTGGAGGAAAAAAGCCTTTTTTTGGTAAAATATTTAAATTTATATAAGAAAATGTTAGAAAAACATATGGGGGAGTGTATATAAAACTCGCTTTATTGCATGGGGCAGGGGAAGTCCAGGCCTAATACTCTTAAAGTAAGAGTTGAGTCCTTTTTTCTTCAATACAACTGTGCTGTACCTTGTAAAGTATTTTATCTGCTGCTTATTTGTGGAATGAAACCTCAAACAAACCCAAAGGGGGAGGGTAGGGCAGGGTGGGCAGATTGGAAATCTGCCTGCAGATTCTATTAAATACACCCTTTTGCCAACCACAATTGGCTACTGACATTCATTTTGTTACAGGAGACTTTAAAACAAATCATGGCAACCACATCCCTCTTCTTTTGTCTCCTTCTCGAGGAACAACAATCTGGAATGTAGAACTTTTAAAGAATTTAGTTTCATCTTTAGAGGTACCCTGTCCAAGAGGTTTTTTTAAATCATGAAGTGCAATTACTTTGCAGAATTTATGATTCTCTTTTGCTCTTAGTACCCAGGTGGTTTTACTGAAATGATTATTGTATCTTTAAAGTGCGTACATAGAAAATATATTGGGGAAAATCTAGTGACTAAAGGCACATAAGATAATAAAAGTAGACTTTAAAAAGATAATTCAAAAGTGAATAAAATCTCTAATATTTGTTCCTTTTTTAACTAGCCATTTAAAAAATATGGATACCAATCTCCTGAATTGAGATGATTTTCTATACATTTTCTTTCTTTTTTTTTTTTTTTGAGACAGAGTCTCATTCAGTCACCCAGGCTGGAGTGCAGTGGCACGATCTCGGCTCACTGCAACCACGGCCTCCTAGGTTCAAGTGATTCTCCTGCCTCAGTCTCCCAAGTAGGTGGGATTACAAGTGCCCGCCACCACACCCTGCTAATTTTTGTATTTTTATTAGAGATAGGGTTTCACCATGTTGCCCAGGCTGGTCTTGAACTCCTGACCATAAGTGATCTGCCTGTCTCAGCCTCCCAAAGTATTGGGATTATAGGCATGAGCCATTGTGCCTCAGCCTATACATTTTCAGTAGCAAGTTGTGTGGTTGGGGGTGGGTGGAAAGGTGTTCTAAAGTGCAGGTTTATTCTAGAACTCCATCCCAGCTAGAACCAACATACTGTGTGGCCCAGCTCTTGAAGCTCAGAAAACCCCCTATTCCTCTCCACTAAAGGTCACTCAGCCTGTGCCCCACCTGGGCTCATGGAACCTCACTTCTGAGATGTCCTGGTCTACTTTGTGGAGTTGTTATTGTTCAAAACTGACCTTGCCTATTTTGTGGCACAATAAATATGTCTGTAACATTCTGTCGTCCTAGTCTTTACAAGTGAAATTGCTCCATTTCTTCATAAGATGAGAGTAGTCTGTTCTTTATCACTGAACTTTGTTCACTGAGTCTTGGAATCTGGATTTTACCTTAAAACCATAGACATTCTTCCTTCCCACGCTGAATGCTCCATTTCTCTAAATGTAGGCTAATATTAAGGAAGCTTATTTTGTCACTCACAGTTAAAGTTTATATTTTTACATCATCCTTCAAAAAAGATTACCTAGAAACTTCTTTATCTTAAGCTATTAGTACTCATAGTCATTAACAAAGTGGGCTAACTTAAAAATTCATCCTTTTCCCGGCCGTGGCGGCTCATGCCTGTAATCTCAGCACTTTGGGAGGCCGAGGCAGGAGGATCACCTGAGGTCAGGAGTTCAAGACCAGCTTGGCCAGCATAGTGAAATTAGCTGGGCATGGTGGCAGGTGCCTGTAATCCCAGCTACTTGGGAAGCTGAGGCAGGAGAATTGCTTGAACCTGGGAAGCGGAGGTTGCAGTGAGCCAAGATCATGCCACCGCACTCTAGCCTGGGCAACAGAGCAAGACTCACTCTCAAAAAAAAAAAAAGAAAAAACCTCAAAAACCAAAAACTCATTATAGATGAAGTAAGGACTATTTTCTTTCTTCAAGTTTTTTTCCTTAATAATTAGCTTTGGTTACTGAAGACACTAGATGATCAAATCCAGCCTTCTCCACGGTCAGTGCTGTCAGAGCCTGCGACATGTTCGAGAGCTCTTTTTGGCATCTGAACTAACACAATATATAAATAATAAAATTAAATAAGAAATTATGTTAGGATACATCTGACTATTTATTTATAATTAATCCACCGTGTATAAAGGAATGCTACCAGCTAGAAGGCAAGTGTAAGTCTTAAGTGGTACTAACACTCACGTTGGTACACTTTGTATACCACACTTTGATACAACACTTTGTATCGGAATACAGAGAAAGAACACCACATCCCACAGTGCATAAATGACCATATTTAACACCTCTCAAAGACTTTGTATAGATCAGGCAGGTTAGCAAGTTGCAGGATATTTCCATCTTCTGTGAAATGTTTAGGAGGCAGAATGTGTGAGCGCAAGGCTTTATAAACAATGTGTTCCACAGTCCACTTCCAGGAGTTTGGAATGGAGCCAGGCACTTCACTCTGGAAAACACATTAGATGTCATAAACCTCCCTGTTTGCATCCCAACATATACTGGTGTCCTGGCTGATGGGATGTGCACTAAGCCTGGAAAGACTTGGTGTTATCTAGGGCTTTTGAAGTGGATCTTGTGCACTAGCCTCTCAGGGATCCCACATGCCTGAACACAAGAGGATTTTTTGTTGTTGTTTATTTAGAGACAAGGTCTTGCTCTGTCACCCAGGCTGGAGGGCAGTGGCGTGATCATAGCTCAATACAGCCTCAAACTCCAGGGCTTAAGCCATCTTCCCACCTCAGCCTCCTAAAATGCTGGGATTACAGGTGTGAGCCACTGTGTCCAGCCAACATGAGGTTTTTAAGGGGGGAAAAGAAGCCACTGCTCTGTGGGACTGTCTCCTGTGGAACCTTTGTTTTCACTCAGGGAGAAAATGGTTTTATTGTAGCAGGAGCTAACATCATGTCTGATCCTGACTGATATTTGGATGGCAACCGTAGGAAGTACCAAACTTACCATTAAAATTGGGTCTGAAAATATTTCTAATCCCCAGGGGAGGAATGAAAATATTAATGAGGATTATTTTCCCTCATTATTCCTCTCCTTCTTGTAAGCCTTAGCTGTCTCATTTGTAAGAAAATATTCTTTCTCAACTGTCCTTCCTTTGCCTGAGGTAAAATTTCCAATCAAATGAGATAGTTTCCACAGAGTTTGGTAAGTGTTGCCTCCTCCACTGGAGTAGGAAACTCCCTAGAGGCTTTGGCCAATAGGACTAAATCTCTGCCCTCCCACCTATACAGACTTGGAATCCTTGAGCATGCCTGAGCAGCCTTCAGCCTCCTCATCTGAAACTGGCTCGCACTGCTCAGGAGATGACTGTGAGCAATCAGGGGTCATACTCTCATTAAAGTGGGCTACCCTTTGATGCTTAGAATATTTCAACTCTCCCCTCCAACTTCCCCCAAAATATATGTTGATTTGAAAAGCATTATCATCTGGGAAAAGTGACAATGAAACATTAGGAATCCAGGCACCCTTTTTGTGTCAAGTTGACCTGTAAGAGGAGTTATAGAGCCTTGTTTTCCTGGCAGGGCAGTGGTCGGATAAAGAGTAAGGCAAAAAGCTAAGAGACACGGGGGCGACTGACCCAGAATCTGAAGACTGGCTACACACTTCAGAGCTAACAGTGGGAGTATATGGACTCTCCAGCCTTAGACAATCTAACTCAGCCTCCTGTTTCTCACTGTGATGGCTTGTGCTTTCACATTTGACAATTTCTGAGGTCACTCTGGAGGTATGTTCTACATCAGCAGATGGAAGTAAAACTCATGAATAAAAGCTGACTATTGTGTTTGAACCTTGTTGGGTACAAAGAAATCCCAAAATTTTAGAGATGGGCAAGTTTCATTTCCTAAAGATTGTATGAGGGCCTGTCCTAGTCCTTGGGTGCCAATATGCATCACCACTGTACCTGCTGGCCTGAGAGGGTCGACTCCTCAGATATGTACTGCTTCCGGATGGAGTAGAACATAGCGCATTCTTTACTGAGGCTTTCAAAACAATCCTTTTCTTCGTCCCAGTTCACCTGGTCCAAAGAATTCAATACCTCAAAGTAGGTACAAATTTAAACATTTTCATTCTAAATGGAGATCACAGACTACTTAAAGCTAAAAAACTAAATATGACATTTTAGGCGTTAAAACTCTAAATGGGACTGCTGAATATTGCTGGGGATGAATATTAGTGAGGATGAGAGCAAGTTCAGCTGTCCCACCCTTATCATCTGATTCCGTATCAAAGGGGGTCATGTGCCCTTTCCCTCCAGCACACATGCACGTACCGAAATGCTTACTATCTGCTTGATCACTGACCTCAGTGGCTAGTCGAAGAATGAAGATAGGCAGTCCCTCCAAAGGGGGCACATAGTTGTCAATCAGAAGGGGTAATCCAATCAGGTTCCCTTCCTGCTTGCAGGAAAAAGACAGGACAAGGGAACAAGAAATAATGCTGTCATAGTTTAAACAAATCCCATTTCTCCAGTGCTTTCCCAGGCCTTGTCCTCTTCTCTGCCACTCTGGGCGACCATGTTACTTGATTGGGCTGGGCACTGGGAGCAGACCTACACACTTAAAAAGAGTTTTTCATCCTGATACACAGCACAGCAGAACAACCTTTTCTTTGGATCTGTTCATGATCCAAAGAATACATCAAGATGGAGAGCCCCAAAGATCAAGGAGTAAGAAGAAATGGGAGCAAATGGCATAATCTCATTTACAATGGCCTGCAGGGATTCGACTCTCCATGTCTGGGTCCTTCACCCTGGGAACAGGAGTAGGCATGAATGGATAATAGTACAGTTATGTAACCTAGAAATGCAAATAGGGAATGGAGAGGATGTCACATATGTCACTTGCTGCTTCTGAGGGGAGGCCTAGCCCTGACCTTGGAACGTTTTTTTTTTGAGACGCAGTCTTGCTCTGTCGCCTAGGCTGGAGTGCAGTGGTGCAATCCTGGCTCACTGCAACTTCTGCCTCCTGGGTTTAAGTGATTCTCCTGCCTCAGCCTCCCAAGCAGCTTGGATGCCACCACGCCCGGCTAATTTTTCTATTTTTTTAGTAGAGACGGGGTTTCACCATGTTGGCCAGCTGGTCTTGAACTCCTAACCCCAAGTCATCTGCCCACCTCAGCCTCCCAAAGTGCTGGGATTACAGGCATGAGCCACTGCGCCTGGTTGGAAATTTTATTTGAAGAATACAACAGAAGTATAAGAATGGCTGTCATACCTCATCAATTTCCAAAGAGAAATAGTCTGCAAGCATCTCGGCCTTCTTCTTCAGAAACTCAACAATGTATTCAGCAAGTCCTTCTTTGGGACCATCTTCCTCTGTCCAGCCACTCTCTGGACTATCTAAGGCAAGCATGGCGAGGTCAAAGAGTGGTGCTGGCTCCTAGGAAGAAACAAGAACATGAAGGAGCAAGCTTTAACGGGGTATCCAAATGAAGCCTGAATTCCCACAAATCCACTATCAGAACAGCAGGTGAGAAACCACAAATTTAACTCTCATCCCCCATATACCCCAAAGGAAGTGCCTGAACAATCCACAACAAAATCCCTTTCCTCCTCTTCGTCAGTGGCCATTTCAACAGAGAAGATATGACAGACGAAAAGCCTGTTGAACGGATGGGAAGGGTGAAGTCCTGGGGAGGTACTTTCCTTCTGTGTAGCCTTAAGGACTCAACTTTCATATTTCTAGAAAACCACGAGGCAGATCATTTCTTCCTACTGCCTCATAACTAAAGTAGGCGGTGAGGATGGAGAGTAAGTTAAATTGAATGACATTTCAGGTCAATCATCTAATGCAGAAACAAAGGGAAAACTATGCTTAAAAATAAGATGCCTCAGTTATCTTCCATTTCTCCCCTTCTGATGATGTTACTCATACTTTTACATATGTTATAAACCCATAGGACATTATTTTTTCATAATAGAAGAGTCCATTATCAAAAGGATATAACAATCCTAAATGTTTATGTACCCTACCCAGTAACAGAGCTTTAAAATATACAGGCCAGGCGTGGTGGCTCATGCCTGTAATCCTAGCACTTTGGGAGGCCAAGGCAGACGGACCACGAGGTCAGATTGAGACCATCCTGGCTAACATGGTGGCCAGGATGTCTCTACTAAAAATACAAACAATTAGCCGGGCGTAGTGGCAGGCACCTGTAGTCCCAGCTATTCAGGAGGCTGAGGCAGGAAAAGGGCGTGAACCCAGGAGGCGGAGCTTGCAGTGAGCCGAGATCGTGCCACTGCACTCCAGCCTGGGTGACAGAGTGAGACTCCATCTCAAAAAAATATATATATATATAGATATATATATGTATATGTATGTAAATGAAGGCAAAAACTAAGAGAACTGCAAAGAGAACAGACAAATCATAATTATAGTTGGAAGTTTCAATACCCCTTTCTCAATAATAGAACAGGCAGAAAATCAGGAAAGACACAGGAGATTTGGGCATCACTATCAACTTGATAAACTTAGAACATTCGACTCAACGAGATCAGAATACCAGTTCTTTTCAAATACATATGGAACATTTACCAACATAGACCATATTCTGGGCCATAAAAAAAGTTTCAGTAAGTGTAAAAAAAAGGCAAGTATGTTCTTTGACCAAGATGGAAATAAATTAGAAATCAGTAACATATATTTTTTTAAATCCTCAAGAAATTGGAAACTAAGTAACACGGTTCTAAATAACCTGTGGGTCAAAGAAATCGAAAGGGAAATTAGAAGGTATTTTGAACTGAATGAAAATGAAAACAAACTATCAAAACTTGTGGGATGCTGTTAAAGCAGTGCTTAAGAGAAATTTGTAGCACTTAACACCTGTATTAGAAAAGAAGAAAGTTCTCAAATCCGCGACCTCAGCTTCTACCCTAAGAAATGTGAAACAGGCTGGCCGCAGTGGCTCACACCTGTAATCCCAGCACTTTGGGAGGCTGAGGCAGGTGGATCACCTGAGGTCAGGAGTTCAAGACCAGCCTGGCCAACATGGAGGAAACATCTCTACTAAAAATACAAAAATTAGCTGGGTATGGTATACTTACCAACTCATTCTATGAGGCCAGCATTACCCTGATACCAAAACCAAAGACTAAAAGAAAACTATAAACTAGTAACATTCATGAGCACAGATAAAATAATTACAATAAAAATTTTAGCAAATCAAATCCCATAATATGTAAAAAGGATTGTATATTATAACCAAGTAGGGTTCATCCCAGGAATGCAAAGACTGGTTTAACATATGAAAATTAATCAATGTAATTCACTATGTTAACAAACTATAAAAGAAAAATCATATGATTATCTCAGTAGATGCAAAAAAAAAAGCATTTGAAAAAAATTCAACATCCAATCCTAAATAAAGTTTCTAGCAAATAAGGAACAGAGGGAAGTTTCTCAACCTCATAATGGGCATCTACAGAAAACCTATCTATGGCTAATAGCATACTTAATGGTAAAAGACTTTCCCCCTAAGATCAGGAACAAGAGAAGGATTTCCAGTCTTACCACTTCGTTTTTCCTTTTTTTTTTTTTGAGATAGGGTCTCACTGTGTTGCCCAGGCTGGAGTATAGTGGTGCATTCTCGGCTCACTGCATCCTCTGCCTCTTGTGTTCAAGCGATTCTCATGCCTCAGCCACCCAAGTAGCTGGGATTACAGACGTGGACTGCCATGCCCAACTGTATTTTGTATTTTTAGTAGCGACAGAGTTTCACCATGTTGGCAAGGCTGATCTCAAACTCCTGGCCTCAAGTAACCTGCCCACCACAGCCTCCCAAAGTGCTAGGATTAGAGGCATGAGCCACCATGCCCAGCCCATTATTACCACTTCTATTCAGCATTGTATTGGAGACTCTAGTCAGTGCAGTCAGACAAGAGAAAGAAAAGGCAGCTGGGTGCAGTAGTTCATGCCTGTAATCCCAGCATCTTGGGAGGCCGAGACGGGCAGATTACCTGATGTCAGGACTTCAAGACCAGCCGGGCCACATGGTGAAACCCCATCTCTACTAAAAATACAAAAAAATTAGCTGGGCGTGGTGGTGGGCGCCTGTAATCCCAGCTACTCAGGAGGCTGAGGCAGAAGAATCACCTGAACCCGGGAGGTGGAGGTTGCAGTAAGCCGAGATCCAGCCACTACACTCCAGCCAGGGCGACAAGAGCAAAACTTCATCTTAAAAAAAAAGAAAAGAAAAGAAATAAAAGGCATTCAGATTGCATAGGAAGAAGTAAAAGTTTCTTTATTCTCAGAAGATATGATCATATATAGAAAATCTGATAGAATCTACAAAAAATCTATTGGGACTAATAAGTGAGTTTAACAAGGTTGCAAGATACAGCATCAATGTACAAAACTATATGTATTTCTATATACTAGCAAACAATAGGAAATTGAAGTTTTTTGGCTGGGTGAAGTAACTCATACCTACAATCCTAGCACTGTGGGAGGCTGAGGCAAAAGAATCACTTGAGGCCATGAGATTGAGATTAGCCTTGGTAACACAAGATTCCCGTTTCTATGAAAAACAATTTTTTTTTAAATTAGCCAGGTGTGGTGGTATGCACTTGTATTCCTAGCTACTTGAGCCTAGGAGTTCAAAGCTTCAGTGACCTATGATCACACCACTGCACTCCAGCCTAGGCAAGAGTGAGACCCCTGTCTCTTAAAAAAACAAAAAACAAAAAAAATTTGAGGCCAGGCACAGTGGCTCACACCTGTAATCCCAGCACTTTGGGAAGTCAAGGTGGGCAGATCACCTGAGGTCAGGAGTTCAAGACCAGCCTGGCCAACATGGTGAAATCCCATCTCTACTAAAAGTAATTTAAAAAATTAGCCAGGCATGGTGGCAGATGTCTGTAATCCCAGCTATTTGGGAGGCTGAGGCAGTTTGAGAATCGTTTGAACCCAGAGGTTGGAGGTTGCAGTGAGCCAAGATTTTGCCACTGCACTCCAACCTGGGCGACAGAGCAAGACTCTGTCTCGAAAAAGAAAAGAAAAAATTTTTGAAAAACACCATTTAGCATTTAAAAATGTGAAATACTAAGGGATTTATCTAACAAAAGTTTTTCACCCTAAATTGATCTAGATTCAACATAATCCCTATCAAAATCTCAGCAGGCTTTTTTGTAGAGTATATCACATGAAAAAAGAAGATATGAAACCATATAAACAGGTAGTATGATTTTTAACTCAGAACTAAAATTCGGCATTGAAAAAGTTTTTGCCAGTTTTCACAAAAAGCATAGAAAAAAAAAGTCTTGGAAGAAATGGACTAAAATTGTTGGTAGGGGTTGCGTTTGGACCATGGCTTTAGATAATGTTTATTTTTATCCCTTTCCAAGTATTAAGTGTCAGTAGATATTTATTTTTTTGAGGGAATCTCATTCTGTTGCCCAGGCTGGAGTGCAGTGGCGCGATCTCAGCTCACTGCAACCTCTGCCTCCTGGGTTCAAACTATTCTTCTGCCTCAGCCTCCTGAGTAGCTGGGATTACAGGTGCCTACCACCATGCCCTGCTAATATTTGTAATTTAGTAGAGACAGTATTTCAGGCTGGTCTTGAACTCCTGACCTCAAATGATCTGCCCGCCTCGGCCTCCCAAAGTGCTGGGATTACAGGCATCAGCCACTGCACCCAGCTGAGTATCAGTAGATATTTATTAACTTCTATACTAATAAACATTTGTTTAAGTTGGCTACCAAATGACTATTTTGCTAAAAAGTATAAAACTTCTTATAGACACCTCCATATGCAATACAATACAGCAACTATCCTAAGAATTTTTAGAAAAATTTAATATACTACAAATAAGATATTAGTGGAGAGCTACTATTTTCAGAAATGATCAGTTGAAATTTCAGAAGTAAAAAGGATCTAAACTTACCGATAACCTCAGAACACCAAAATTGGCAAAATCATAAATGAGTATCTGGTAGAACAGTTCTTCACTGAAAATAAAAATGAAGTGAGTTTAAGGAAAAGCTGAATTCATGCTTGAGATACAAGCAGTTGGGACAAAATGGGAGAAGTAATCCCTGAAACATGGATGAGACAGAAATAGTTCTGCCTGGCTGTGGAATCTGCTTAACAGTCTAACAAAATCTCGTACCCCTCCAGAGAGCTGGGATTCCCAACATCTTCAACCAGGGCTTTGAGTGGCCAGCCTCTAACAGATAGGTTAGCGCACTAAAACCAAGTCTGGCTTGCTACCACTCATGTTCTGTCCCTACCTGTCTGGTGCTATACAAGGTTTCTAACACTCTGCCGTAAAATTTAAAAAGTTTTTGTTTTTTGTCTGCTTACCTTTCCCCCACTTACAAAGAATCCTATAAATCACTTTTTTTTTTTTTACAACTTATTAAAAATTATATGAAATGTACAGGGAGGGCAGGGAGTCTTCCTAAATAATCAAAAGTAGACCTAAGGCAGGATTATACTACGCTGACATGTAGTTTAGGATGATACACTGGCTGGCAATAGTCCAAAGGCAGCTATGAAGTACACACTATATTGAATTACTTCCAAAAACACAATGGGAATAAATCCACATTTAGATGGTACTTTATAGTTCTTAAAACACACTGAACCCCACAGACTTGCTTAAAGACTTCTTCTCATCAAAGCAGACAAAGCACCTGCTATGTCTGCATTTTGGTGGGGAAACTGAGGCACCTATTGAGTAGCTGAGTTATTCTATGTCAGTTAGTAAAGTGCTAAAGGAAGGACTTGAATCCAGATATTGAACTCTGAATCCAGTTCTCTCCCTATGTTTTTCTACCCCCTTACTGGAAAACCAATTCACATTTTGCAAATCTGGGACTGGCCTGAATTTGTATCTGTGAGATGAAAGAACATGAATGCAACTGTGATTTGGGGCCTTGGAGGTCATTCCCTTAGACATGCTAGAAAAGAAAAAGCAAGGAGAGTAGAATTCCTAACAAATTGAAAAGTGACAGCGCACTATACAAGCCCAAGCATTCTCAAAGCAGACAATGGAACTTGAACAGAGTTGTACCAAACGGGTTTCCGAGCCTAGGAGGAATGAGTTCTGAATATATACAAGGAGGTACATGTGCTAACAGGAAGCTTCTGGACTGGGGCAGTTTCAAGGGATGGCAAATAGGTTTCTATCTCATGTACCAACTCCATGCAATGTATAGTGGCTGCCCCACTGACAGGGCCAATAAGTACTCTGAGGCCACAGCAGGGCTTAGAGGGAGAGTCTCACAGTAGGTAGGTGATGTCTAGTATATGCAAGGTGGCAGCATCCTCCCATATACATGACCTATTTGAGAACAGATTTAATACAGATTCTAGACTCAACAGGAGCTCATCCACCAAGGTCCCTGGAAACAATCAATAGAAACGTTGCCAGCCATGCAACAGTCAAATGAAACTGATGGGGTCACCTTTTCTGTGCTGATCAAGCCCACTGGCTCGCTTGGTGGCTGGGGTAGGCCTTTGCTCCATTCTCAAAGCTGGGAGGAAAGAAGGCATCAGGTCTTCTTTCTCTTGCATCACTTACAATACTCTGTTGCATACAGAGAATTCTCTGGCAGCACCAAACCCTCACCACCTGGTTCACAGCATTTACAGGGCGCTGAGCAACTACCAAGGACTAGGCTTCTTGGGTTATTTCTTACCCTCACAAACAAACAAACAAAACCCCTGCACATTAACTAGTAATACCACAACTTACAGATGAGAAATCTGAGACATAGTTTAGGAAAGTAACTTGTCTACAGTCAAATAAATGGGAAATGGTCGAACTTGGATTTGAAACCACATCTGTCTGACTCCAAAGCCTGTGCCCTCCCAACTACCTCATGCTGCTCTCCTTAGCTTTTGTCCCTGTGCTCCCTGGAACATTGTTCTAGTGGCTCTGCTTGTTCACACACTCACTGATTTACCTAAGCTTGGTGGTATTGAGAAGGTATAACTTGGTCTGATGCTGTGCCAAGGCCCACTGAGGATTCACACAGCCCACGAAGGAGTGGTTATGCAACATCTCCCGGAGAACTGCAGAACAAAAAATAAAACCAAAAAACAGGTAAGTAATGGAATCCTACCAACCCCACTTCATTGCCCAAAGCACCAAGCACCAGAGCTAGAGACACCAAGTAAGCAAAGAAGCCTGAATTGAGCCTCCTGGTGAAAACAAACACAAATGAGGAATAAAATAGAACTAATCTTTTAACACACAACAAGGAATTGCTAAAAGATTAAAGACACCCAAGGATCAAAATCTAAGACAAAGTTGAACTCAGAGAGGTAACAAGATCTCTAAAGTCAACTTTATCTAAAGACATTTGAGAAACCTCAGGAATCACAAACATTAGTTTTCACAGGCTCTGAAGGTGGCAAAAGGAGGACAAAAGCATGGAATGGTTTGAAATGGAGAGTCTACTGGGAGACCACTTCCCCAACACATGAAGCTGAGACTCCAAAGGCTGCACCCCCATTGAAAAGGAAAACCATACTACAACGCCCATGCCCACCTCCCTGCCCCTCCAAGGGCAGTAAGCAAAATTGCCACCTCTAGCATTGGTGTTGGAAGAAAAAATGACACCCCGCGAATCTGTAATCATTAACTGGTCCTCACATGCTTTTCCAGTCAGGATTCATGCTAAGCAAGTGCCTGAAAACCTTAAGTGGAGATTTTAATTTAAACTGATATCAGGGCTGACTGTTCCTCCGCTTTCCTAGTAGAATCAAATGCAAATTCTCTCTGCAGAATTTCATTGTCAACCCAGGCTTCAAGTAATTCCCCACAGATAAAGTATGAGGAATTAACAGTTACAAAATTACAAAAAAAGCCCCATGAATTACAATCCAGAAGAATCCACAAAATGAGATCTGTAAAGGTTTCAGGAACTGGAAAGATCAGCAAATAACATAAAATAAGTATGTTCAGCATGCTCAAGAAGTGTTAAAACCATGAGTAAGCAGCAGGACACTATCCACTATCTCCTGGGATCAAGATTTCCAAATGAGCACATAACGTTTTTAAAAATGAAAAATACAATAATTGAAAAGAAAAATCAAGATAAACTTAAAAACAGATTTGACAAAGTTAAACAAGGTAATTAACTGGATGGTAGATCAAAAAAGTATCCAGAATGTAACACAGAAAGTTAAAGAAATTGAAAATATGTAAAGATAACTTATGTACATGGGAGATAATAAATACATAACTCATGTTCCAGAAGGAGTCGGAGAGAGGGCAGGAAGAGGACAGTATCTGAAGACTTCGAAGACAAAATACCTGAGAATATCCCAGAAGTGATGAAAACTGTCAAGTCTCAGCTAGCAAGGCCAACAAAATCCACACGTAACACACAAGGTTACTACGTGGTATTTTTAAAAGGGTATCTTAAAGGTACTCAGAAAGAAGAGAGATTACCCACTAAGTAAATAAAATATAAGACTGGTAGCTGAATTTTCAACAGGTAACAAATTTTAAGACTGATAGCTGAATTTTCAAGAGCAAAAGTAGAAATCAGAAAATGATACACTATTACCTTCAATGCACTAAGAAAAAATAATTGCCAATCTGGAGTTTTAAACCCAACACAAATACTTTTCAAAATAAGGGTGAATTAGACAAAGCAAAAAAGTTTGCCACGGCTATTGTTTGAATGTCTGTGTGCCCACAAAATCCACAGGTTAAATCCTAACCCCCAAGGTGACACTATTAGGAAGTGGGGCCTCTGGGAGGTGATTAGGTCTTCCCTCATTGCTGGGATTAGCCCTTAGCCATCCCCTTCCACCATGTAAGGACACAGCTAGACGGCGCCACGTATGAGGAAGCGGGCCCTCACCAGACACCAAATCTGCTGGTGCCTTGATCTTGGACTTCCCAGTTCTTAGAACTCTGAAAAATAAACTTCTATTGTCTTAGGTGTGACAGGACTAAGCCACCAAAGGCCCCACTAAAGGTTCAGGCAGACGATAAAACATCTACAGGAAAGAATTATGATCAAATAATATGTGGCAAATCCAAACAAACTGACAGTAACAAGTATCGAACAAGTAGATACAGGCATACCTCTGAGATATTGCAGGTTCAGTTCCAGACTACAGCAATAAACTCAATATCACAATATAGCAAGTCATGTGAAATTTTTTGTTTTTCAGTGCATATAAACTTATGTTTACACCACACTGTAATCTATTAAGTGTGCAACAGCATTATGTCTAAAATCAATGTACGTAGCTTAATTTAAAAACACTTTTTTGCTGGCCGTGCACAGTGGCTCATGACAATAATACCAGCACTTTGGAAGCCCGAGCAGGGGGATCACCAGAGATCAGGAGTTCGAGACGAGCCTAGCCAACATAGTAAACACGCTGTCTCTACTAAAAATACCAAAATTAGCCAGGTGTGGTGGCACATGCCTATAATCCCAGCTACCTGGGAGGCTGAGGCATAAGAATCACTTGAACCTGGGAGGTGGAGGTTGCAGTGAGCTGAGACTGTGCCACTGCACTCCAGCCTGGGCGACAGAGTCAATCTCTGTCTCCAATAAATTAAATAAATAAAATTAAAAAGGTTTTTGCTAAAAAATGCTAACAGTCATCTGAGCTGTTGGCGAATTGTTATCTTTTTGCTGGTGGAGGACCTAGCCCTGATGATGGCTGTTGACTGATCAGGGTGGTGATTGCTGAAGGCTGAGGAAGCTGTTGCAATTTCTTGAAATAAGACAACAGTGAAGTTTGCTGCATCAATTGATTTTTCCTTTCATGAAAGATTTCTCTGTAGTTTGTCATGTTGTTTCATAGCATTTTACTCACAGTAGAAATTCTTCCAAAACTAGTGTCAATCCTCTCAAACCCTGCTGCTGCTGCTTCACTAATTAAGTTTATATAATATTCTAAATCCTTTGTTGCCATTTCAACATTAACAGCATCTTCACCAGAATTAAGTTCTCTCTCAAGAAACTACTTTCTATGCTCATCCATAAGAAGCAACTCCTCATCTGTTCAAATTTTATCATGGGATTGCAGCAATTCAGTCATATCTTCAAGCTCCACTTCTAATTTTCTTGTGATTTCCATGACATCTGAAGCTACTTCCTCCAATGAAGTCTAGAATCCCTCAAAGTTATCCATGAGGGTTGGATGCAATTTCTTCCAAACACCTGTTAATGTTGATATTTTGACTTCCTCCCAGGAATCTCGAATGTTTTTCAGGGCATCTAAAATGATGAATTCTTTCCAGAGGTTTTCAATTTACTTGGCATAGATCCATCAGAAGAATCACTTTCTATGGCAGCTAGAGCCCTATCAAATGTATTTCTTAAATAAGACTTGAAAGTCAGCATCACTCCTTGATCCATGGGTTGCAGAATGGATGCTATGTTAGTGTTCATCTCCTTATATATCTCCATTAGAGATCGTGGGTGACCAGGTACCTTGTTAATGAACAGTAATATTTTGAAAGGAATCTTTTTTTCTGAGCAGTAGGTCTCAACAATGGGCTTAAAATATTCAGTAAATCATGCTCTAAAAGATGTGCTGTCATCTAGGCTTTGTTGTTCCATTTATAGAGCACAGGCAGAGTAGAGTTAGCATAATTCTTAAGGGCCCTGGGATTTCTGGAATGGCAAATGAGCACTGGCTTCAACTTAAAGTCACCAGATGCATTAGTACCTATAAGAGAGTCAACCTGTCTTTTGAAGCTTTGAAGCCAGGCAGTGACTTTTCCTCTAACTATGTAAGTCATAGATGGCTCCTTCTAATAGATTGTTTTGTCTACATAGAAAATCTGTTGTTTAGTGTAAGCCACCTTCATCAATTAGATCTTCTGGATAACTTGCTACAGTGTCTACATCAGCACTTGTGGCTTCTTTCCTTAAACCTCATCAGTCTCTGTTGGCTTTCAAGTTTTCTTCTGTAGCTTCCTCACCCCTCTAAGTCTTCAAAGAATTGAAGCAAGTTAGGGCCTTACCCTGGATTAGGCTTTGGCTTAAGGGAATGCTGTGACTGATTTGATCTTCTATCCAGACCACCAAAACTTTATTACAGCAATAAAGCTGTTTCGCTTTATCATTCATGTATAACTTGGCTAACTTGCACAAGAGGCCAAGCTTTCAACCTATACTGGCTTTTAATATGCCTTTCTCATTAAGTTCTTGCTTTCAGTTTTTTCGTTTGTTTTGTTTTGTTTTTTGTTTTTGAGATATAGTCTCACTCTGTTGCCCAGGCTGGAGTGCAATGGCATGATCTCGACTCACCGCAACCTCCGCCTCCTGGGTTCAGGTGATTCTCATACCTCAGCCTGCTGAATAGCTAGGACTACAGGCGACCACCACCAGGCCTAGCTGATTTTTGTATTTTTAGTAGAGACAGGGTTTCACCATGTTGGCCAGGCTGGTCTCAAACTCTTGACCTCAGGTGATCCACCCGCATTAGCCTCCCAAAGTGATGGGATTACATGCGTGAGCCACTGCACCCGGCCTCATCCTTTCACTTAAACACTTGTGGACACTTTGGGGTTACTGATTTGCCTAGTTTCAATATTACTGCATCTCAAGGAATAAGGAGGCCTGAGGAGAGTGAGGAAGACATGGGAACACCCAGTTAGTGGAGAGGTCTGAGCACAAACATTTACTAATTAAGCTCACTGTCTTATGTGGGCATGGTTTTGTCCACATAAGACAGTGAGCTTAATGGTGCCCCAAACAATTATAACAGTAATGCCAAAGATCAGTGATCACAGATCACCATAACAGATATAGTAATAATGAAAAAGTTGGAAATATTGTGAGAATTACCAAAATGTGACAGAGACATAAAGTGAGCACAGGCTGCCATAAAAATGGCACCTAACAGACTTGCTCTACAAAGGGGCTGATCTACAACTAGTAAAAAATGTAGTATCTGTGAAAATCAACTCCAGGTGGGCTAGAGGCTTAAGTATGAGTCTTTTAGGAAACAATCTAAGAGCATATCTTTAATTATCACAAAGTTAGGAAGGATTTCTTAAGCTAAAAAGCCAATCTGTAAAGAACAATTGATAAAATCTGCCTACATTAAATCTAAGAATTTCTGTTCCTAAAACAAGTATTCATTTTAAAAAGTTACTAGGGGATCCCTAAACTAGGGGAAGATATTTTCATGTAACTCACTACTATCTAGAATATATTAAAAACTCCAAAAGTTAATTAGGTAAGACAAAAAAAGAGCCCATCAAATATTGGGTAAAAAACTTGAACAGACACTTAACAGTTAATGAAATATACTTATTTATTGATTACTTATTTATTTATTTATTGCTCTGTTGGCCAGGCTGGAGTGCAGTGGTACAATCTCGGCTCACTGCAACATCTAACTCCTGGGTTCAAGTGATTCTTGTGCCTCAGCCTCCCAAGTAGCTGGGATTACAGGCATGTGACACCATACCCAGCTAATTTTTATATTTTTAGTAGAGATGGGGTTTTGCCACGTTGGCCGGGCTGGTCTTGAAATTCTGGCCTCAAGTGATCCACCCACCTCGGCCTCCCAAAGTGCTGGGATTATAGGCATCAGCCAACGCGACTGGCTGAAATACATTTAACTTTATTGCAACCAAGAAAATGCAAATAAAAACTACCATCAGATACTGTTTCACAATCATCAAACAGGTAAAAATCTGACAGTATAATTATTGGTGATAATATAAATGAATATGACCCCTCTGGAAAATAATCTGTCATTTTATGACCCAGCAATAACTCTCTTAAATATATGACCTAGAGCTTCTCATCCAGTATGCCAGGCCACCAATCAACTCATATGAGGCTGGGAAGCAAGGTGGCATGAGGAGACACAGGGACTGAGACCATATGAGTGCTCCAACTGTCCTTCAACAGAAGAATGAATGAACTGTAAATTCATGAAGCAGAATCTGTATTATACAGAAAAGGTAAACCAGAGCTGTATGTAACAAGATGGATGAATCTTGGGAATATATGTATAGCTACATATAAATTGCAGAAAAAGTAAACTTACAGTGTAATTCTACTTTTATAAAATCTAAAGCTTGCAAAACTAAACAATTTTTTAGGACTACAAATACAGGTAATAAAACTGTAATAAAAAAACTATAATAAAAAAAGGAAATAATAATCCCCAAATTTAGAATAGTAATCACCTCTAAAGAAGAAGGGAAGGGAATGGCACAGGGGAGCAGCACATAAGAGCCTCAAAGGTGATGGTGATGTCCTATTTCTTAGGCAGGTGCTATTCTCACTATACTTTTCTTTTTAAGCTTTGGCACCACAAGTGAATTCTCATACTATTATAGAAGTTCTGCAATACTATCCCCCACCCCATAAAAAGAGGTTTATTTTCTTCATTTTTAGAGTAAGTATTCCTCTCTGTTCCCACTGGAAACTCGATGTCTCTACAGGATGTTCTGCGTAGGCGGAAAATGATTATTTTAAAAGCTGGAGAACATCAAATAATCCTGAATAATGAGGCACTGGAGGAAAGGGAGAGCAGTGTAATCCACTAAAACAGTCAGAGATTTTCCACACAGAATGTTCATGGACTGCTCTGACGCATCCAGAGCTACTGAATCGCAGCCCTGCCAGCAGGACGGGGGAGGGAGGCAGCAGCACCAAGCACAGGGCTTTTCTTCATTGGGCATTGTGAGGCTTCTTGTACCTCTTCACAGCCTCTTATCAGGACTTAAAACAACTTTCATTTCGTCCCTAACCTAAATATCCCCATAGTGCTGGTCTGCAGGCATTTCCCTGCCAAAATCGGACAAAATCCGTCTGTACTTCAAAGCCAAACCACCTATCTAAGTTCATAACTGAGGCCTTGAGTCTCAGCATCTTTTTCTGAGAAGCAGCAAGGGAAACCAAACCTGAAGAAAGGGCGACCAGTCCTCTAGTTCCTAATGCCCACTTGCAAGGGTAAACGCCCCCATCCCCTGCTGGCTGTCTTCCAATGGCCACTGTATGCCAGTACCTTTGCTGTTACCAGAGATAATCAAGACACCCTTCCATCCTTCTCAGGAGATCTCACCCTGGCTTTCTGCTGAACTGGCCTCATATCTCTATTAGAGGATTTCTTTCATTCTACCTAAACAATTCCCAGATAACACCATGGTATTCTTTAAAGCAGGAGTCATAGTTGATCCATTTCACTTCCTACTTCTGAGCTTGGCACAGTATATTTTTTACAGAGAAGATACTTGACAAATGTTTGCTGAACTGATTTCTTGTACCAAAAAAAACTATCACCTAGTGACAAACCATGAATATATACATTCAGACCCAGGACTGTTCACCAAAGAGCAAGAAAATGAAATTAAGTGTGGATATCTGGAGGCAAAAAACGTTAAGGGTATTTTCACTTTAAATGGTAGCAAATAGCTTATGACATTTCTTAACCCCATTAATTAACAGATCAAAATTATGGGACTAGCAGTAAGTAAATTCAGTCATTACTAATCCCTGAGATGAACCTTATTCCATAGAATGCTTGCCTGGATACTGGAACCTGTCAAAATTAACCTCACTTGTTAACTCAAAGTGTGTCCACCGTGGATGGGTAAATCCCTAAACTCAAGAGAACTGTCTAACTGAACGTTCAACTTTGACATCCCTTTAAAATAAAGATTCTAGGGCTTTATCTCCCAGGCTGCTCCTCTCAATCACTGACTCGCTCCCTTAGCAAATATCTACTGAGTATACATGCCAGGTACTCTGCTCAGCACCAAGGATGAGGCGGTGAGCTCCACAAACATGATCTCTGCACAGACAACACACTGCTCAAATAATCATACAGATCAGGTGCAACTAAGAAAGCTGTGACAAGGAATGTATCTCTTACTTCTTTCATGACCTGGGGAACTTCATCAGGGAGTAGTCAGCCTCTTGGTCTATTAAGGCTAGTGGTCTTCCTCGTCAAATCTGAGCCTCAGTCAAATCCCTATACAGCATTCAACTCAAAGAGAATCAGCTTCTCCAAGGCTGGGGCTTTGGGTGTCAACCAGATACCAGTGGGTAGGGGCTCATGGCAGAGGTCCCTCTCCTTGAGCAGTGCCTTACAGATTATAAAGCACACACACAGTATCTTAAGTGTTCATCACCACAGCCCAGTAAAGGCTGCAGTGTAGCACATTTTACAAAGCACGAAAATCATGCCCAAAATGTTGAACAAATATCTGTCTGGTCTCTGAATGGTGTAGGTGGTAGGAGCTTCAGAGGAGTTCTGGCTCCAAAGCAAGAGCACATTCCATTCCCCACAGCACAGGCGATTCTGTCTGTAAGCAGCATGTTTGAAAACGCCAGCCTCAATCGATGGAATCAGAATTACATGGCATGCTTGTCCTGCAAGGGCTGTTGACCTGGTTATGCATCTAGCCTTCCTGCATGAAGGCCACTGCCAGTAGCAACCCACCACCAACAAGGCAGGAACCTGGGCCTGTTTTTGATTGCGGAGATGTTGCAATTAGTCTGTCCTCTCCATTTTCCATTCCATTTTCCTCATCTTTAAAATAGAGAAAACGGCATCTGCTCTGCCTCCCTCACAAGACTGTTCTATAATTAAGTGAGATACTGTGTAGGAATACACAATTTTAAATAATTTAGATTTATCATTTTAGCCTCAGCAAGACTCCAAAGCTGAACAAACTCGAGGCAGGTTAGCTTTGTTAATACACTGCACTGAAAACAGTTTGATACTATTCAGAAAGTTATTGACATTGTAACTTTTAACAGCCTGCTATACATGAGGGAGACAAACCCTTTAAGAAAACTCATAATTTCCAAACTGAGGGAATCTGTCCATCAAAACCACTGTGAGGAAGACTGCTAAATGCATCAAGTAACAGCTCACCTTTTAAAAGCATTTTAGAAGTTCCTAGCTTGAAAGCTAACAATGATGGAATGGAAGAGCAACTGGAGCAAATCATGGAAATAAAAACCAGAAGCCAAATGGCAGCCACTTCTACAGCTAGCAAAACTTCAGTCACAGGAAGCTTGTATCCTGCCCAAAGGGAGAGACGACCTGTTGGTCTTTTCCCGTATGTAAACAAAGGCCCAAAATGTTAAGAAAGGGGAACAAATGTAGAAAGACAAGTTGAAGATTTCCTGAATTTGCTTAGACAAGTGGTGACTGAGACTGAAAAAATTAAAGAAGCCACTGAATCAAAAGCAGATGGTTTTTTTGTTTTGTTTTGTTTTTTGTTTTTCTTTTGAGACAGAGTCTCACTCTGTCGCCCAGGCTGGAGTTCAGTGGCGCAATCTCGGTTCACTGCAAGCTCCGCCTCCTGGGTTCATGCCATTCTCCTGCCTCAGCCTCCCGAGTATCTGGGACTATAGGCGCCCACCATCCCGCCTGGCTAATTTTTTGTATTTTTAGTAGAGATGGGGTTTCACCGTGTTAGCCAGGATGGTTTCGACTCGTGATCTGCCTACCTTGGCCTCCCAAAGTGCTGGGATTGCAGGCGTGAGCCACTGCACCTGGCCAAGAAGCAGCTATTTTAAAAGGTTAGAGACTAGTGGGAAAGGCACAGAATTGCTCCTTGACTACTCATGTCTTTTAAAAATTAAACCAGATTGTCATATTTTAAGATACACTTTGTAACAGTTTTGAAATTTGACTACCTTAATTAAGAAATATGTAATAGGCCAGGTGTACTGGCTCACACCTATAATCCCAGCACTTTGGAAGACAGAGGTGAGAGGATCACTTGAGCCTAGGAGTTCAAGACCAGCCTGGGAAACATGGCAAAACCCCATCTCTACAAAAAAAAAAAAAAATTCACTGCAGCCTGGGTGACAGAGTGAGACCCTGCGTCAAAAAAAAAAAAAAAAGTATAATAGATGAAAAATAGAAGTGTCACTGCTAAATTCTCAAGTACAGAGCTGCCTACTGGAGCCCTGGACAATCATGTCTACACTTAGACCATTACTGTCTCACTCATAAAGTGGGGTCAGGATTGTTGCTTGGGCCAGTTCACTGTTACACACCTCAATCCCTGAGTCAGTTCATCCCTTGGAGGTGACTAGCCTCACCTTTTAATTCCTAAAACCATTATTTTAGTTTTGAAGTAACAGGGATCAAGATAGTTCTATACTCAGGTATTCTCAAAACCTATTTCTGACAAAGATGATAATGATTTACTACTTTGCCTTCAGAATATAAAAGTGTCAGCTCCTTACTCTGTAACAAGTGTTATTATTTACATTTTATCTCTAATCAGCACAATGATCTTTAAGGGTAAAATTAATTTCATGTTATAGGTAAGAAAGAACTGAGGCATAGAAAGGTTAGGTCAGGAGTCTAAGGTCACAAAAGAGATGTGGTAGTGCCAGAATTTGAGCTCATGGCTACCTCCCAAGCCTGTGCACTTTCAGCAACAGGACATGCCATTCAGTACACAAGGTAAGAATTTTGCTTACCATTACATTGCTTTCAGCTAAGACAGAAACAAACTGAAAATTGGTGAAATGACTGATTTACTCTGACTCCTATGGTTTAATAAGAATACCAATTAAGGCTAATTAAAATAAACAGAGATTATTTTTCTCTCTTTTCTCCCAATCAAAAATTGTCTTTAAGCTGATGCTATTGTGGGTTAGTAAAGGAAGAGGAGCTTGCCCAGCAAAACTGTAGTGGCCACTCTAACAACATGACTGCTTTCTCCATTTCC
The DNA here is from genome assembly GCF_000951035.1 of Colobus angolensis palliatus. Taxonomy (NCBI): domain Eukaryota; kingdom Metazoa; phylum Chordata; class Mammalia; order Primates; family Cercopithecidae; genus Colobus; species Colobus angolensis. Next base: position 6,768,864 of record NW_012116932.1, read on the forward strand.
AGAACCTTGGCAGTTGAGGCCCTATGCATCCCAGGCAGGCCGCAGTGTTTACATACCCTCATGTCCCCGTTCATTAATTTCTTCCTGGAGACTCAAAACACTGGTGAGGTTAATGATCCTTCTCCGGGGGGTACAAGCTGCAGTCATTTCCTTTCGGGAATCATCTTCCACCATTTCCACATCAGAATCTTCCCGATGTCTCTTTCTGCAATGAAGAAAAGGAAGTGCAGATCATTAGTATTCTTGTTTTTAAACTTAGCCAAATTTTGTGGGTTGCATTTTGGAGGAGCAGCAACTTCTCTGTGCTGGTTCCACAGAGCTGTGGATGAACCCCTGTGCTGGTGGCAGGCCAAAAAGATCAGTCTGTTCTCTGGTAGACTGCTTATCTGACAACGCTCAGATCCCAGCAGCTGGCCATGCAGCCAATGTAGCAGGACTCTGGAGTATAGCTTCATCCTGTGGAGCTGCAGGGCGTTGAATAAGTGAGCTGAATTTGTCAAGTCTCATTCATTCATTCCTCCATCTATCCATCCATCAGACACTGCTATACACTAACTACATCCAGCAATGAACAAAACAGATAAGGTACCTGCCCTCACAATGCTTACTTCCTTTTTTTTTTTTGAGACACAGTCTCACTATGTCTCCCAGGCTGTGGTGTGATCTCAACTCACTGCAGCCTCTGCCTTCCAGGTTCAAGCGAGTCTTATGTCTCAGCCTCCCAAGTAGCTGGGATTACAGGCACAAGCCACCACACCCAGCTATTTTTTGTATTTTTTTGTAGAGACGGGGTTTCACCATGTTTGCCAGGTTGGTCTCGAACTCCTAATCTCAGGCGATCTGCCTGCCTCTGTCCCCCAGAGTGCTGGGATTACAGGTGTGAGTCACAGCACCCAACCCACAATGCTTACTTTCTAGTGGGAGAGTCAAATAGCAACAGAAAAGAGATCATTTTAAGTATCAATAAACACAATAAAGAAAATAAAACAAGGTAGCATGACAGAATGATGGGGAAATGAGAGGAGAAAGAACTTCAGACTGAATGGACAAAGAAGGCCTCTGGCAAGAGGTGACTTGCTGGTCTCACACTCCCGACCTAAGGTGATCCGTCCACCTTGGCCTCCCAGAGTGCTGGGATTACAGGTGTAAGCCACCACGCCAAGCAAGCCAAGAGGTAACCAGGGGGTTCCCAGACGGAGAGAACAACAAAAGCAAAAGGGTAAAAAGCTCAGTCAGTTCAGATCAGCCACAAGAGCTGTATGGCCAAAGCACCATGTGGGAGAAGGAAAGGGGAGGGCTGGAGCAAGGGTGGAGTGAGGGATTTAAGTTTTATCCCAAGTGCAAAGGAAAACACTGAAACATTCTCAGCAGAAAAGTGATATCACTTGATTTTGGGCTTAAAAATATTTGACTACTCTGTGGTAAATATCACTTAGTTCTGCAAGTGATAAACAAATGTAATACTTTCCCTGCAGGGATAAGAGCATTAAATGGGATAATGTATGCAAAGTATCTGGCACACAGTAGATGCTCCGTAAATATTAGCTTCCTTTATTATTCCCTGGAAAAAAATCTTTTTTTTTTTTTTTTTTTAGAGACAGAGTGTTACTCTGTCAGCCAGGATGGAGTGCAGTGGCTTGTCCATGGTTCACTGCAGCCTCAACCTCCTGGGCTCAAGTGATCCTTCCACCTGAGCCTCCTGAGTAGCTGAGACTACAGGCATTTGCCACCATGCCTGGTTAGTGTATATGTGTGTGTGTGTGTGTGTGTGTGTGTGTTTGTGCAACTCCTAGACTCAAGCGACCCTTCCGCCTTGGCCTCTCAAAGTGCTGGGATTACAGGCCAATGCGCCTGGCTGGAAAAAATTCTTACAAGTCATCTTGCTAGGCTGACTCAGAAATGAGCAAACTGAAGTAATGCATCTCAGTTCACACGGCTAATTAGTGCCATGATAGTGCACATGCACCCTTGGGCAAATTCCTTCACCTTGAGCTCCAGGTTTCGTATAAGTACACATTAAATAAAGAATATCCATCCACCTTAGAGATTTTGTGAGGTAATGTCTTACAGTACTTGCAGAATGTACACTGGAAGTGCTCAAAATCAAATGACAATCTTTATTATTATTATTATTCCTGCTCCTTTTCTCCAGCTTTCTTTCACCACTAGCCCACATACTTCAGGGAGTTTTTTTTTTTTTGAAATGGAGTTTTGTTCTTGTTGCCCAGGCTGGAGTGCAATGGCATGATCACGGCTCACTGCAACCTCCGCCTCTGGGGTTCAAGTGATTCCCCAGTCTCAGCCTCCCGAGTAGCTGGGATTACAGGCACGTGCCACCACGCCTGGCTAATTTTGTGTTTTTAGTAGAGATGGGGTTTCAGCATGTTGGTCAGGCTGGTCTCGAACTCCTGACCTCAGGTGATCCACCTGCCTCAGCCTCCCAAAGTGCTAGGATTATAGGTGTGAGCCATGGCACCTAGCCAGGGAGTTTTATAAATTAGCTTCAGAACATGTGTTTTTTCCTGAAAAAAAGTGAAAGCAGCTTTAAGTAGGATGAAAAATAATCCTCCAGATATGTTAGGCTTCTCTCTGTAGCCATTTCTGGTGTTGAGGCTCTATCAAAATTCTCTACTAAAAATAAAAGATAAACCTGCTTTTTTTCTGGTATGTGTGTTTATTCAATTGAGCAACTATTCCACAGTCTGAAGTGTTTTTAACTCATGCTTAGAACTGTGGACATTTAAGTTATTTTGAAGGACATTATGGTGGGTGACTCTCAAGTTATGGTCAAAGGCAGACAGTGGATAAGGCCACAGCACCATTTCAGAGGACGCAGAGGGCAAGTCAGGCAGAGAGAAGATGCAAGTGATTCATGAAAAGCCAAAGTTAGAAGGCAGTTTTATTACAGAATAAAGGAGGTAGGCTGCACTTTTCTCAAAAGGCCATACCTGGGGTTGCTGGAAGTGGGTCCTCTCTTCTCTGACATTTCTGAAGTCCCCTTTGTTGTATCCCCCTTCAGGCTCTGATTTTTGGCAGCCACTTCAGCAGGGGATGGGAGTTCAAGCATTTCCTCATCTTGCTGCCTAGCCCTGCCACTAGAAATATCTGTCTTATCCCCTGGAACAATGGCCTGGGGCTGACTGGACAGGGGTTTGCTCAGAGGCTGCAGAAATGCATCAAGCTTCTGTTCCCGGGAATCTGTACGAACCATCTCGTGGGCATAGACCTTGTCACTACTTCCAGAAGTAGAAGAGGAGGTCAGACTTGCTGTGGATTTAACCATCTCCCCAGAGGGGCCAGCAAGTCCTGGTAGCAAAGTCTGTATCAAAAAAACAACAAAAAAACCAAAACAAACAAACATATATACATATATATATAGTGGAGAGACTCAGAATAAGAAGCATAGATACACAGGTCCCCAAATGGAGCAGTACTAAGAAAGAAACTAGAATGAGGTATAATTATGATTGTTATAGAAGCAATTCTGCCCAAAATTTGAAGTATAAAAGGTTTACAGGTATAAAATTCAAGAATTAAGCAAAATACTTATAATCTTAAAATTATCTTCAAATGGAAATATCAGTGTAAAATTTTCATACTTTTGTCTGGGGGGATGCTGCCAGAAGACTTTTTATTGTGGCAAAATACATATGAAATTTACCATTTTAACCATTTTTAAGTGAGAGCTCAGTGGCATTTATATTGTTGCGCAACCATCACAACCAGATATCTCTAGAACTTTTTCATCTTCCCCAAATTGAAACTCTGTGCCCATTAAACAATAATTTATCACTTCCCCTTCCTCCCAGCTCCTGGCAACAACCATTCAACTGTTTATTTTTAAATACACATATTTCCTAGCTCTGACCACTGGAAAGGCCTAAAAGTAATGACTACCCAGTAGCAATGAGGAATCCCAGATCCCAAATTATAGTCTCTAAATACCATTTCCCACTAAAATGAACTATAGCTCCTTGGAGAAAAGGCCAATTCCAGGGCTTGGGCTGGAAAAGTATAAAATGTGCCTGCAACATCGTCTTGTCAGAAACAAGGAAATTATCAAGACTAATGGAATTCGGTCAAAAGGCAGAGGGCCCTAACTCCAAGGGCTTGGTTCCACTGGACTAAGATGGGATAATTTGAGCATCAAAAAGAAAAATGACTATAATTGATTAAAATGTGTTGCTCTGTTAATAGCTATGACAAAACACTGAAAAAGCAAAAAACTGAAAGTGAGGAGGGAGGAGATGGAGAGGGAGGGAATAAGAGGGGAGAAAGAGAAGGGAAAACATCATTAAACACCACTGGAAATTACTAGGACATCATTCATTCCTTTGAAACTTGATAGCTAGAGGGATATAATTCAGCATTTGGTCTTACTTTCTAGTAAGAACTGTACTTCAGGACAACCAAATAGCTATAACAAGGGAAAGTTCTTCTATACGAAAGAATTACAGTCAATACAGAAGAAATGATAAAATCAGAAAATCATAATCTTGCAATCTAATGAAATAACTGATTCAGGTAATGGTCATCAATGAAAGGTGCAACTATTAAGCTACATGTTGATGGGTAAGTTTACAATGAGGGAATCAGGCTGTCACCAGCTGAACCCACTTATGAATCTTATCACCAAAATGACATAACAAGACATTATGCACCTCCTGCTGGGGTATATTAGGAAGTACAGGGCCAACAGAAACAAAAAGGTACAGTGACTTTTCTAGCTTCAAACAGACTTAAAAGATTCTTAAGAGTAGTTATGGTAATTTCTGCTTCCCAAAACACACCTGTAAATTAAAAAAATATATATATACACATATATATGTATCTACACGTATATATTTAATATACGTAAGTACATATACACTTAATATTTGTTTAATATGCATATATTTTTGTCCAAGGTTTCCAGCTCATAACTCCCATAGTCCTGTTATAGTCTTTTGTTACAATGTTGGGGTGCTGTAGGCCTCAGAAGTTCTTAGGAAACAGAATTTCTCTACCTTCTCCTGCTTTCCTTTCACTTGCCCAAGACAGGACTCTAATCTGATTGTGGGTCATAAGACCCTCATTCCATAGGGGTCCTGCCCCATATCCTGGAGGAAAGAATGGCCACAGAGAGGCCAAGAAGAATCTGAACAAACAGGTCTTACTGAGTTTAGACCCCTTTATGTCCAATCATATTTCGACACAGTTGTCCACGTTTCAATCATTCCTGCCTAACGATGTCTCCATAAAAGGCCCAAGAAGACAGTTTGCGGGCTTCCGGAGAGCTGAACATGTTGATGCTGACAGGAAAATGAACAAGAACTCATCCATGTGCTGGGAGCCAAGTACATGGGGACAGAAGCTCCTGCGCTCCAGACCCTTCCAGACCTAGCTTTGTGTATCTCTTTATTTGGCTATTTATTGGTATCTTTTTAAATCTTTGTAATAAATCCAGAAAACTAAGTACACATTTCCCTGAGTTCTATGAGCCACTCCAGAAAATTAATAAAAAATAAAGTGGGAGGTCTTGGGAACCCCAACTTGAAACTGGTCAGAACTTCTAGAGTCCTGGACTTGTGACTGGTGCCTGAAGCAGGAGACTGGGGGCAGTCTAGGGGACTGCACCCTCAAACTGTGGGATTTAATGCTATCTCCAAGTAGACAGTGTTGGAATTAAATTGGAGGAGACCAGCTGCTGTCCACTGTGGAACTGACTGCTTGTTTAGTGTGTGGGGAGAAACCCTCACATAAGTGGTTATAGAAATCTTCTGAGTTGATTGTTGTTACGGTGAAAGATTGGAGGAAAAACACAGCAACCAAATATGTGTGGAATCCCCAGGGTTCCTCATTTCCACACCAAATGCATTCACTGCAAACCAGGGCTTCTGATGTACCGGCCATGATCAGTGGAGTACAAGGCACAATGTGAGAAGCAGAAAGATGGTGGCTCCATGGGCCAAAAAGTCAGGAGCCAGTGTGACCTGCTGCTGGCAGGGAGAGAAAGTATTCTGATAATCCATGAAAACAGGGAGCAGCAAGGAGCCCACCAAGCTGGTGTCAAGCACCAACCGACAGGGGCAGGCCCTCTGATCCTTCTGAAAACACACTGGTCAGGACTTATGCAGAGTTCCACCAGAAAAAAAACGTAATCTAACAAAATGAATCTGACTAACCCAGGATAAGACAAGGAGGCATGCTGAAAGGTTCTTTTCCCCATAAAGCCACAGACTCTATGATCTCTGGCAAACCCCTTGGACCTCAACTGGGAAAGAGCAAACGGCAATCACTCTGTGCTAGGCAGTGTGCTCTCCATCTTCATTTCACACTTTGGGCCTTTCTTCCCACACCCCACCAGCCAAACCATTTCCAGGTCTTGGCAATTCTACATGCTCAACTATTAGTGAATGGGGCTACTTCCTGTGTCTCAAGCCCCTCACCACTTCTCCCAAATCATTGTAGGATTCCATCTTGCTCCTCTCCAGTCCATTCTGATATTGCAACCAGGGAGCTCTTCATAAAATGCAAACAAGATCCCACCCATTCCCATCAAATTGAAATCTAAACTCTTTAATATCCTGATGAAAACCTCTCTATTTGGCCTGAATTCTACAGCCTCAACTCCACCACTGCCGCTTGTCCTAACAGATCCATACTCAGACCCCAACACAGCTTAACCCCAGCTGCACATGACAGTACCTAGGGAGGGTTTTTAAACAATCCTGATGCCCAGACCCCACTACCCAAGAATGATTTATTGGTTTAGGCAGGGCCCAGACATTGGAATTTTCTAAGTTTCCCAGGTAATTCTAATGGCAGCCAGGGTAGCGAATACTGGACCCATTATTGCACTCAACTTTCAGATCCTCAAACACATATTCTCTTGCACCTCCAGGCCTTTATCCTTGCCATTTCCTCTGCCAGAAACACTCTTTTCATTCCCCCTCCCCTTTGGGTCCCAGGCTCCATGTCTCTTCCCTCCCTTTCCTAACTGACCAAGTCCAGGACAATGGCCCCTGCTATATTCTCCCGAGTCTGTTTTTCTCTCCCATGGGACATATTCTCTAGTAGTCCATGAGCGCTTCTGTGGAAGGCAGCAACATCTATGCTGCATCCCTGGGCACCCAACACAGTGTGTCTCAGATACGATTCTCAATGCACATGTGCGGAGGGAGGCAGAATAAAAGGAGCAGTAAAGGGGCACTGAGCTTGAGTGAGCAACGGAAACAGGTATCAAACCAACTAACAGTTACTGGGTATTTCCTGTGTATCATAGTGCTCCAAGAGCCTTACTCACGCTAGACAGGTTAACCCACTGGGGGCATGTGTGGCCTCATCTCATCCATGGGCACTAGAAGGCATAGGGACTTAAGGCCTCTGGAAGACCCAGGGCTCATGTTGGTAGCAGGAGTCAATCAATAATGGAGGAACAAGGGTTGGTTTCCAGACAGAACTTCTTCCTCCCACCTGCCACATATCCCTTTCAGGTCTGTCACATATCCCTTTCAGGTCTCACCAGTAAGAACCTTCCTCTTTGCATCAACAATCTCCAGGTGTTGGGGGGTCCAAGGCTGGTGGGGTTGCTCTAGCTGGGTTTAATCTCACCGCTTAGTGCCCATGCCACTTCCATCTAGATTCTTTCCAGGTAGGTAACTGTGAGTGTCCTTCTGAGAAGCATTCATCTGCTTGGGAATTTTAAGTTTTCTGTGAAGCAGGGTCTCACAGAAGTCCAGTTTCTGCTTCTAGGATCCAGCATAATTTAATGCAGAAAATATCTATATTTCTATTTTGTAGTTTCAGTGTGCTTATGATGAACATCTTCACCATGATTAAAGGGCTGTCCACAATCACATCATCTCAGAACCAGGAGTATATTGGACAGCATTTTATCCAACCTGCTTACCTTATAGACAGGAAAACTGAGAACTCAGGTAAGTGAAGTGACTTAGAATAAGAAGTACTTAGAAGCCGTACCAGAGACTTTCTGTTCACTGACTGCTTGTAACTGTCCCTGGATGTGGGGATGATCCATTCCTCCATTACTGAGGGGGATATGGAGGCCAGGGAAGGTTAGTCGCACAGCTGGTAACCCAGGTCTGTCCAACAGTAGAGCCTCCGCTCTTTCCACTCTTCTCACTGCCTCCCTGGGGTCCAGCCCCTCCACTGTGCCATGTGTAGGTAGGAGTAACCTCCTCCTGAACATCTAAAGTGAAGAGTGCATTGAAGAGGCACCCTATTCTGTTTTCAGACAGCTCGTTTTCCTAGGAAGTTGGTCTAAGGTTCCAGATGGAGGCAAAGTGAGGAAGTGAGCTCAGACCTTATGACTCTAAGCCTAGGAACAACAGCACAATACCTTTATAACTAGGTTCAAAGAAGAAAATGTTAAAACTATCAAGGTAATACTTGCAAAGAAAGTTCCTAAGTAACAGGCAAAAATCCGGGCTCTCATGTCTGGCAGGGCACATTTCAAAGGCCCCAGAGAAGCAGCTGGATGAGAAGCGCCCTGACCTGGGTGAAGTACATCCTGGAGGAATTGGAGCCCAGGAGCTTGCTCTCGATGTGCTGTTGCACCCGCTCCAGGATGCTCTCCTCGTGCAGGAAGTGAACTTCATGCTTTGTGGGGTGCACATTAACATCCACATTCTGGGGACTGATTTCTAAACTGGCAGGAAAATAAAAGAGAACAATTACCTTAGATAGTGGGAGGGGGAGAAAAAGCCCACATATGGCACATATGGTGTATGTGGTGGCCAGAAGATTTGAGGAGGCCAGCTGACATAGTGGTCAAAACCTCAGGATCTAGTCTGAGTGTGTTCAAATATCGGCCCTACTAGTTCAGAGCTGTGTAGCTTTGCATTAAGTTACATCATCTTTCTTTGCCTCAGTTTCTTCATTTGTAAAGTGGACATAACAGAATTACCTATCTCACAGGTTTATGGTGGGAATTAAATTCATGCCAAGTGGCTGGGTGCAGTGGCTCAGGCCTGTAATCCCAGCACTTTGGGAGCACGAGGCAGGTGGATCATGAGGTCAAGAGATCGAGACCATCCTGGCCAACGTGATGAAACCATGTCTCTACTAAAAATACAAAAATTAGTTGGTGGCACATGCCTGTAATCCCAGGTACTCAGGAGGCTGAGGGAGGAGAATCCCTTCAACCAGGGACTCAGAGGTTGCAGTGAGCCGAGATCACACCACTGTACTCCAGCCTGGCGACGGAGCAAGACTCTGTCTCAAAAAAAAAAAAAAAAAATTCATGCCAAGTGCTTTATATGTACCTGCCACATATAATATATGTTAACTGTAATTACTCTCATTTTAGAACTAGTGGAATTTCTTGTGTAACCTTGGGCAAGTCACTTAACTTCTTAGGATCTGTTTTCTCATCTGCAACCATGAATAAGTAAGTCCTCTATTATGTGAGGAAACAATATATGCAAGAACACTTTCTATCCATAAAATGTAGTCATAAAAATCAGTTTAGAGACTATGCTAGCTATCAATTTATTGCCTCAGCTCTGAGTCCATCTTTCATTGCTTGCTCTGTGATAATGGAGGTTTGCAATGTGAAGCTTTGCCAGTAGAAGGCGCCAGAGGGACTCAGCAGGAGAAAGGGGTTTCTATGCCAGGTTAGGGTACACTCCTATCAGACTTCAAGTTCTTTAGCACAAGTGGCCAGCAGCACGTGTACTCTTCTCACAGGCAGTTTTTCCCAGCATCCCCTCAGAGTGGTACTGGGGAGCACCTCATTGACTTTACCTCGCAGCGAGCCAGTTAGTTCTCTTCAACAAGGTATGCATCTCAGACAGTACATGGGGAGTGTGGTGAGGGGATGCTATCTCAGCCCTAGGAGGAAATGGTTGTTCTTTATATCTGCTGTTCCTATATCTTATTACTCTATTCTCTATTACTCTAATCTCCAGTTTGTAATTCTTTATTCATCTATTCAAATTGTTGCATAGTTTCTATCTCCTGTTTGGACCCTGATTAAAACTAACTTTAGGCCAGGTGCAGTGGCTGAGGCCTGTAATCCTAACACTTCAGGAGGCCAAAATGAGAGGATCACCTGAGGTCAGGAGTTCGAGACCAGCCTGGCCAACA
>NW_012116932.1:6779862-6784837 GCF_000951035.1 Colobus angolensis palliatus
CCCGCTCTGTCACCTAGGCTGCAGTGCAGTGGTACAATCTCAGTTCACTGCAACCTCCACCTCCCAGGTTCAAGTGATTCTCCTGCCTCAGCCTCCCGAATAGCTGGGACTACAAGTGTCCGCCACCATGCCTAGCTAATTTTTCTATTTTTAGTAGAGACAGGGTTTCGCCATGTTGGCCAGGCTGGTCTCGATCGCCTGACCTTGTGATTCACCCACCTCAGCCTCCCAAAGTGCTGGGATTTACAAGTGTGAGCCACCATGCCCGGCTGATTGTCTTTTATGGAAGAAAAACAGTAGCTGTTGTGGCTTCCCAACTGACCCCAGCAGAAGTAATATTTAGAGCCTTCAGAGCACATCTGTTTCCACTCTGCCTACAAGCTGTCAGCACCTCCTGATGGGGTGAGGCATGGCACTCCTTTTTTTATTGCTAACAGAGCCTGGCATATAGGAGGCTCTTAGTGAGGTTCTGCTAAATTAGTGAATAAATGAAGAAAAATTGTGCCTTGTACCTGTAAGAAGGGACAGAACATCCTTTTGCCAGTGGTGTATGGGATTAACTCTGATTGTACTATAGCATGCTCATCTCTTTCAAAGAGGAGAGCCTGAGAGAACATCTGTTCCCTGTGAGTCTTGGTTGAGGAGTTTGGTAATACATTACCTGAGGTACAGGAATGGGTGTGTGTTTTTGGGCAAGTAGGCTGCATACACTGTTTCTATGGCTTTTCTCAAGGAAGTTGATTCTACCAGACGATCTAAACAATAAAAAGAAAGCAACCAGTTCAAAACTGTCCTGAGGGGTGAGGTCACAGGTGTACATTCATACGAAGTCATGAAATCACCTCAGGAAAAACATTTCTGTAGCGATACGCACATCACATCCCCAGGAAGAAAGGTGCACCTTTACCTGTCACCACTTCCCAGCTCAGTATCTTACTATCAGCTTGGGACTATTTTACTTCAATCAAGTAACAGAAAACATGATAAGGCAATACATTCTCCCTCCTCACTTCCCTTTGCCCCCATTAGCTCATGTGGACTAACTGTGCTCTTGCTGGGCACAGTGCGAAGTATGATGTCAGCCCTCAGACTTTTCATTCGGCAAATACATACTGGATATCACACACACCAAGTGCTGGGAGACAACATGCTGATAAATAAAGCAATTCCAACCCCAAGTGGCCAGCACTATTATAGAGGTATGTGTGCTAAAAAGTGAGCCGAGAGAGCAACTAACTTTGCTCAGGAAGTTCTGACGCTGGAGTAGCCATAATGAGTTTTCCAGAATTTCGGGCAGTACAAGTGTCAATGCACATTCAAGGTAATTTAAGAAATGAGGCTAGTTTGGAGAGGGTAGAAAGCAATAAAGGCAGAAAAAAATAAGACTAAAATCAGAGGAAGATGTATTTTCAGGAAACACAGCTCTCCTTTCTCTCTGGACAGATTTTAGATGACCTGCTGATTATCTGTTGTCCTGTGTTGTTGTAGACAAGGATATGTCAAATCTTTTTATTTCCAACAGGAAGAGTGGTTGTGACTTTATCAATGAAGAGACTAACATCCTCTGAGTGCTCACCACATCCATGGCCCCACCATTAATGTCACTGTACTCTGTAACATGTGTCCTGACCACACAGGCCTGGAGCAGGCATGGGCACCTGACAAAAGGACAGCTGGAGCCCCTGTGCTGAGAATTCTGAACTTGAGATGCGCCAAAGGAGTGTTCTTTGTCTCTGCCACCTGAGTGCGCCCACACAGTGTAGATAAATGAATGGCATGCATAAGAGCTCGACCTTTCTTTGCTATTGGGAAGTTGGTATTGTGAACACATTAGCTAATCATAATGCAGGGCTGTGGTAAGCAGCCCCAACAGAAACACAGACAGAGGAGAGTCAGAGAGCACCTACATTGAATTTTTTGTCTGCTTTATAGCCAGCATGTGTGTTACAAAGCAGTTATTCTTCATGGTTAGGAAAAAAACTACTGAAAACATTTTCTAAGCCTTGATTAACACAATCTTTGTTATATATCAGGTGTAAGTCCTTCCTAATAAAATAGGAAAAACCCTGCTAATAGACATCAGTTTAACAGAATGTGTTTGTAAAATGATTGGCTCTGTCCTTACTGTTCCTGTATTGCTTTGAACAACTGCTGTAAAACTGCATATTTTGAGACATTTACGACTGGTTAGCACTCTAAATGGAAGGAGGGAATATTCCATTTCCAATAGCAAACAAAACAAAAACTGTAAAATTATTATTAAATGCTTTAAAACAATAAAGATAAGTAATCTATAAGATAAAAATGATGAAAACTGAAAACACAGAAATGGAAAGATTCATCTTATTTCTGGATGGAAAACGAAAAATTCAGACTGTGTTTGAGATTATTTGTTGTTGCTAGGTCACCACCAAAACCTTGTAACAAACAATTGAGTTATAAGGAGCAGAATATAAAATAGCATTTGTTTAGTAAATAACAATCATGTAAACACTATGTCAGCAGAGAGACAAAAACTGTAAAGGAATCTGAGAAATATCCTAATTAATTTAGTTAATTTCCTCCCTAATTTTTAGAACTCCTCTTTGTATCATAAAGCTCATTCTTTAAAAAGGAAAATCTCAAGTATCTTAGCAATTTCTTTAATGACAATGCCTATACCCAAGGTACTCCTTTTCCGTGCCCTGCTGTGCAATTTCAAATAGTGGCCCTTGATCTCTTCCAGCAATGTTCTGGCTAGGGCTTGCTTGTAAAGACTCTGACACCATCAGGTGAGGAAGGTGTGCTGGCTCACAGGAGCCTGTTATGCCCTCTCCTGGACTTCCTCTTAGAGGTGAGAACCAGACTCCAACAGTCAACCAGCAATGAGCACATGTGGGAGGGCTAAGCACAGACTTAGAACAAAAATTATACATGCTTCCCAATAAAACCAAACTTGGCCATGAGGTTTCTCCATGTTTAACCAAACCTACGGATCAGAAATTTTTCCATGGTCCCAAAAATTCACAGGGTGCTTCCTGTGAGTGGATTTCCCATGTGGTTCTTTTTCACTTACGGTTGATGAAGAGTAAGAAGATGCACTTCTTCACTGAGTAGTTTGCATTGGATATGTAACCATTCATTTTGAAGGCTAGGGTTTTATCCTCACATCCAATTTCTATCAGTTCTCTGGTTAGAAAAGAGATTCCGAAGCTTTTGAAAATACTCAAAACTCAAACATTACAAAAGAATCAGAATTTAAAAACACAAGTTTCCTTCCCATAAACTAACTTTGTGAAATGAGGGCCCCGGAGACTTGGTCCATTTGAGGTCCTCCTGTGCCTGTCCATTCATCCATCCATTTGTCTGTTCATTCATTCACCCAACCATCCCATCCATCCATCCATCCATCCATCCACCCACCCACCCACCCACCTACCCTACTCGGTCAGTGTTTTCAAGCACCTGTGCTATGTGCCAGGTACTGCTCTAACTGCTAAAACAGAACAATGAGTCCAAGCTCTGAGACCTTATTTTGCTGAAACTTGAATGTATCTTAGTAACCAAATCCCAAAGGTGAGATTCCAAGAACTTGTCTCTGCTGAATTACTTGCTATACTGAATAGCACCACAATGTGGTTCTACAGTGTGCGTTGTTCCCAGGAGTGTCTATTGGGGAGGGAAGGTTAATAGGCGAAAAAGAGGTCCTCAGACAAGCAACACTTACTTCTGTCTGGAGACCTTCCGAAGAACTAGTCCCTGTCTGGAAAGCTCTACTCTTAACCTATTGGTACCTGGTTAATTCCTATTTATCCTTCACATTTCAAAAATTATTTCTTTCAAAGAACCTTCTCTAATGATCCCTTTCTCTGACCCTACAGAGTTTCCCATCATGTCCTTTATTTTTCCATTGAGGCATCAAGGACAATCTGCTAATGAATGGCATAATTATTTCATGTGTCTTTCCATCTGAAAAGTCAGCTGAGGGCAAGCATCATTTCTTCTTGTCTTCTTTGTTCTCTACTATATCCCTACCATATAGCACAATGCCCAGGAAATAGCAGACATTCAATAAGGGTTTGCCGAATGGCTGGTGGAAGCTTTTTATGCAGTATGTGTGGTCTGAGTGTCTTCAACGGAGGGTATGGCTTGCAGCACTTCCCATACACACTGAACCAGCAACTCTTTTTTGCCAAAATGCCTCAAGATGCCAGTGTTCTGGAAGCCTGCTTTGGGAAATGCTGCTCTAGAGGATTTCTAATCTTGTACAACCCCTAAGATTTCCCAACAACTAATTCTGATCTTAAAATCTAGTTAAAGAAGCTCTGAAAAGTTACACTGTACAAGCAGAGCTCTCCCTTCGCTCTGGGAGCAGTTTTAAAAAATTCATTCATTCGCGATTAGAAAGAAAATAGTAAATCAAAAGCAAACTAATTGTTCCTTAGTCAGTTTAGCTCAAAGAATAAAAAATTTGTCCTTCAAAGTAGAAACTGGATTCTGGAATGACTGCTGCTGCTTTTCAGATTTCTGGGAAAAGTGAAGTCAGGAGCTGTCTCATCCATATACTTCCCGTATGTGGAAGGGTCTCAGTATTTTTCCCCTCAGATTATGACACAGGCACTTTGGGCTTTATAAAGTCCTAAGACAGCCAGGAATCTATGATGGAAATGGTGGTTTTTATACGCAGAGAGGAGCACTATGAGGAATCCATAATGCAAGCACCTTCCCCTCTTACGCTTTTCTTTTTTTTTTTTTTTTGAGACAGAGTCTCGCTCTGTCACCCAGGCTGGAGTGCAGTGGCACGATCTCAGCTCACTCTGCAAGCTCCGCCTCCCGGGTTCACACCATTCTCCTGCCTCAGCCTCCTGAGTAGCTGGGACTACAGGTGCCCGCCACCACGCCTGGCTAGTTTTTTTGTATTTTTTTTTGTAGAGACGGGGTTTCACCATGTTAGCCAGGAAGGTCTCGATCTCCTGACCTCGTGATCCGCCCGTCT
>NW_012116932.1:6784887-6789051 GCF_000951035.1 Colobus angolensis palliatus
AAGCTCCGCCTCCCGGGTTCACACCATTCTCCTGCCTCAGCCTCCTGAGTAGCTGGGACTACAGGTGCCCGCCACCACGCCTGGCTAGTTTTTTTGTATTTTTTTTTGTAGAGACGGGGTTTCACCATGTTAGCCAGGAAGGTCTCGATCTCCTGACCTCGTGATCTGCCCGCCTCAGCCTCCCAAAGTGCTGGGATTACAGGCGTGAGCCACAGCGCCCGGCCGCTTTTCTTGATAATGAAGATTTAGTGACACGAATCTAGTCTTCAAGGGCAGGAAATATTTTATTTGTCTTTATATCCCTAACTTCTAGCACAAAGCCTGGAATATGAGAGGCAATTAATAAATGTTGAATGATAAATAAGTGAAATCCTAAAGTGATGATACTGGAAATACAAGGAAAAGAAGGAGCATTGGAGGATAAAATAATTCTACTACACTACAAATTTTTCAAGACTAAGACCTTGAAAGAACACGATTCACGCCACAGCATCTAGAAGATTACATGCACCCAGGAAGTGTCGACTACATGAAATAAGAACTCCATTAACAAATCTGAAGCATAAAACAAGCCTGTGTATTTGACTAAAGCAAATTCTTAAGGCAGGTACTATCTTGAAAGGTTCCAACATAATGTGATGGAATGATAAACCAAGATAAGAAATGTAAAAGATTTTTTTATATAGGTTATTGACATACCGACTAACAGCATTTCCAAAGATGGAGCGAATATTGTCCACAGTTGAGGCATTGGGTAGTGTCCTAACATCAGCTACTGTCTCTCCCTGCTGATAAACAAACAGCAGAAGACACAAGGATTTATTGTCTCACGGTTGAGACTGAAACATCATAACCCTATCTCCACCAGCACACTATTAAAAATCCCTTCTTCTTTTCATAAAACAAAACCATCTCCCATAAACCAATAACTTACTTTTTTAACTGAAAAACTAATGCCTGCATTGTGTATTGAATACCTGGAAAAGAAAAACAAAGGAGTAAGAAAAAAGTTGTCAAAAACACACACTAGATGGCAGAGCCCCCTTTTAGTTAAATAAGTAAGTGGAGTTGAGTAATCTAAACAAAGGTGCACATAAAGAAAAATATCTCCATACAGCCTATTAATATTTTACCCACAGAAAAATAAACCAGCAGAAACTTCACAGAGATATAAATGCTAAATGTGACTGAATCAAAACACAGGCTCCTCTCTACTTTTATAGGTTGCTGACAGAATCAAGGATATCATACCACAATCTCTTTTTTATTTATTGTTATTTATTTTTGAGACAGAGTTTCACTCTTGTTGCCCAGGCTAGAGTGCAATGGCACGATCTTGGCTCACTGCAACCTCCGCCTCCTGGGTTCAAGCGATTCTCGTGCCTGAGCCTCCCAAGCAGCTGGGATTATAGGCGCCTGCCACCAGGCCCAGCTAATTTTTTTTGTACTCTCATAGGGTTTCACCATGTTGGCCAGGCTGGTCTGGAACTCCTGACCTCAGGTGATCTGCCTGCCTCAGCCTCCCAAAGTGCTGGAATTACATGCGTGAGCCACCACATTCGGCCCACAATCTTTTCACTTTTTTTATTTTCAGAGTGTCCCAAAGGTCTGGTTTGCCTCAAGGACATCTTGAGAAGCTAGCTCTAACAAGCCCTGCTTTTACTCTCTCTCAAAGAGTCCTCAATACGCCCTCCTTCTCACTGGCTTCTTCCTGCCCCTGGGTCTTATTCCAGTATCTCCCAACCTTTTCTTGGTTGGCAGTCATTTATTTCTCTTTTCTCTAGGAAGCTTGTGAACCCAAGAATTGTGCCTAGCAAAATGCATTTATTAAGTAACAATGTTTCACTTTACCACACCTAGAACCAAAACAGTCAACTAGAACGCCTTTATTTTTAGGAGGTAATGAATATTCTGACACTGATTTATAAAATTCCAAGAAAAAGCAAAGACACTTGATGTATAAACCTGTGTCATTTTATTGAGGTGAAATGTTTGACTCATTTTAGATTTTTTTAGAAATACTGAAAAAATAGGCCAGGTGTGGTGGCTCATGCCTATAATCCCAGCACTTTGGGAGGCCGAGGCGGGCAGATCATCTGAGGTCAGGAGTTCAAGACCACCTGACCAACATGGAGAAACCCCATCTCTACTAAAAACACAAAATTAGACGGGCATGGTGGCATATGCCTGTAATCCCAGCTACTCGAGAAGGCTGAGGCAGGCAAATCGCTTAAACCTGGGAAGCAGAGGTTGCGGTGAGCTGAGATCACACCATGGTACTCCATCCAGCCTAGGGAACAAGAGTGAAACTCTGTCTCAGAAAAAAAAAAAAAAAAAGAAATTTTGAAAAATGGCCAGGCGTGGTGGCTCACGCCTATAATCCCAGCACTTTAGGAGGCCGAGGTAGGTGGATCACCTGAGGTCAGGAGTTTAAGACCAGCCTGACCAACATAATTAAACCCCCTCTCTACTAAAAAGAAAAAAAAAAAAAAATAGCTGGGCATGGTGGCATGTAATCCCAGCTACTCGGGAGGCTGAGACAGGAGAATCGCTTGAACCCAGGAGGCAGAGGTTGTGGTGAGCTGAGATTGCACCATTGCACTCCAGCCTGGGCAACAAGAGTGAAATTCTTGTCTCAAAATATATATATATTGAGGTGAAATGTTTGCCTCATTTTAGATTTTTTTAGAAATATATATATATTATATATCACAATCAATGATATGTGGGTTAGGAGAGCCTATACTGAAGCCATCTGTACCATCTGTACCAGCAGAGTAAGTCTATCATGGATATAAGGTTTTCATCTGTCCTGAATCCCTTCTCCTTTTTCTGGTAACAGCCTCTCATCTTCCTTTGGGAAACTACCTTTATTCCATTCTATTTGATATGCACCCTTAGTAAGACTGCCAATCAAGAAACCTTCTCCCCATAGATATGGGCACATGATCATCAAATGCACTGTTAAGTAAATTGACTCCAGAGCAAAGTCAGGAAAAGAATGAAAACAATTGGTGTACAGTAATGACATTAAGTCCCAGAGGCACCCTGGTTCTTATTCTCTCCAAGGGGCAACTGCACACACTTCATGTTGTAACTCCTAGACTTCCACTAAATTTCTTTTTAGCTCAAGTTGGCTAAAGTCAGTTTGTTTTGCTGCCATCAACGAGCTCTCATTGATCTAAAGACCAATTGCTCTTTCCTGGGGAGATGAGAGAAAGTGCAAAATTGGTGGCTAAACCTTGACCAGAAATTAGTTTTACTTTTCACCATCTAGCTCAGCAACTGTTCACAATTTATGAACACTAGAACATATTACCTTGATGACAAATCTCAGAGACCCACTCCCAGATTTTGGACTGTACCTGCCAACAATTTCCAAAATTTTCCCATATTCTTCACTTGGATTTTTTAAAGCTTTTCTCCTCGTGGCTATGTTGTAAAAAAGGTCCTCCACCTGAACAGAAGATCAATTTTTCTTGTAAATTCATAGAAGTATATGAAAATGCAACCCAAGATGTCCTAGCAAAAGCTAAGTCTTAAGATAGTGAATCCAATTATATTTACCAACCGCTCAGTTCTAAGAACTGACTGAGGCCAGGATAATATAGCATTAACAGAAGAATTAAAGGACATTTTTCCTGCCTCCCACATTCATTCACTGATTTCTCAACTATGCACTGGGGGCTATCTTTGTGTCAGGGTCTTTGCTTTGTGCAGAAAATATGAAGACAAAGCATGATCTTCCTCAGAAGAGTACATGATTTAGTGGGACACATATGTAAACTGAGAAGTATAATTTCACATGGTATTCAAAGACAGGCCGGGTGCAGTGGCTCACGTCTGTAATCCTAGCACTTTGGGAGGTCAAGGTGGGTGGGTCATCTGAGGTCAGGAGTTCGAGACCAACCTGGCCAACATGGTGAAACCCTGTCTCTACTAAAAATACAAAAATGAGCCAGGCATGGTGACGCATGCCTGTAATCCCAGCTACTCAGGAGGCTGAGGCAGGACAACTGCTTGAACTCAGGAGGCAGTGATTGTGGTGAGCTGAGATCACGCCACTGCACTTCTGCATGGGCAACAAGACTGAGACTTTGTCTCAAAAAAAAGATATTTTTCAAGCTAATAATCATCACAAAATTTCTTAGATCATTTGAAGTT
>NW_012116932.1:6790796-6845661 GCF_000951035.1 Colobus angolensis palliatus
TTGGAAGGCCTAGGTGGGTGGATCACCTGAGGTCAGGAGTTCAAGAAGAGCCTGGCCAACATGGTAAAACACCATCTCTACTAAAAATACAAAAAATTAGCGGGGCATGGTGGTGGGTGCCTATAGTCCCAGCTACTCAGGAGGCTGAGGCAGGAGAATGGTGTGA
The DNA here is from genome assembly GCF_000951035.1 of Colobus angolensis palliatus. NCBI lineage: Eukaryota > Metazoa > Chordata > Mammalia > Primates > Cercopithecidae > Colobus > Colobus angolensis. Next base: position 6,790,963 of record NW_012116932.1, read on the forward strand.
ACCCAGGAGGTGGAGCTTGCAGTGAACCAAGATCGCACCACTGCACTCCAGCCTGGGTGACACAGGGAGATGACATGTCAAAAAAAAAAAAAAACTAAATTTAAAAAAAAGAGAAAGCTCTTCATCTAGTGATGCATAGACTTTTTACCTAACTGTAGAACAATATGCTAAGTGATCTACAGAAGGGTCCATTCAGCCTGGTGGGAGTGAGGGTGAGTAAAAGCATCCCAGAGAGCCAGCAATTCATCTGTTCTTTATAGAGAGGAATAGTTTCAGGTGAAGACAGCAGGAAAGACCATCCAAGAAGGCAAAAACAAAAATGAAAGCATAGAGGCTTTAGAATACACGGCAGCTGGGAATAGGCAGAGAGACAGGGCTGGAAAGGCAGACTGAGAGCACATTGGAAGGGGATGGTTGCCAAGATAATGAGTCTATTTCATCCTGCTATGGAAGGGGAGCCATTGTAGTATGCAGGGGCATACTATAATCTAGGCTATCTAGGAAGGCACTAACTCACAACTCTCTCTTTAGTTAGTGACAGGGGATTCTAATATTATCAGCCCATCTAGATCTAGGGCAATTATAATTCATAGAGAGCCAGATGCCCCTAGCATTAATGTTGTGTACTCTGAAATTTCCACCTTCCATTACTTCACACATTTATCTGCTGAGGAAGACTGAGAAACAGAGAGAACTATCCTTTGTTGAAGATATTTTCCCTTTTTTATGTATTTATTTTTTAAGGGTAGAGTACAGTGGTGTAATCATAGCTTGCTACAGCCTCAAACTGCTGGGCTCAAGCAATCTTCCTGCCTCTGGAGTAGCTAAGACTACAGATGTGCATCACCATACCCAACTAATTTTTTAAAAATTTTCTGTAGAGATGGGGTCTTGCCCTGTTTCTCAGGCTGATCTCAAACTGACTTCAAGCAATCCTCCCACTTCAGCCTCCCAAAGTCACTATACCCAGCCTACTTTCCCTTTTAATCTACAAACAATCTGTGTGATTTTTAAAAATTATCTTTTTTTTTGGCATGAATTAGGTACTCCTACCAGTCTTCAACTAGTGATTGGCCAGTGCTTATAAAAACAAAGCTGCGATTTTGTTATCCTGAATCCCGTTTTTGTTCTGTTCCAAGGCCATTCATCAGCTTCTGAAACTGTGCCAGCATAACAGATAGCCAGCAGCTACTTGTGGGAAGGCAAACCAGCACAGGCATACACAGGTGGTGGGAGCTGGTGGCTCAGGAGCCAGCTAAGGAAACACGAACCTTTAGCATCCCAGCCACAGCCCTCTAATCAGTCCAAAGCAATACCCGAACTGAAGGGCAAAGGGGCAGGAATTACATCAGCAGCTACCATTTACTTAGAACACCTATGTGTAACAGACACCTGGCTAGGCACTTGTAATATGTTATATCATATCTTTTAAGAATCCATGAAGTAGGCCGGGCGCGGTGGCTCAAGCCTGTAATCCCAGCACTTTGGGAGGCCGAGACGGGTGGATCACCAGGTCAGGAGATCGAGACCATCCTGGCCTACACGGTGAAACCCCGTCTCTACTAAAAAATACAAAAAACTAGCCGGGCGAGATGGCGGGCTCCTGTAGTCCCAGCTACTCGGGAGGCTGAGGCAGGAGAATGGCGTAAACCCGGGAGGCAGAGCTTGCAGTGAGCCGAGATTGCGCCACTGCACTCCAGCCTGGGCGACAGAGCGAGACTCTGTCTCAAAAAAAAAAAAAAGAATCCATGAAGTAAGAGTATCACCTAATAATCATCGTCGTGGATTATCAATTTATCAACAGGGAGAAAAGAAAATGTACCCAAGATCTCTGCCAAAAAAGATAACACTGGTGTTGAGACAGGATTACTCTGAGATCCAGGCAAAAAATACATTCAGGATGAATATGTATGAGTAAAAGAAGTCAGCACTATACCTGTATGCACACTTTCCATCAGCTGTTTTCGTTGTAATAGTAACATGAGCTACATGGCTTATGCTGGCCAAAGCCTAAGGAAGAAAAGAAAATAGACTGAAAGAAAAACTCACTGCTGGGTCACCCACTATCACCTCATCAAAGGGAGAGGTTATCTGAACTGCCTCTTCCATTTTTTATTAATATGTGGCAATGATAAGCACTTTGCTCATTCACTCTGATGACATGCTGAAAAAAAAATGATCAATCTGTAGCACAATTACTAGAACAAGTGAAAAATATGTATTAAAAAGTCCAAAACATTAATGTGTTAATAAGCAATTGTGTTCAGGTGGTAGAACTACAGGCATGTTTAATAATATTCTCAATGAAGTGTCTTCTAGTACTTTTCAAAACTTGCCTTCAGAAGTGGGTAAAGGAATCACTCCAAATAGATAGTGTTTTACGTTGTTACTAAAAACTGCTTTATATAAGCAATTATTCATTTAGAAATGTAAATCTGAAATTATGCTATTAAGACAAAACAAATTTTAAAAACCCATGACCATTTTTCCCCTTTATAACCAAGATTGGTCTCTCAGACCTTTGGAATCTGTATCTTTTTTCACAAGAAGGATATTACAGTATGTAAAGGTGTAACTCAGGAACTGTGCTATGATGGGGTCTGTGTGACGGCATCTCATTAGACAGTAAATATAGCTGTGGCAAGTTCAGTTCATTGAAAGGCACATGGGTCATGACGGCTCAGAGATCACCAGGTCCTAGCTGGATTTTCCTGGTTTATGTAATTGAGCTAATTTGCATCATGAAAAAGCATAAGGCCGGGTGCAGTGGCTCACACCTGTAATCCCAGCACTTTGGAAGGCCTAGGTGGGTGGATCACCTGAGGTCAGGAGTTCAAGAAGAGCCTGGCCAACATGGTAAAACACCATCTCTACTAAAAATACAAAAATTAGCCAGCTGTGGTGGCATGTGCCTGTAATCCGAGCTACTCGGGAGGCTGAGGCAGGAGAATCACTTGAACCTGGGAGGCAGAAGTTACAGTAAGTGGAGATTGTGCCACTGCACTCCAGCCTGGGTAACAGAGTGAGACTGCGTACAAAAAAAAAAAAAAAAGTAAATGATTTTGAGACCTGTATAAGGAAAGACATGAAAATGCAGAGTAGAACACAACATCACACCAGGAAGAGAGACTGCCATTACACACGGCACAGCAGATGGTCCTGCTGCTTCAGAAGCCTCTTCCCCAGCAGTGGAGCCAAGTGGACAGGGGCACAGACTCTGGAGTCAAACTGCCTAGTTTCTAATCCCCACTTTGCCATTTTCTAATCCCCACTTCGCCATTTTCTAACTGTGTCTTCGGGCCTTGTTTCCCTCATGTAAAACTGAGTAACAGCAGAACCTCTGTAGAGTTACTGTCAGGAGTAAGAGTTAATACAAAGTGCTGAGAACCATGGCTGGTACATAGAAATCCCTCAATAAATCTTCCCTGTATAATTACAGTGAAATAATAGCCACAAAGATAACCTACAGCTAGGTGAAGACTCCAGGAGGCCATGGGCTTGGAAAATGACCCAGGTAGCTGCAAGGCCAAAATGAAACTGCCTTCCTAGAGTTTGATCTAAGGTGTCCTTAAAATCAGGGGCAGTCTCGGTGTAAACCAAGTCTTGGAAATTGTCCCTTCTTGGAATAATCGAGTGGTCACTGTGAGTAAGATGATACATGAGACCACCCTAGTTTGCTGTAAATTGATCTAAATTACAGAGACTGAATCACACCTGCCTTTTACTTTTTAAAAATTAAAGTAATACATGTATATGATAGAAAAATTCAAACTACTGAAAGGCCAAAAATGAAAAGTAATAGCCTCTTTGACTGCCCAATCCCGTCTTCACTTTCACTCCATTAAAATAACTACTGTAAAACAGTTTCTCTGGTCCCCTGGAACCTCCATAGAGGAACACAGCCCTGCCAAAACCTTGATTTTAGTCTAGTGAGGCCTAGTAAGACCCGTATCTTCTGATCTCCAGAACGGTAGAATGATTAATTTGTATTGTTTAATGCCACTAAATTTCTGGAAATTTTTTGACAGCAACAGGAAACTAATACAGTTTTTAAAATATGTATTTTTTTTACTAAGGAATGTTATTTCTATAAATTTATCCTTAGGAAACAATTAAACGAAACACAGTATACCTATAAGAATACTCATCAGAACCTTAAACAGGGCCAGATGCAGTGGCTCATGCCTATAACCCCAGCACTTTGCAAGGCCAAGGCAGGCAGATCACTCAAGGTCAGGAGTTCAAGACCAGCCTGGCCATCATGGCCAAACCCTGTCTCTACTAAAAATACAAAAATTAGCCAGGCATGGTGGTGCGCGCCTGTAATCCCAGCTATTCAGGAGGCTGAGGTAGGAGAATAGCTTGAACCCAGAAGGTGGAGGTTGCAGTAAGCTGAGATCATGTCACTGCACTCCAGCCTGGCTAATAGAGCAAGACTCTGTCTCAAAAAAAAAAAGAAAACAAAAAAATAAGAATCTTAAACAGGAAAAAAAGTCAAAGAGCATAAATGTTCAACAGGAAACTAAACAAACTATAGTACATACAGGTAACAGAATACTATGTAGCCATTAAAACTTAGATAGGCCTATATTTACTGGGTAGAAAGATATCCATGAGGAAGTGAGTCACAAAATATAAGATCATATTTTATCCTTTTATATTTTAATCTGTTTTCTAAATCATATACTCCTATGATATGTCATATTATTTTACCCAGAAATACTTTAGGATGTATCTTAAAAGATAAGGACTCAAAAAAAACCCCACGACAATATTTTTATACAAAGATAATTCATAATTTCTCCTTAATGACATCAAATAGTCAACCTGTATTCAAATATTTGTCTCAAAAAAAAATTTTGTGTAGTTTGCTCCATCAGGATTTAGGTCAGAGTCATACACTGGACCAGGTTCATATGCCCCTTAAATGTCTTTTAATCTACAGGTTCTCTACTCCTTTCTCTCTACTTGTTCTTTCCCTGCCGTCTATCTGTTGAAGGGAACAAGTCTTTTTTCATGTAGTCTTCCAATCTCAGAATTATTTACCATCTTCCTTGTCTCCTATATTTTTCACATATTGGTACTTAGATCTAAGTAATGATGAGATTCACATTTGATTTTTTCACAAGAAAACTTATCGGTGGTATTGGGTACTTCCATCAAGAGATATATAATATCAGAGGTCTCTGTAGGTAAAATAGTTTATTTATGAACAATTCTCCATCTTAGAAAGTTAAAAGTTCACTAACTTTGTTCAGATTTGCATACATTTAATAAGCAAAAGGTACCAAACCTTATTTATCCATGTTGAGAAATAGATACTAACAAATGACAGACAGTGTCATCACAGGAGGATATTTTGCACATTTCTTGAATCTTTAGCTTACCTCACCTCGAAAGCCATAGGTAGAAATACTGGCTAAATCCTCAAAGGACTGCAGTTTACTCGTAGTGAACCTTTCACATACAATATCCAGATCTTCTTTCTGTTAGATACCAAAAAGATGAGTAAATAATTATGTTACTCATTTTTCCAAATCTTTTTGAATTCCCATTTTCTTGATTTAATCCAGGAAAAAAAATCCTCTTAGAAGAGCTTTTTTTCTTTCTTTTTTTTGAGACAGAGTTTGTGTCACCCAGGCTGGAGTGCAGTGACAAGATCTCAGCTCACTGCAACCTCTGCTCCCCGGGTTCAAGCAATTCTCACGTCTCAGTCTCCCAAGTAGCTGGGATTACAGGTATGCACCACCATGCTCGGTTAATTTTTTCTTGTATTTTTAGTAGAGATGGGGTTTCACCATTCTGGAGATGCTGGTCTCGAACTCCTGACCTCAAATGATTTGATGCCTTGATCTCCCAAAGCGCTAGGATTACAGGCATGAGCCACCACATCTGACCTTAATTTCTTATATTTGTAGTGGAGATGAGGTTTCATCATGTTGCCCAAGCTGGTCTCGAACACATGAGTTCAAGTGATTTACCCACCTCAGCCTCCTGAAGTACTGGGACTACAGGTGTGAGCCACCATGCCCAGCCTGAGAAGAGCTTTAAAATTCACAGTAACTTCCTTGTTTGGAATCCAGAATACCACACTGTCCTGGTGTTCCTCCTTTCTTACTAGGTGGCTCCTTCTAAGTCACTGCTGTTTCTGCCTCATGTCCTCACTTCTTGACATCAGAGTCACACAAGACTGTCCTTGGACCTCTTCTCTATCTACACATACTCTCTTGATTATCTCATTCAGTCTCAGGGCTTTTTGTTGTTTGTTTAATTGACAAGTTTCTTCATTAGAAATCTCCGGCTGGGCACGGTGGCTCACGCCTGTAATTACAGCACTTTGGGAGGCCGAGGTGGGCAGATCACGAGGTCAGGAGATCGAGGCCATCTTAGCTAACACAACTTAGAAACCCCGTCTCTACTAAAAATACAAAAAATTAGCCGGGCATGGTGGCAGGTGCCTATAGACCCAGCTACTCAGGAGGCTGATCCAGGAGAATGGTGTGAACCCAGGAGCGGGCGGAGGTTATGGTGAGCCGCGATCGCGCCACTACACTCCAGCCTGGGCAACAGTGCAAGACTCTGTCTCAAAAAAAAAAAAATCTCCAGGGTTGGTCGCAGTGGCTCACACCTATAATCCCAGCACTTTGGGAGGCCTTGGCAACAAAGCAAGGCCTTATTCCTACAAAAACAAAAATAAAAATACCCAGGCATGGTGGTGTGCACCTACAGGTACTACTTCAGCTGGCTGAGATGAGAGAACTGCTTTAGCCCAGGAGTTTAAGGTTACAGTGAGCTATGCTTACACTACTGCACTCCAGTGTGGGCAATAGAGTGAGATCCTGCCTCTAAAAAAGGGGGAAAAATTCTAATTTTTTAAAATTGCAGTAAAATACATGTAACAGAAAATTTTCCATCTTAACCATTTTTAAATGTACCGTTCTGTGGCATTAACTATATTCACACTGCTGTGTAACTATCATCATGATCCATCTCCAGAATTTTTTCATCTTCCCCAAACGGAAACTCTGTACCCATTAAACAATAATTTCCATTCTCCCTGCTCCCCCTGGCCCTTGACAACCACCACTCTACTGTCTCTATGAATTTGACTACTCTAGGAACCTCATAAGAGGAATCATACAATATTTGTCCTTTAGTGACCGACTTATTTAACTTAAGATGATGTCTTCAAGGTTCGTATATGTTGCAACATGTGTCAACATTTCATTTCTATTTAAGGCTGAAATTATTCCATTTTGTTTATCCATTCATCCACAGATGGACGCTTAGGCTGCTTTTACCTTTTGGCTACTGTAAATAATGCTGCCATGAATATGAGTGTACAAATATCTGCTTGCGTCCCTTCTTTTGGGAATAACTCAGAAGTGGAATTATTTGATTATATGATAATTCTGTTTAATTTTTTGAGGAATCGCCACAGCATTTTCCACAGCACCCTGCACTATTTTACATTCCCACTAGCAATACATAAGAACTCCAGTCTCTACATCCTTGCAAACACTTGTTTTTGTTTTTGACAACAGCCATCCTAATAGGTATGAAGTGGTATCTCACTGTGGTTTTTATTCATTTTCCTAATGACTAATGATGTTGAGCATCTTTTCAGGCGAGTCTCAAGGCTTTTTTTTTTTTTTTTTGAGATGGAGTTTTGCTCTTGTTGCCCAAGCTGGAGTGCAATGGCACAATCTCGGCTCACCGCAACCTCTGCCTCCTGGGTTCAAGCGATTCTCCTGCCTCAGCCTCCCGAGTAGCAGGGATTACAGGCATGTGCCACCATACCCGGCTAATTATGTATTTTTAGTAGAGATGGGGTTTCTCCATGTTGGTCAGGCTGGTCTCGAACTCCCGACCTCAGGTGATCTGCCTGCCTCGGCCTCCCAAAGTGCTGGGATTACAGGCGTGAGCCACCGCGCCCAGCCTTCTTGTGGCTTTTAATACCTTTACAATGCAGACAACTACCAAATATTCATCCCTAAATCTCCACCCTGCACTCCAAACTCATATAAACATCCAACTAATAGGCATCTTAAATTGAACATGCCCCAAAATGAACTTCTGATCTCTCCAAAAATCTGCTTCTTTCATAGTCTTTCCCATCTTAGTAAATGGCAACTCCTTCTTCCACTTACCAGACCAAAACCTTGAAATCATTCCTGATTCCTCTTTCTCTCACAACCTATATCAGCAAATTCTGAGAGATTTGCCTCCACAATCAACCCAGAATCTCACTGCTTCTTACATCTTTACTGCGACCAAGCAGTCTGCAGGACAGACTGCTTCTGCCCTGTCCTGCTATTTTCCACATAGAAAGACAAAGGATTTTTTTTTTAAAACTCACCACACCATGCAACCTCTGCTTAAAACCCTCTAATAGTATCCCACCATATTCAGAAAAAAAGCTAAAGATTTTACCTTGGCCCACAAGGATTTACATGTTCTCACTCAGACCTCATCTCCTATTACTTTTTCCTTTTCAGCCTCTAGACAAACCGGCCTCCTTCATAGTCCTTTAACACGTCAGATATGCTTCCATTTAATAGTCTTTGCCTATATTGTTCTGTATGCCAATACCTTTAGGTAGCCTCACAATTTGCTCCTTGACTTCCACTGGTCCCTCAAATATCACATCCACATGGAAGCCTTCCTGAACCACTCAATTTAACTGCATCCTTTCCAGCTTGCACACTATCTTCCTCCCCGCTTTAGTTTTCTCCACAGCACTTAATGCTATCTGACATACTATTTATTATACCCATTTTGTCTCCCACGACTATAATGTAAGCATCAGAAAAGATTTTAATCTATTTTATTCACTGCCACATCCCCTGAACAATGCCCAGCAAAGAATAGGTACTCAATAAATATTTATTGTTGGTGTTGAATTTTTCAATGAAAAAATCCCATCTGCAAAAGCCTAGTTTCCAGAACAGAGAGAGGTCCTGCCTCTTCCATGAAGTGCACAAACGTCCTGCTACTTTGAGGTTTTACTTACCCTGATCCCAGTGCCATTGTCTTGGATCTGAATCAACTTCAGGCCTCCCTCTTTAACAATCACTTGAATACTTGTGGATTTTGCATCTAAACTGGCAAATCAAACAGAAAATAATTTATCAGTCTGCAACTACTCTAATGTACATATTTTAATATGAGCCAAGTAATGATAACAAACTCCAAACAAATACAACAGTGCCTCATTAACATGTTTTTCCTTTGTCTTACAGGCTCATACACTGTATGAGTTTACACACTGTGTGAGAGAGGGAACAGATGGCAGAGCAACCATCATTTCCAACAGGACATTCAGCACTATTTCTGTTCCTCTAGGAAAGATAGCAAGAAGTTAAAAATAGATTTCTTTTGGCAGATGCCTCTTCTTAACTAATTTTACTTTTACCTGAACTTTATTCAGCCTCAGGTTCCTTAGTGACTCTAATAAAATGTCACTAAAAAATACAAATTCTGAACGATTTTCTCTACTATTCCCTTTTATATTTATGATGCAGGTTAGAAAAAAACAGTAATGCAGAAAGTTAATAAATCTTTAGGAAGTCAATCAATTTTTTGGCCAGGCGCAATGGCTCATGCCTGTAATCCCAGCACTTTGGGAGGCCAAGGCGGGTGGATCACCTGAGGTCAGGAGTTCGAGACCAGCCTGACCAACATGGAGAAACCCCATCTCTCCTAAAAATACAAAAGTAGCCAGGCATGGTGGCAAATGCCTGTAATCCCAGCTACTTGGGAGGCTGAGGCAGGAGAATCACATGAACCCAGGAGGTGGAGGTTGCGATGAGCTGAGATCACACCACTGCACTCCAACCTGGGCAACAGGAGCAAAACTCCATCTCAAAAAACAAAGAAAGAAAAAAAAAGAAGTCAATAAATTTTTTGTGCTTTCAAAGAGTAGCCTACAAGCATAGACCACCTGCTAGAGAAAACAAATTTTCTATCATGGGCTGCATGAGAAAGAGTTATCTCTTCCCCACATAGACAATTCTTTATTCAGAAATAATAGGCTGGGCATGGGGGCTCATGCCTGTAATCCCAGCACTTTGGGAGGCCGAGGTGGGCGGATCACCTGAAGTCAGGAGTTCAAGACCAGCCTGGCCAACATGGCGAAACCCCATCTCCACTAAAAATAAAAAAAGTAGCTGGGCTTGGTCGTACACGCCTGTATTCCCAGCTACTTCAGAGGTTGAGGCAGGAAGATCACTTGAAACCAGGAGGCGGAGGTTGCCGTGAGCCAAGATCACACCACTGCACTTCAGCCTGGGCAAGAGTAAGACTTCATCTTAAAAAAAAAAGAAGACAATAAGTTACTTAAAACATTATAGACCTTTCTCATGAGCCCCTGTATTGAAGTTGTATTAGTCATCTCAACTGGACTCCATATAAAAATCTCCACCTCAGCCAGGCGCGGTGGCTCACGCTTGTAATACCAGCACTTTGGGAGGCCGAGGTGGGTGGATCACCTGAGGTCAGGAGATCGAGACCATCCTGGCTAACATGGTGAAATCCTGTCTCTACTAAAAATACAAAATTAGCCGGGCATAGTGGCACATGCCTGTAATCTCAGCTACTCGGGAGGCTGAGGTAGGAGAATCACTTGAACCCAGGAGGTGGAGGTTGCGGTGAGCCGAGAGCATGCCATTGCATTCCAGCCTGGGCAATAAGAGCGAAATTTCATCTTAAAAAAATATATAATAATCCAAAAAATTAGCCAGGCGTGGTGGCACATGCCTATAGTCCTAGCTACTCGAGAGACTCAGGCAGGAGAATCTCCCTTGAACCCGTGAGGCAGAGGTTGCAGTCAGCTGAGATCATGCCACTGCACTCCAGCCTGGGTGACAAAGTGAGACTCCAACTCAAAAAAACTAAAATAAAATAAAATAAAAAATCTCCACTTAAGGAATTAATTACAAGCCACCAAGCTAGTATGTTCAGTTTTGTTTTACAGTATTCTGGCACAGTACAATAAGAGGCCCAGTTGTTCTGTCATTCATTCTAACATAGTAGAAACAAAAGCCAATCTGCCACTGCTTCTGCTACTACTATTACAAGTGAAAAGGAGAAAACATCCCCCGATTTCTTGTTCCTTCTTTCATCTACCTTCCAATTCTCTTCCTTTCCTTCAGTGGTCCTTTCTACCCACTGTTCTTTCAGTCCCATTGCCCTGAATAGTTTATACTTTTACAATAAATCCCTCTAGAAACCTAACACTCCTGACCGAAGCATTCTTTTTTCTATTAATATACGGACTTCACTAACATCAACTGATTTTAACAAAATGATCTGACATAACGTTTAGGTGTATTCTGGGCATGTCTTTTTGGAAGTTTATAGTCCACACCCACTTTTCCTTCCACATGTTTCAAATTTCTTCCCTCCACATTTTTTGTGACAGTTATAAGCTTCAAAATCCACGGATGACCCATGAAATATGGTATCTTCGAATTGCGCCCTCCCAAGTAAAGGACAGGAAAACACTAAGTGGGGTCACTAATCTAACAATAGGGTAATCAGAAGTCAAGCCCAGAGTGCATCCGCCTGTCCTAAAACTACAAACGATTTGTTTTGAATGAAACTCAAAATGAATTGTGCCTTTGGATGTGTACAGATGATGTCTGGAATGAATGAAAAGCAAGAAAATAGTAACGCAGTATCCTCTGAAAAAAAGGATTTTTTCCCCATCCTAAGCTTTTATACATCTTTCAACTTTGCATCTTCTGCATACATCATTTTCAATTAAGTGGCTTCCTTAGTTAACGGTACCATTACGACAACACTGAGTACATTCCTCCACTTGCACTCCAAACAACCCTTACAAGGTCGCGCGAGAGCGGTAAAGAAAACACACGGTTTGTGGAAAAGGAGAAGACCTGACAGGCACATTACGGAACCCCGCGGCCTCCGCCGTTGTGGGCATGCGCTGTACATGCTTCTGCTCGGGCAAGGAGGCGTGTCCGCACCATTGAGAGGAGCGACCCGTTAAGTCGTAGCCCTTAAGTGAGCCCGGCTCGACTCCCTCCGTACCAGTTCTCAATCATCTCTTTGATAGCATTAGCTGGCCGCTGGATAACCTCCCCCGCCGCGATGCGGTTCACCACTGTCTCGTCCAGCCGCCGAATAACCCCTGCCACGAACGACATTTTGCCGCCAGGGGAGTCTAGGAAACGTCTAGATGATGAACGGAAGTGCCTTCAGCCAATCACGTCAGTGCTTCGTGCTCACGTTCTTCCTTCAAGCTGAAGCTTACCCCGCCCAGACCCACCCTCAGCAGCAGCTATTGATTGGGCAGCTTGAATGCCAGTCAAATTTCTCAACTCTGTGGGTTGCTGGGTCTCCTCCTCCCTCCCTCAAGCGGCTGCTGCCCGCTACCTAGAAGGATATGCGCTTGCGCGTTAGAGATCACTGTCTGCTCTTCCTATTGGTTCGTTTTTGGAGCTCGGAGAATACGAAATATCCAGCCAATAGGGGCAGAGATTTCGGAGCTGGGCTTGTGTGCCTCCGCTGAGGTGATCTGTCGCAGAGCGGAGGAGGTGCTTTGGCGCTTCTCAGGCTCCTCCTCTCCCCTTGCGGCCTTTCTAACGTTGGCCCTGCTCTTGTGGCCTCCCGCAGAATGTGGATGACGCCCAAAAGAAGCAAGATGGAAGTCGACGAGGCTCTAGTTTTCCGGCCCGAGTGGACCCAGCGTTATTTGGTGGTGGAGCCTCCGGAGGGCGACGGGGCCCTGTGCCTGGTCTGTCGCCGCCTCATCGTAGCTACCCGCGAACGCGACGTCAGGCGCCACTACGAGGCTGAGCACGAATACTACGAGCGGTATGTGGCGGACGGCGAGCGCGCGGCCCTGGTGGAGCGTCTGCGTCAGGGCGACTTGCCCGTGGCCTCGCTCACTCCTGAAGAGAGAGCTGCTCGTGCAGGCCTCGGGCTCTGCCGCCTCTTGGCCTTGAAGGGTCGCGGCTGGGGTGAGGGGGACTTTGTATACCAGTGTATGGAGGTATTGCTGAGAGAGGTACTGCCCGAGCATGTAAGCGTCTTGCAAGGCATTGATTTATCTCCAGATAGCACAAGGCAGAGGATCCTGAGCATTGACAGGAATCTACGCAGCCAGCTTTTTAACCGAGCCAGGGACTTTAAAGCCTATTCTCTTGCCTTGGACGACCAGGCTTTTGTGGCCTATGAGAACTACCTCCTGGTCTTTATCCGCGGGGTAGGCCCTGAGCTGGAGGTGCAAGAAGATCTTCTGACCATAATCAACCTGACTCATCATTTCAGTGTTGGTGCGCTTATGTCGGCAATCCTAGAGGCCCTGCAGACAGCAGGGCTTAGCTTGCAGAGAATGGTTGGACTGACTACGACCCATACTTTGAGGATGATTGGTGAGAACTCAGGACTCGTCTCATACATGAGAGAAAAGGCTGTAAGCCCCAACTGTTGGAATGTGATTCATTATTCAGGATTTCTTCACTTGGAACTGTTGAGCTCGTATGATGTAGATGTTAATCAGATCATAAATACCATATCCGAATGGATAGTTTTGATTAAGACCAGAGGCGTTAGGCGACCTGAATTTCAGACTTTACTAACTGAATCTGAATCAGAGCATGGCGAAAGGGTTAATGGACGATGTCTGAACAATTGGCTTAGGAGAGGGAAAACTTTAAAACTAATATTCTCTCTAAGAAAAGAAATGGAAGCTTTCTTGGTTTCAGTAGGGGCGACAACAGTCCACTTCTCAGACAAACAATGGCTTTGTGACTTTGGCTTCTTGGTAGACATTATGGAACACCTTCGAGAACTCAGTGAAGAATTACGAGTTAGTAAAGTCTTTGCTGCTGCTGCCTTTGACCATATTTGTACTTTCGAAGTTAAGCTGAATTTATTTCAAAGACATATTGAGGAAAAAAATCTAACAGACTTTCCTGCCCTCAGAGAAGTTGTTGATGAGCTAAAACAGCAAAATAAGGAAGATCAAAAAATATTTGATCCTGATAGGTATCAAATGGTGATCTGTCGTCTACAAAAAGAATTTGAGAGGCATTTTAAGGACCTCAGGTTCATTAAAAAGGACTTGGAACTTTTTTCAAATCCATTTAACTTTAAACCTGAATATGCACCTATTTCAGTGAGGGTGGAGCTGACAAAACTCCAGGCAAACACCAGTCTTTGGAATGAATACAGAATCAAAGACTTGGGGCAGTTTTATGCTGGATTGTCTGCTGAATCTTACCCAATTATCAAAGGGGTTGCCTGTAAGGTCGCATCCTTGTTTGATAGTAACCAAATCTGCGAAAAGGCTTTTTCATATTTGACACGAAACCAACACACTTTGAGTCAGCCATTGACAGATGAGCATCTCCAAGCCCTGTTTCGGGTTGCCACAACTGAAATGGAGCCGGGTTGGGATGATCTTGTGAGAGAAAGAAATGAATCTAATCCATAAGACTTTGTAGTACAAGATTGAAAAACTCAACAAGAATTTAATTCTAAAAGCAAAAATCGGTTTGAGTTTTCGAGTTTACTAATTTGGATTGTGAGAAAGTACCAAGTACCAGCCGTCCAAACTGATCACAGTTAAAACTCTGACAGTTGCCTTTTTTTTCATCTCAAATGGCAGCATGGGACTGAAACATGAGAATGCCACCTTTTTTAAAACTTAGTTTAATGACAAAGTCATTGTCTTTTATGATATAGTTAATTTTAAAGAGATTTAGTATTAATGTGAGTTGAATTTGCAGTCTGTTTTTTAGGTGTTCTGAAGATATATGCCAAAATTTTCAGCTCTTGTTTTAATGGAGTGTTAAAATTCTGATTCATATAGTCTTAAATTATGAACTCTTTAAATGTGCTTTTGAACCAATTTGCGGAAACTCACATAGCAAGTTCATAAGTTTCCGAAAAGGAAGACCATACATACAGTGGAGGTGTTTTGTCTAACTATCAAAATGTTTGAGACTTTTTTTTAAACATTTCTGAGTCCGAAGGTAATATTGACAAATTTCTTCCCTCTTCCCTCCCCATCACCCACCTCAGTGATACCGACATTACTGAGAGAGGAAGTCATTAGAATCATTTTTAAGTTGCTGATATAGGAGATTTCCTGCAATTTGGAGATAAGACTAATTATTGGGGATTTTCCTTGGTTTTTTTTTATAACTGGGGGCCATTTTATCAGCTTGCCTATTAAAGGACTATGGTAAGTATAGAATCTTAATGGTTACCAGTTAGTAATTTTTTTTTTTTTTTTTACTGTAGACACAGGTTTGGCCCTATCAGAAAGGATGAGGAAAAAAGATTTTTGCACTCCGGGATTAGGAGGTGTGAGATATTTTAGCTTTTTTGTCTTATCTGCGTGGATGTTGCTGCTGTATTTAAAAAAATCCTGCTTAAAGTAAAAACTTTGTTTTAAACTGATACAGTATCAGATTTTTTTAGATGCTAGAAATGGATTTATTCTAAAATTTGGAACTGTCGAACACGTTCTACATTTAAGATAGCACACAAGTAGAAATATTTAAAAGCAGTCTTATTCACAGATTTCAGTAATTCTGTATTTCTATTAAGATAAAATGCTTTGTGCCAAAACGGTAGTTTCTAAACCTCTGTTAACCGTGAAAAGGCAATCTTAAAGTTTGCTATGTAAAACTAATTATAAACAGGACCCAACTTATATTCATAGATCCTCTCAAGTATTATACAGTTGAAAACTTCTTGTTCCAAAGTCCTGTCTTAACTATTGAAACACCTTCCAGCAAATTCAAGGAATCAGGCTACAACTAAGAATTTAGATGGAATTGATGTCTGGGCAATTAAAATAAATGCCATAAGAGCCTGAAAACCAAAGTTGTGCCAGTGGCTTTCAACTAGAAGCAGTAACCTGTCCTTCCAGAGTATGCTGAGAAATGTGTAGAGGCACTTTTTTGGTTGTCATATTTACTCGGGGCTTCTGTTGGCATTTAAGCCTGAAGACACTCATGCCCTGCAGTGCATGGGACAGCCTGGCACAATGAAGAATTATCCCTCCCAAAATGTAGATTATTTCAAGGGATAGGGCACTTTACCACTAGAAGCAAAATTAAAAGTGCAAGGTGGGCAAACTGACAGAATACTACATAGGAGAGACTAATTCCAACCTTCTAAATTTGGCTGGTAAAGTGCAATAAAGGCATTGATAAGTTCTGTTAGCTCACAATAGCACCTGTAAATCAGGAATTAATAATTGAATCAAATTTAAGGGCTCTGTCCTGTTATACATATTTAAGACAGGAAAAAAGTTGTATATTGATTACGTACTTATCAGGAATGTTCAAGCTGAGATTTTGGTTGATAGAGTAAGCTTACATGTCTAGAAAAACAACATAGTGGGAAACTGGAAAAAAAAAAATCTGCAGGTAATTTCCCAATAGCTTTGAATATTCACAGCAGAGCTTTATTACTTGAGAGAAAGATTGGAAGACCTGAAAGCCACTTCTGCTTTCTGACACCAGTTCCTTAAATATTGAAATCTTGTACATTTTGTGAAATTCTACCATGTTTTGCTTAAGGTGTTAATAAAATTAGTTTGCATCGTTTAGTCATTGAGTGAGGGGGAGATATAAGCCAAGGATTTTAAATTGACCCTTAGCTATAGAGAATTTGCTATAAGCTAGTCTTGTTTGTAAAAAAAAAAAAAAAAAGTGTATTTTAGTGTTTTCTGTATTAAGTAATTCTGTAACTGCATGGCAGTTTTTTTTGTTTTTGTTTTTATAAACACAGTTGTTACTGGTCCTGTTGTAGCAGTGAATATAGTTAAAATAAGTATCTTTAAAAAAAAAATGATACTCGGCCGGGCGCGGTGGCTCACGCCTGTAATCACAGCACTTTGGGAGGCTGAGGTGGGGGGATCACAAGGTCAGGAGTTCGAGACCAGCCTGGCCAACATGGTGAAACCCCATCTCTACTGAAAATACAAAAAAAAAAAAATTAGCTGGGCGTGGTGGTGTGCGCCTGTAATCCCAGCTACTCAGGAGGCTGAGGCAGGAGAATCGCTTGAACCCGGGAGGCGGAAGTTACAGTGAGCCAAGATTGTGCCACTGCACTTCAGCCTGGGGTATAGAGCGAGACTCCGTCTCAAAAAATAAATAAATAAATAAATATGTCCTTACCAGTTACTGCCCTATAGCTCATTCCTACTAGTTTTCTTGACAAATTTGTATTCCCAGTCTCCCGTATTTGCTACTCAAATTGCTCTGCTATGCTCACTAAGTCCTTGTTAATAGTCTTACCCTCCTTGAAACACTTGAACACTTGATTACTTTAGCTTTGAGAAGATACCATCTCCGGGTATGCTGTCTTAGTCTTTGCAGGCACCTCTTCCCTTAAATATCTGTTCTTCGTATTTTTTTAAAAATGTGTTTTAGACTGCCTTATTCTATGTCATCTCGCTAGCTGATCTTATTTCCTTCCATGGTTACGTTACCACTTATATGCAAATGACTCTTAGATTCATTATCTCCTTTCTACACCTTCCCTAATTGATATATCTTATTGCTAACAAATCCTCTTTGCTGTCTCAGGCACTACATGTCATTGATCTTGCCCCCAAATCCTGCTTCTCCTCTCATGTTTCCTCTTTCACTAAATGGCATTACCACTACCAACCATTCATTTGTCCTTTTTCCCAATTCTCCAATGCTACCACTTTAATTCAGGCCATTAACCTAACTAATTATAGCAACAGCCTCCTTATTAGTCTCCCTGTTTTTATTTTTATTCCTTTCTACACTACAACTAAATTGCTCCAGAAGACTTACTGAGCATATCACTGAACTGCTTTCACCATTGCTCTTAGGGTACTATACAAATTTATCTTCATCTTTAAGGTCTCAGTATGCCACTTCATCTAGGAAACCTTCATTGATGCCCTCTAGATTAGGTGCCCTTACTCTCCATTCCTTATACATGCTGTTCTTTCCCAAACATACACTTGGCACACTTTATTGTTACTGCTTATTGATCACTGCTAGACTGTAAGCTTTGTAAGGGCAGGGACCATATAAGCCTTGTTCACTGTTATATCTCTAGTGCTTAGCACAATGCCTGGCATTTCAATAAATGTGTGGACAAACGAGTATTTGTGTAGTGTTTTACAATTTTTGAAGCTCTCTCACAGTCTTATTTGACCTTCACAGTCATTCTGCCTTAGACTGTCCATTGGGTAACTTTTATCCTCATATTACTAATTGAAAAATGAAGATAAGTTCTTTGTAACTAGGGACCTCATTATTCCCAGAATTTAGTGTAGCGCTTAGCATGTGACTCAAATATTTACTGTGTGAATGCTAAACAATTTGCGGTTTTCTGTGGTAAACACAGTAAGTAGTAAACTCAGGATTCACAAGATATACACACCAAATCCACTATGTAATATTAAGTTTGTATATCCATGTATAGAATCTTATTTTTTTTTGCCCTTTGTGAAGAGTGTCTCATATATGTATATGTGTGTGTGTGTGTGTATATATATATTTTTGTAATTTCCAAAGGAACCTACATATAGAGGGAAAAGATTGGACAACTATTTAGTGAACTAAAACAATACTTAAGTGATTAAAATGTTACGTTTAGTATTGGAAAAAGATAATGCCGCCTAAGAGTTAATAATCATTTTTCCTTTTGTAGGCATCAACACTAGGAGAAAAAGGCATACTATTTACTTGCTACTTTCCTTTACAGATGATTTTTGGCTCTTCTGGGATTTAAAAGTAAGTAAATTTAACAAAATAGTAGACTGACTCAGCCCTTCTGGTCACTATATATTCAGTTCACTTGTTTTTATACCTGCAGAATGTCCTTATCACCCAAAGGAAGATGACCCAAAAGTGACATCTAGTTAATGTATACTTCTAAAGTTTGTTGTATTTCTTTGCCTTCTTGTTCCCATGCCTCTCTGAACTTAATTTCTGGGTAACTGAGGCTTTTCAGGCTTGGGTGGGAAAGCCACACCCTTAGTCTATTTCCTTAAGCCATTCTGACCAATTTAAGGGATTAACTAGTATAATCTTAGTTGGACTTTTAGTCTGAGGCATACTAAGTCATTCAGAGATCTTAACAGTAGGTGTCATAGTCATCCAGTGATTTGGTCCTTGCTGCACGTCTCACTTTGTCACCCAGACTGGAGTGCAGTGGTGCAATCTCAGCTCAATGCAATCTCTGCCTTCCTGGCTCAAGCAGTTCTCCCACTGCAGCCTCGCAAGTAGCTGGGACTACAGGTATATGCGACTACACCCAGCTAATTTTTGTATTTTTATGTGAAGACAGGGTCTTGCTATATTGCCCAGGCTAGTCTCAAACTCCTGGACTCAAAGCAGTCTGCCCGCCTCGGGCTCCCAAAATGTTGGTGTTACAAGTGTGAGCCTCTGCACCTGGCTGCAAAACTGGCTTTTAATCAACCTTTTGGCTAAAGGATTTCTCTATTTATTTGTTTTTTAAAAGATTTCTCGCCGAGCGCGGTGGCTCACGTCTGTAATCCCAGCACTTTGAGGCCAAGGCGGGCGGATCATGAGGTCAGGAGATCGAGACCATCCTGGCTAACAGAGTGAAACCCCGTCTCTACTAAAAATACAAAAAATTAGCCAGGCGTGGTGGCGGGTGCCTGTAGCCTCAGCTACTTGGGAGGCTGAGACAGGAGAATGGCATGAACACAGGAGGCGGAGCTTGCAGTGAGCCGAGATCGTGCCACTGCACTCCAGCCTGGACAACAGAGCCAGACTCCGTCTGAAAAAGAAAAACAAACAAACAAAAAAGATTTCTCATTTTTATCTTTTTGTTACTAAAATATTGCCTCATCCTACCCAGTAACTACTTGAATTTGTGAATTCTGTATTCCTTTTCATTTCTGGCTGCAAACTGACCCATCTGTTCTGAGTTCATCTCTTTTCTGTACATTTTGTCAAGTGCAGTACACAGCAACTACAAAATATTTTGTTTTTCTGTCTTTTTCTTTAGTAAAGGGTAAGATGATCTGCCTTTCAGGTTATCTCAAGGGGCAGTTTCACCTTTCCATAATATAAATTACTCTTGTGTAAATTATTTCTTCCTTCTTCTGATAGCAGTTTCCTGAATGCCTTCCAGCTAACCATTAAGCCAGTGTTCAGTATTTTAGCATTTTAAAAAACAAGGGACCAATTCCTGTGTCAGCATGGGCTAGCTTGCCATTGGATAACAAAGGCAAAATCTTACTGTCTCACACAACTTTTCTATTGCAACTTGCCTAGGGTCTTTGGTTTAGATCATAGGTTGGCCATGATCAAACTATGGCCCACGGGCAAAATCTGTCTAGCTCCTTGTTTGTCTAAATAAAGTTTTACTGGAATATAGCCTTGTCCATTTATTTATATCTATGGCTACTTTTGTTCTACAATGGCCGAGTTGAGTAGTTGCGACAGAGTGTGTGTACATCTCACAAAACCTAAAATATTTATTCTGTGGCCCTTTACAGACAAAGTTCACCAATTTGTGCTCTGTTGCCTTCATTCTGGGTCTCAGGCTGACAAAGCAGATACCATCAGGAGTGTGGCTGCTAACTGGGAAATGAAAAAAGAGAGTATGGCAAATCACTTAAGGACTCTCAAAGCACTTTCATTGTCCAAAGCAAATCACATAGCCACATTAAAGTTCTAGGAAGAGTGTGGTCCTTACATATACCTGGGAGAAAAACCAGAAATATTTGGAAGACACCACCACTTCTTCATTTATATGCTTGCTTCCAATATATTTTTGACTTGTTATTGAGATAAAAGTTTAAAGTGTACAGATATTAAGTGTACACCTCAGTGGATTTTTATATATGCCCTTGAATGCACCACCCAGGTCAAAATGTAGAATATTTCTAGCACTTCAGTAGGCGTGCTTATGTTCCCCAGGCCCCCCCAACCAACCCCTTTTATCACCACAGATTAGCTTTGCCTGTTTTAAAACTTGACGTAAGTGAAATAATTATATGCACTCTTCCGTGTCATGTTCAACATTGTATCTGTGAGAGTAATCCATGTTATATGTAGTAGCAGTTCATGTTTTACTTCTGTGTAGTAGTCCATTGTGTGACTACATCACAACTTACCCATTCTACTGTTGATAGAAATTTAGGTTGTTTCCAGCTTGTGGTCATTATGAATAAAGTTACTATGAAAATTATCACCCTGTCTTTCAGTGAACATGTGCACCCATTCTTGGCATACTCTGGTATATACCCTGCTTCTATATTTTCCTCATGTAATTTATTCTCTACACAGCATTCAGAGTCATCCTTATTTTAAAATACAAATTAGGCCAGGTGCGGTGGCTCACACCTGTAATCCCAGCACTTTGGGAGGCCGAAGCAGGTGTGTCACCTGGGGTCAGTAGTTCGAGACCAACCTGGCCAACATGGTGAAACCCCATCTGTACTAAAAATACAAAAATTAGCCAGGTGTAGTGGCGTGTGCCTGTAATCCCAGCTACTCAGGAGGCTGAGACAGGAGGATCCCTCAAACCCAGGAGTTGGAGGTTGCAGTGAGCCGAGATCATGCCACTGCATTCCGGCCTGGGTGACAGAGCAAGGCTCCATCTCAAAATGTATGTGTATGTGTGTGTATATACTTATAAATCAGACCATGCCACTTGTGTATTCAAAATCACCAATGGCTTTGTATTACAATCAGACTAAAGTCCAATGTCTATCATGGCCTACAAGACCCTGCATAATCAGTACCCACACATACTCTGCACACATACCCTTTTTCTTCCTACTCTCTCTTACTTCATATCCTTTATCCCTTTCCCTGTTCCTTCTCACTCTCCTCTGTACTAGACATGGTGCTTGTAAACTTGGGAGTCAAAATTAATTATGTGGCCTTGTCCTTAAAAGAGATGGTAATCTAAGTAGATGGTTTTGACATAAACTGTCACACTGGTTTATGTTAAAATCAGTTACCCCAGTTTATACTGATTTTTTTTTTTTTTTTTTTGAGACGGAGTCTCGCTCTGTCGCCTGGACTGGAGTGCAGTGGCCAGATCTCAGCTCACTGCAAGCTCCGCCTCCCGGGTTTACGCCATTCTCCTGCCTCAGCCTCCGGAGTAGCTGGGACTACAGGCGTCCGCCACCTCGCCCGGCTAGTTTTTGTATTTTTAGTAGAGACGGGGTTTCACCGTGTTAGCCAGGATGGTCTCGATCTCCTGACCTCGTGATCCGCCCGTCTCGGCCTCCCAAAGTGCTGGGATTACAGGCTTGAGCCACCGCGCTTGGCCCTATACTGATGTTTAATTCCTGGAAGGGATTTAGAGATTAAAATGCAAAACCTTGACAAATTTGAGGAACATGTAAGATCTTGCATCCTAGTTCTACTAATTCTGAATTAGAGTTTACCAATTTTTGTTTTTTGTTTTTTTTTTTTTTTTTTGTCTCGCTCTGTCGCCCAGGCTGGGGTTCAGTGTCGTGATCTTGACTCACTGAAACCTCCGCCTCCTGGGTTCAACCGATTCTTCCACTTCAGCCTCCCAAGTAGGTGGGGCTACAGACGCACACCACCATGCCCGGCTGGTTTTTTGTATTTTTATAGAGATGGAGTTTCACCATGTTGGCCAGGCTGGTCTTAAACTCCTGACCTCAACTGATCCACTCGCCTTGGCTTCCCAAAGTGCCGGGATTACAGGCGTGAGCCACTGTGCCCAGCCCGAGTTTACCAATTTGGTTATGGCATTCATGATTGTTCACTTTTATGGGAGCAGAGGGCAAAGGGAGTTGGGAAAACAGTGGAGTAAATCAGTAAGCGCTGATATTAAGTCCAAAATAGCACAGTCATAAGGGACCTCCTTAAATGTTGTTCCATTATTGGTACGTTACTGGTTGTTCTAACTAAAATCAGTTAGTAACTGAACTCTCCACATTTTTAGTAACTTTTATGTACAATTGAAGTACAAGAAACTGCATGTATTTAAAGCGTAAATTTTTATTGGTTTTGACATGAACCTATGAAACCATCACAATCAAGAGCACTAATCCTAACATGAAAGCTCCACATTTATGAACTAGTTGCCTGCGAAAGATCCCACCTCGAAATACCATTGGAGGTTAGAATTTCAACATATGAATGGGGATGTGGGAGATACAAACATTCAGTCCATAGCAGGAAAATACAGGGATGTCTCAGAACCACCATTGTCTACTTTCCTCTGTGTCTGCTTTCTTATCACTTCACCTGCTGGCCAGCCTTTATGCACTGCATTAATGTCTGTCACCACCTTTACTCTAGTGCTGCTGACCAACTGACCTAATCTCATGTGCCAATTCTATATTCGTGACCGGGGAACATGTGATCCAGTCTCTGGTGTTGTCTTTCCTGAAGCCTGACATATACCTGTAGTGAAGTAAGTGGTGGTTATGAAGGGGAGAATATCATAATGTATTTGGAAGAGCTTTCTGGTTGTAAGAAAGCAACTTGCACTAGTTTAAGGGGGAGGAATAATGGAATGATTAGAGAAATACAGAAGTATCTCATGGAAGCCACATGAGGGAATGAAATTCAGTGGTCATTCAATAATTATTTCATGAAAGCCTGCTAGGCCCAAGGCACTGATCTAGGCACTGGAGATTCAGCAGTAAAGCAAGATGTGTTTCCTACCCTGATGGTTGTCTGTGATCCCTTTGCACATCTGCTTCATTCTCTCTAAAGAGTAGCTTCACTCGCTCATTTTTCTTCAAGGGAGAACATAGTTGTGACTAGCAAGATACTTTTTCCTAAAAGGATCCATAATATGTAGCTCATCCCTGTGGTTGTGATGAGTTGAGGTTGGAGACTTTATAGGAGGATTTGAACTGACAGGCACACCAAAAGTCATCTCACTAAAAGCCATCCAGTGAGTTTATTGCCTCCCAATGATCGGAGTTCTCACTGACCCCTCTGAGTCAGAATTTGTGGAACTGAGTATTAAAGGGTCCACAGAAAGATAATTTATTCCAACTTCTTTGCAATGTAAAGAAATTGGGCCCCAGAGAGGTGGTTAAAGTTATCTTGAATTATGTAGCAGAACCAGGGAAAAAAAGCAGTTTTTTGACCTGTTGCAGTACTTTTCTCATTCTGTCATTGCTGTCATTACCTGACTGCCTTCATACCTCCATTTCTTTTAAGAAACTTTTCTTGGTGGAAGACCTCAGAATCTTCATGGTATTTTCTTTGGTTCTGACTAGCAGTGGCTAAGACAGGTTATCTCTCAGTGCTTACACAGAAATCCTTTAGGAATCTAGAATTCTTTGAGATTATCAATATGTTAGATACATAATAAATATTAGAAACATCTTATATTTTGTGTGTATTATGAACTGTTTAAAAAGCACAAATATTACCTGTTTCTAGAGGATTTGAAAAAATTTATCTGAAAATAATGGAACTAGCTGGGCACAGTGGTGCATGTCTGTAATCCCAGCCACTCAGGAGGCTGAGGTGAGAGGATCACTTAAGCCCAGGAGTTCAAGACCAGCCTGGGTGACAGAGCAAGACCCTTATTGCTATAAAAATAAATTTTAAAAATGTAAAAAATAAATAAATAAATAAACATTTGAAAGGAATGGGACTGGCCAAAGCAGTTAGGCAAGAAAAATAAATAAAGGGCACCAAAATGGAAAAGGAAGGGCCAGGCACCGTGTCTCACGCATGTAACGCCAGCACTTCGGGAGGCCGAAGCAGGTGGATCACCTGAAGTCAGGGGTTCAAGACCATCCTGGCCGTCATGGTGAAACCCCATCTGTACTAAAAATACAAAAGTTAGCCAGGTATGGTGGCAGGTGCCTGTAATCCCAGCTACTCCTGAGGCTGAGTCAGGAGAATCACTTGAATCCAGGAGGCAGAGGTTGCAGTAAACCGAGATGGCACCACCATACTCCAGCCTGGGTGACAGCAAAACTCCATCTCAAAAAAAGAAAAATGGAAAAGAAAGAAGTCAAATTAGACTTGTTCACAGATGACATGATATTATATTTAGAAAAACCTAAAGACTTCACCAAAAAAAATAGAACTGATGAATAAATTTAGTAAAATTGTAAGATACAAAAAACAATAACATTTACACCAAAAGAGAACAATTTGGGAAAAAAATGCAATCCCATTTATAATAGCTGCAGAGAGTATTAATTATCTGGGATCATTTTAACCAAAGAAGTGAAAGATCTATACAAGGACAACTATAAAGCATTAAAGAAGTTGAAGAGGACACACACACACAAAAGAGATTCCCTGTTCATTGACTGGAAGAATTACTGTGAAAATAATAGCTGGATGAGATGGCTTGCACCTGTAATCCCAGCACATTGGGAAGCCAAAGTGGGAGGGTCACTTGAGCCCAGGTTTGGAGTAGCCTGTCTCTATAAAAACATTTTTAAAAATTAGATGTGGTGGTATGCACGTGCTGTCCCAGCCACTTGAGGGGCTGAAGTGGGAGGATCACTTGAGCCCAGTGAAGGTCAAGGCTACAGTGAACGATGATCATAGACGGTGATCCATGATCACACCATTGCACTCTGGACTGGATGACAGAGTGAAGACCCCATCTCAAATAAAATGGCAATTCTACTCAATGCAATTTACCAATGCAATGCAAACCCTATGAAAATACCAATGACATTCTTCACAGAAATAGAAAAAAAAAATCCTAAAATTTATACGGAACTAGAAAAGACCCCAATAGACAAAACAATCCTGAGCAAAAAGAATAAAACTGAAGGCATTTCACTATCTGACTTCAAAATTTACTGCAAAGCTATATTAACCAAATTAGCATGGTACTGGCATAAAAATAGACCCATAGACCAACAGAACAGAATAGAGAACTCGTGTAAACCCACCCAGCCAACTCATCTTTGACAAAGGTACCAAGAATATACAATGGGAAAAAGACAGTCTCTTCAATAAGTGTTACTGGGAAAACTGGATAACTATGCAGAAGAAGTAAACTCTCTCACCATACCAAAAAAAAAAAAAAAGTCAACATGGATTAAAGACCTAAGTCTGGGCCAGGCGCGGTGGCTCACACCTGTAATCCCAGCACTTCAGGACACTGAGGCAGGCAGATCACGAGGTCAGGAGTTTGAGACCAGCCTGGCCGGCATGGTGAAATCCCATCTCTATTGAAAATACAGAAAATTAGCTGGGCATGATGGCGTGCGCCTGTAGTCCCAGCTACTCGGAAGGCTGAGGCAGGAGAATTGCTTGAACCACCCAGGCCAAGGTTGCAGTGAGCCGAGATCACGCCACTGGACTCCAGCCTGGGCAACAGGGTGAGATTCCATCTCAAAAAAAACCAAAAAAACAAAAAACAAAAAAGACCTAAGTCTAATGTGAAACTGTGAAACTATTAGAAGAAACTGGAGATGTGCTTCAAGACAGTGGTCTGGGCAGTTTTTTTGTGTAAGACCTCAACGGCACAGGCAACCAAAGTGAAAGTAGACAAGTGGGCTTACATCAAGCTAAAAAGCGGCACAGCAAAGGAAACAATCAAACTAAAGAGACAACCCACAGAATAGGAGAAAATATTTGCAAACTACCCATCTAACAAGAAATTAGTGACCGGAATATACAAGGAGCTCAAACAAATAGAAAAAAAAAAAAGCTGTTTTAAAAATGGACAAAAGATCTGAATAGACAGTTCTCAAAAGAAGACATACAGATGGCCAACAGGTACCTGAAGAAGTGCTCAGCATCACTAATCGTTAGATAAATGCAAATCAAAACTACAATGAGAGGTCAGCTTACCCCAGTTAAAATGGCTTTTATCAAAACACCAGGCAGTAACAGATGCTGGTGAGGATGTGGAGAAATTAGTACAGTCACTATGGAGGACAGTATGGAATTTCTTCAAAAAACTAAAACTAGAACTACCACATGATCCAGCAATTCCACTACTGAGCGTATATCCAAAAGAAAGAAAATTAGTATACCAAAGAGGTATCTACACTCTCATGTTTGTTGCAGCATTACTCACAATAGCTCAAATATGGAATCAAAGTGCTTATCAATGGATGAATAGGTAAAGAAAATGTGGATGTGGGCCAGGCACGGTGACTCATGCCTGTAATCCCAGCAGTTTGGGAGGCCAAGGCAGGCAGATCACGAGGTCAGGAGATTGAGACCATCCTGGCTAACACGGTGAAACCCGGTCTCTACTAAAAATACAAAAAAAAAAATTAGCCAGGTGTTGTGGCAGTTGCCTGTAGTCCCAGCTATTCAGGAGGCTGAGGCAGAATGGTGTGAACCTAGGAGGCAGAGCTTGCAGTGAGCCTAGATGGCACCACTGCACTCCAGCCTGGGTGACAGAGCGAGACTTTATCTCAAAAAAAAAAAGAAAAAGAAAATGTGAATGTGGTACATGTACAAAATAGAATATTATTCACCCAAAAAAATGAAATCCTGTCATTTGTAGCAACATGGATGGAACTAAAGGTCACCGTGCTAAACTAAATAAGCCAAGCACAGAAAGACAAATATCACATGCTCTTACTTATATGTAGAAACTAAGAATTTGGATCTCATGAAGATAGAGAGTAGATTTATGGTTACCAGAGGCCAGGAAAGGTATCAGGAGGAGGGGAGGAAGAGAAGTTGATCAACTGATACAAATATATGGTTTTATAGAAGAAATATGACCTAGTGTTTGATAGTTTACAGTAGTCTTGTACATTTCAAAGTAGCTAGAAGAGAATAGCTTGGATGTTTCTAGCATAAAAGACAAATATTTGAGGTGATGGATATCCCAATTTGAACTTTGTAATCACATGTACTCCAAATCTATGTACACCTATTATACATCATTAAAATCTTTTTTAAAGAAAGAAAGAATGAGAATGGCACCACTTTTTTTTTTTCAGTTTGTTTTGTGTTAGTTTTTTTGAGACAGGGTCTCGCTCTGTCACCCAGGCTTATGCAGTGGCATAATCACAATTCATGCAGCCTTGACCTCCAGGCTCAAGTGATCCTCTCACCTCAGCCTCCTAAGTAGCTGGAACCACAGGCACACACCACCACACCCAGCTAATCTTAATGTTTTTGTGTGTGTGTGTGGCGACGGAATTTTCGCCATGTTACCCAGGCTGGTCTTGAACTCCTGAGCTCAAATGATCTCTCGCTCCCAACCTCCCAAAATGCTGGGATTACAGGTGTCAGCCACCACACCCAGCTTCACTTTAGGTAGTTCTTTGACAACTTTTACATGTCTTCTATCTTACACATATTGAATTAATTTCAATTTTAACAAATTTTCCTAGGGAGTTTTTCATTATGGTTTTCAAATTTATTGAGTTATTTTTAGCATTTTTTTTCTCTGTTTCTCAGGTTATGCTCCCTCTCTCATGGGCTTTCTCTTTTTCTTAATTAGGCTCACCACAGATTATTTTTGTCTTTTTCAAAGAATTTGTTCCTGCATTTATGTATTATTATTATTTCCTTCCTTCCTCTCTTCTTTCCTTCCTGACAGGGTCTCCCTCTATCACCCAGGCTGGAGTGCAGTGGTGCAAACATGGCACACTGCAGTTTCAAGATCCTGGGCTCAAGTGATCCTCCCCCACAGCTGGGTCTACAGGCGCACACCTCCGTGTCTGCCTGATTTTAAATTTTTTATAGAGTTGGGGTCTTCCTATATTGCCTGGGCTGGTCTCCAACTCCTAGGCTCAAGCAGTCCTCCTGCCTTGGCCTCCCAAAGTGCTGGGATTACAGGCATGAGCCACCACACCCAGCCTATATATCAGTATTATTATTTTCTATTTCATTGACTTCTGATTTTTAAAATTAATTCTTCCTATTTTGTTATTTTTTATTAGATTATTTTTCCATATCCTTGAATTGAGTGTTTTTATACCTTGTTTAATAACTAATGTATCTTTATTGTACATAAAACCCATTATAAATATAAAATAAATTTCTAAAGCCTATATTATGCTTTTTATTGCCTTGAATTATTTTTATTTTTATTTTTTATTGCTAAAAAGTCAATGAGGGTTTATTGAGTCCCCGAACACCAGCTCTTTAAAACACTCTGACAACTGCTGTGAAGGTCACTGTGCAGAGACCCTGGGTAGGGGAGGCTGGAGCCAGATGAGATGTGACAGGTCACAGATGGCTCTCAGGCCACCTACCTTCAGCGCCTTTTGTTTCAGGCTCTAGCCAGAAGCCCTGGGGCCTGTCTCTTGCCTCTTCTGAAACACCCTTGGGGGCCCTGGGGAAGGGAAGGCCAGTGGTGTGGTTTCCCTCTTTCAGCCTAGCAATGCCCAAACCCTTTTCCTTTACCTGGCTCCACTTGTCCCCAGATGCTATCCCCAAATTCCAAATAGCAAAATTCCTGGGTTTCCCCTTCCCATCTCAGAGTCACTTATGGCTGGAATGTGGGACAAACTCTTCTACAGAAGGACCAGAGCAGTTACAACAGCTCAAAGGTGGGGATACTGGTGACATTGACTGGGATGGAAATGATGGCCCAGGGCAGCGCATGCTGTTCCAGGGAGCGGCGGATCATGTAGCCCTCTCGGTTGACAAGGAAGAGGGCGGGGATGTCAGCTGTGCGCTGGGTACTGTCCTGGATCATCTCCACGTAGAAGCTGTCATTGTCAACCGCGTTGTCAGAAATGATCACGGCCCGCCCGCCATGCTCCTGGACCGCCGAGTCTTGGAGAGGAGGGAGCACTCCTCACCAGAGCGATCTGGTCCTGCATGAAGAAACCGTTGCTGAGTTCCCCGCAGGCCTCTGGAGGTTCAGCGGGGACAAGGTGAATCTGCTCATACCTGTGTGAAAGATACCACCGAAGTCCTTGGCAGGTGTGGCTGTGAAGATGTATCGAATGTGTCCAGGACTCAGCACTTGAAAGTACAAATAATCACGGGTACGGAAGCAGTGGGGAGCCAGAGCACCAGACAACATCAGCCCGCCTTGCCGGGGACTATCTCCAGGGCACCGCGTTTTCTCCTGCCTCCCAGCCGCGCGTCGCTCGCTGGACTTTAGCCTGACAGGTGCCTTAAATTCTTACTTGACTGATGATGTAGATGCTGTGCTGTGCCATGTGCCACTGTGCCCTTCTTCAGCACTGAAGGTCTTATTTTTATCTCTAAAAACAATATAATTTAAAGAAATAATTCCAATCTTACCTAATTACAGTACCATTATCCCACCTAATAATAATTCTTTAGCAAAAACTAGTGCCTAACCCATATTCAGATTTCACTATTTGTCTTCAAAAATGACTTTTTACAATCAATTTCTTCAAATCTAGATCCAAACAAGGCCCACATGTCATACTCGGCTACCGTGTCTCTTAAATTTCATTCAATCCAGAGGAGTCCCTTTGCCTACTTCTCATTTTTTTTTCCATGCCATTGTCTTGATGAAGAAACCAACTCAGTTTTGCAGAATGTGGCACTCTCTAGATTTATCTGTTTTCTTCCTTTTTGTGCTGTTGACTTTGTTCCTCTGCTCTCCATATTTCATCCAATCATGAAGGTAATTCTAAAGGCTTGATTAGATTCAGATTTAACTGTTTTGGCTACTGAAAAGGTGGTGCTATGTACTTCTTATTGCTTTACATCAGGATCATAGACTATCTGGTCAGCCCTGTTTTAGTAATGCCGAGATTGGTCAGTGGTTTCAGGGTTACAGCCCAATCTTGCCATTGACAGGTTCTGTTTGAATGTTTCACCTGATATTTTTCATCTCTTGGTCATTGTTGTCTGGGTCTGTTGTTCCATTAGGACTTAAAATATAGTTATTTTTCTAACTTTATCATTCCCTCTACATTTATTAGCTGAAAGTTTTCTGTAAGATGGAACTTTTTCCCATCAACTGCAACTATTTTGTTGCCTTGAAATATAGTGTGAAGCAAGCATGCAAAGGAGTCACTGACAAGATCAATGAGGAAATTTATTTTACTTTACTGCTGAATCTCCAGTGCCCAAACCAGTGCCAGGCCCCAGGGGGCCTTCATTAAAAAATTACTGGCCAGGCATTGTGGCTCATACCTGGAAGGCCAAGGCAGGAGGATTGTCTGAGCCCGGGAGTTGGAGAGCAGCCTAGACAACATGCTGAGACCCCATCTCTACAAAATAGAAAAAAAGAAAATTAGCTGGGCATGGTGGTGCACACCTATGGCCCTGGCTACTTGGGAGGCCTAGGTGGGAGGACTGCTTGAGCCCAGGAGTTGGAGACCAGCCTGGGCAATATAGTGAGACCCCATCTCTACAAAAAATTTAAAATCAGCAAAATGTGGAAGCACACACCTGTATTCTAAGCCACTTAGGAGGCTGGGGCAGGAGGATTGCTTAAGCCCAGGAGTTCAAGGGTGCAGTGAGCTGTGATTGTGCCACTGTACTCCAGCCTGAGTGACAGAACAAGATGCTGTCTTAGAAAAGAAAAATAAATTGTTGAAGGCTTATTTCCCTTTAATTACTGATTTTCAGAATTAGGAGTTAGTGTCTCTCTCCTCTTTTTTACTTGTGGGCTTTTAAATAAAATCTTTTATTTATCAGCTTGTGGACTTTTATCTTTTTATTTATTTTGGTTTTCAGTCATTATTCTTTTTAGTGCTTATTGCTTATATTGCCTTATCTTCGACTGGTAAGAGCTTGTTTTTTAATTTTTTTTAAGTTATGAGGTCTCACCATGTTGCCTAGGCTGGGGTGCAGTGGCTATTCACAGGCATGATCATAGTGCCCCACAGCCTCAAGTGATTCTTCTGTCTCAGCCTCCCAAGTAGCTGGGACTACAAGCATGTGCCACCACACCTGATTAAATTTACTTTTGGCTTATGATATTTTCAACTTACGATGGGTTTATTAGGATGTAACCAGGTAACTATCTGGTATCTAGCCCCGGGAGTGATTAGAATAGAGGAACATTGCCCCCTGGTGTGGAAGATCTTGCCAGGTAAAGGAAGTGGTTTAGAGTATGGGCTCTGGATTGGTTGGTTTGCATAGGAATGGCATGCTTACAGGGGAGTGGTTTGATATTTCTAGGAATTAGCTAGTCCTAGGAGGGGAAGTCTCTTGGGTCAATGAGGCACCTGATGCCAGAACATCAAGAAGACAGAAAATAAGGAAATACAGTTAATATACGTGGTGCCTGCCATTTCTGAACCCATGATTTCCTGGCAGGGAAAAAGGCAAGTTTCAGCTCAGGTGTAGCTGATCATACTTGCGGATGTTCAGAGGACTCATTTCAGGAGCTTCCTATTAATGGTCACTGGCTCTTTTTTTAAGCATCAGCTTGTCGAGGCTACCAGGTGACTTACTGGAGAATTCAGTCTTGGCTTTTGTGCCTGGCTTGGGTTTCTACGGTTCCCATGTAACCAGGAAAGCCCGCCAGCCCACTAATACTGTCGGATTAAGTACTACTTACACATAGCATCTGGTTGAGTCCCCTCTCATGGATCACATGCACCACAAACACAAATAAAAACCTCAGCTTTCTTTTATGAAAGGAAAATAACTTGTAAGAATATGAAGTGAATGGTCTGAATAGTAAGTGATAGTGAGGGTTCTCTTATGGCCTATCAATTGTGACCTTTCTCTGCTGCTCCTTCACCAACTATGCTTTACTGTTATCCCATCCCTTGAGCACAGGCTGAAGGACTGGCCATTAGTTATCTAACCTTATTCATCAGGCAGCCTACAAAACACCATTCTTAGTTGGCAGTTCCAAATAGATCTCTGTTTGTCCCTGATCTTATAGCTGCTATAGAGAAGGTATATCTTTGTCCACCTGCTACCAAATGTTAATCATTATTAAAGCTTGTAGTGGGTACCTGGAGATCTCTCATCTTTTGTGTGTGTTTGAAAATTCCATATTAAAAAGGTTGGAAAAATGAATCAAGTTTACATCCAGTAGGATGGCTACCACCAATAAAATGGAAAATAAGTGTTGGTGAGGATATGGTGAAACTGGAACACTCATGTTCTCTTAGTGGGAACGTAAAATGGTGCAGCCACTATAGAAAACAGTATGGCAGTGACTCATATTAAAAATAGAATTGCATATAAATATAATCCAGCATTTCAACTTCTGGGTGTATACACAAAAAAGTGAAAGCAAGGACTTAAACATGTTCACAGCAGCATTATTCACAATAGACAAAAGGTGGAAGCAACCCGAATGTTCATTGACAGATGAAATCATTGATAAAATTTGGTATGTACATACAACAGAATATTATGTTGTAGCATGTATCAAAATGTCTTTCCTTTTTAAAGCTGAGGGCACTATCCTAAGTGAAATAAGTCAGTCACAAAAAGACAAATACTGTTTGATTCCACTTACATAAGGTTATGTACAGTAGTGAAATTCAGAAAGAAAGTAGAACAGTGGTTGCCAGGGGCTGGGGGAGGGGGTAATGGAGTTTTTTTTTTTTTTAACTCTTTTTTTCAAAATTTACTTTTTACTTTTTCTTTTGTTAAAAAAATTGTTTACACTTAGCACCACTCAATGACAGATTACTGTTTAATAGATACAGAGTTCCAGTTTTGGGGTTTTT
The DNA here is from genome assembly GCF_000951035.1 of Colobus angolensis palliatus. Lineage (NCBI taxonomy): Eukaryota > Metazoa > Chordata > Mammalia > Primates > Cercopithecidae > Colobus > Colobus angolensis. Next base: position 6,824,495 of record NW_012116932.1, read on the forward strand.
TTCTGGTTTTTTGTTTGTTTGTTTTTGTTTTTGTTTTTTTGAGATAGGGCCTTGCTTTGTCACCCAGGGAGAGTACAATGGCATGCTCACAGCTCACTGCAGGCTTGAACTCCTGGGCTCAAGCCACCCTCCCACTTTATCCTCCTGAGTAGCTGGGACTACAGACGTATATCAATCACCATACTTGGCTATTTTTATTTTATGTTATTTATTTATTTTGAGACAGAGTCTCACTCTGTTGCCCAGGCTATAGTGCAGTGGCATGATCTCAGCTCACTGCAACCTCTGCCTCCCAGGTTCAAACGATTCTCCTGCTGCAGCCCCCAGAATAGCTGGGACTACAGGCAAGCGCCACCGTGCCCAGCTAATTTTTTGTATTTTTAGTAGAGATGGGGTTTCACCATGTTGGGCAGGCTGATCTTGAACGCCTAAGCTCAGGTAGTCTGCCTGCCTTGGCCTCCCAAAGTGTTGGGATTACAGGCATGAGCCACTGCGCCTGGTCTATTTTTATTTTATTTTTATAGAGACAGTGTCTCACTATATTGTCCCAGCTGGTCTCAAACTTCTGGGCTGAAGCACTCCTCCTGCTTCAGTCTCTCAAAGGAGATTACAGTCATGAGCCACCACACCTGGTTCAGAGTTCCAGTTTTGTAAGATAAAAAGAGTTCTGCAGATGGATGGTGGTGATGGTTGTGCAACAATGTGAATGTGCTTAATACCACTGCACTGTACAGTTAAAAACAGTTAAGATGGTCCATTTTATGTTATGTGTATTTATCACAATTTTAGATAAAAGAATCAAGTTTAAGTACTCTATAAAGTTAAGCATAAACCTATACCATACCTGAATAATTTCACTCCTAGGTATTTACACAAAAAAATCAAAACATATGTCCACAAAAATTGGCCGGGCGCGGTGGCTCAAGCCTGTAATCCCAGCACTTTGGGAGGCCGAGACGGGCAGATCACGAGGTCAGGGGATCGAGACCATCCTGGCTAACACGGTGAAACCCCGTCTCTACTAAAAAAAAAAAATACAAAAAACTAGCCGGGCGAGGTGGTGGGCGCCTGTAGTCCCAGCTACTCGGGAGGCTGAGGCAGGAGAATGGCGTGAACCCGGGAGGCGCAGCCTGCGGTGAGCTGAGATCCGGCCACTGCACTCCAGCCTGGGCGACAGAGCAAGACTCCGTCTCAAAAAAAAAAAAAAAAAAAAAAAAAAAAAGAAATCAGACCTAAATAACTCCATCTTGCTTCTAACCTTTAAGCTGTCTTTGTTCATTCCTGCGAGTAGGCCAAACTAACCTTGAGAAGGAATTCAGTTCATGGTTTGACTCTGAAACAAAATTAATAACAGCCCTTTCCTGAAAAGACCTCCTTCTTGCCTGGGGACCAGTCTGCCTTTGCAGAACTAATGCCTTTGCAGAACTAATAAATTAGCTACAAGATTAGAAATTACAGTTTAGGGATCGTGCCACCTCTGGCACCTAGAGTCTGAACCTCTCCAAACTGCTCCTGGGGATAACATCATTATTGTAAAACCTATGATCAGTGCTTGAGAGATTTTGCAGACCCTGCACTCAGTGGATCAGCTGACACCACTCAGACCAGGAATCTGGCTCAACCAGTTCTGCCATCCCACCTAGGAACAGAAGACAGCAAGAAAAACTCACTTCAACCCCCTATGATTGCATCTCTAATCTGACCAGTCAGCACTCCCCACTTCCCAAGCTCCTACCTGCCAAATTATCTTTAAAAACCCTGATCCCCGAATGCTTGGGGAGACTGATTTGAGTAATAATAAAACTCTGGTTTTCCACACAGCCAGCTCTGCATGAATTACTCTTTCTCCATTGCAGTTATCCTGTCTTGATAAATCGGCTCTGTCTAGGCAGTGGGCAAGGTGAACCCATTGGGTGGTTAAAATCAGAGTTCACTGTAACTTCGAACTCCAGGGCTCATGCCATCCTCTCTCCTTGTCCTCCCAAAGTGCTAGGATTAGATTACAGGCATGAGCCACTCTACCCAGCCCCATTTTAACAATTTTAAAGTGTACAATTCAGTGGTGTTAAGTACATTCATGATTATCACTATCTAGTTCCATAACTTATTAATCATTCAAAAAAAAAACACTCTATATCCATTAAATAATAACTGCCAATCTTCTCCTTTGTTCAGCCCCTGGTGACCACTATTCCATTTCCTGTTCTTATGAAAATGACTATTCTGTGTACCTCACATGCATAGAATTATACAATATTTCCCTTTTCCTATCTGACTGTATTCACTTAGCATAAAGTTTCCAAGGTTCATCCATGTTGTATGTGTTTGTACTTCATTCGTTTTATGGCTGAGTATATCCCATTATATACCACATTTTGTTTATCTGTTCATGAGTTGGCGAACATTTCAGTTGTTTCTACTTTTTGGTCAAGAAAAAAATAGGTGAATTGGACTTCATAAAATGAAAAACTTTTGTGTATCAAAGGACACCATGAAGAGAATGAAAAGGCAACCCACAGAATGGGAGAAAATCTTTGCAAATCATGTATCAGGTAAGTGATTAATATCCAGAATACATAATGAACTCCTACAACTCAACAGCAAAACCAAACAACCCAATTAAAAATGGACAAAGGGCTTGAATAGCCATTTCTCCAAAGATACCCAAATGACTAACAAATACATGAAAAGATGCTCAACATCACTAATCATTAGGGAAATGCAAATAAAAACCACAATGAATGTCACTTCCCATGTATTAGGATAGCTATGTTTTAAAAAGAAAAATAAGTATTGACAAGGATATGGAGAAACTAGAACTCTCACATTTTGCTGGTGGAAATGCAAAATGGTGCAACCACTGTGGGTACAGTTTGATATTTTTCCAAAACGTTAAACAAAATTACCATATGATTCTACACTTCTAGGTGTATACCCCAAAGAACTGAAAACATAAACAGGCGTGCGTATACATGTGTTTATAGTAGCACCATTCACAATAGCCAAAAGGTGGAAACAGCCTAAATGTCCCTCAACAGATTAATAGATAAACAAATTTTGGTATATAAATACTGTGGAATATTATTTAGCTATAAAAAGAATGAAGTACTGATGCATGCTACAACATGGCTGAAACTCCAGAGCATTATGCTACGTTATGAAAGAATCCAGACAAAAAAGGTCACATATTATACGACTCTGTATACTTGAAATATCTAGAATCGATAAATCCATAGAGACAGGGCCGGGCTTGGTGGCTCACGCCTGTAATCCCAGCACTTTGGCAGGCCACGGTGGGCTGATCGCCCGGGGTCAGGAGTTCGAGACCAGCCTGGCCAAAATGGCGAAACCTGGTGTCTACTAAAAATACAAAAAATAGCCAGGCATGATGGCAGGCATCTGTAGTCTCAGCTACTTGGGAGGCTGAGGCAGGAGAATTGGTTGACCTGGGAGACAGGTTGCAGTGAGTTGAGATAGCGCCACTGCACTCCAGCCTGGGTGACAGAGTGAGATCCTATCTCAAAAAATAAATAAATAAGTAAATCATGGAGATAGAATGCAGATTGCTGGTTGTCAATGGCGAAGGGGAGAGGGAATGGAAGGAACAGCTTAATGGGTAAGGGGTTTTATCATAGACTGATGGAAATGCTTTAGAGCTAGGTAGAGGTAGTGGTTGCCTAACATGGTGAATGTATTGAATGCCACTGAATTGTTCATTTTAAAATAGTTAGGGCTGAGTGCGGTGGCTCATGCCTGTAATCCCAGCATTTTGGGAGGCCAAGGCGGGCAGATCACTTGAGGTCAGGAGTTTGGAACTAGCCTAGCCAATATGGCGAAACACCATCTCTACTAAAAATACAAAAACTTAGCTGGGCGAGGTGGCGCACGCCTATAATCCCAGCTACTTGGGAGGCTGAGGCAGGGGAATTGCTTGAACACAGGAGGCAGAGGTTGCAGTGAGCTGACATCATGCCAGTGCACTCCAGCCTGGGTGACAGAGCAAGACTTTGTCTCAAAAATAAATAAATAAATAAATAATATAAAATAAAATAAAATGGTTGGGCTGGACCAGGTGTGTTGGCTCATACCTGTAATCCCAGTACTTTGGGAGGCTGATGGGGGTGGATCACCTGAGGTCAGGAGTTCAAGACCAGCCGGCCAACATAGTGAAACCCTGTCTCTACTAAAAATACAAATATTGGACTCCCTGTAGTCTCAGTTACTTAGGAGGCTGAGGCAGGAGAATCACTTGAACCCAGGAGGTGGATGTTGCAGTGAGCTGAGATCACACCAATGCACTCCAGCCTGGGCAACAGAGTAAGCCTCCATCTTAAAAAAATAATAAAAATCAAATGAAATGGTTAGGCTGGCACAGTAGCTCACGCCTGTAATCCCAGCACTTTGGGAGGCTGAGGTGGGTGGATCACCTGAGGTCAGAAGTTCGAGACCAGCCCAGTCAACATGGTGAAACCCCATCTCTACTAAAATTACAAAAGCCAGCAAGGCATGGTGATGTGAACCTGTGATCCCAGCTACTCTAGAGGCTGAGGCATGAGAATCACTTGAACTTGGGAGGCAGAGGCTACAGTGAACCAGGACTGCACCACCGCACTCCAGCCTGGGCGACAGACTAAGACCCCATCTCAAAACAATAAATAAATAAATAAATAAATAAATAAAATGAAATAAATACAATGGTTAATTTTAAGTTATGTGAATTAATTTCACCTCAATATATAAATTAATTAATTAATTAATTTATTTATTTATTTTGAGATGGAATCTTGCTCTGTCGCCAGGCTGGAGTGCTGTGGTATGATCTTGGCTCACTGCAACCTCTGACTACCAGGTGGAAGTGATTCTCCTGCCTCAGCCCCCCGAGTAGCTGGGATTATAGGCACATGCCACCACGTCCAGCTAATTTTGTATGTATTTTTAGTAGAGACAGGGTTCCATCAAGTTGGCCAGGATGGTCTCAATCTCCTGACCTCGTGACCTGCCCACCTCGGCTTCCCAAAGTGCTGGGATTACAGGCATGAGCCACCTCACCCAGCCAATAAAGTATTTTTTAAAATATTATCTTAGGCAAGGAGCAGTGACTCACACCTATAATCCCAGCACTTTGGGAGGCCAAGGCAGGTGGATCACCTGAGGTCAGGAGTTCGTGACCAGCCTGGCCAACATGGCAAAATCCTGTCTCAACTAAAAATATAAAAATTAGGGCCAGGCGCAGTGGCTCACGCCCGTAATCCCAGCACTTTGGGAGACCGAGGCAGGTGGATCACCTGAGGTCAGGAGTTCAAGACCAGCCTGACCAACATAGAGAAACCCTGTCTCTACTAAAAATACGAAATTAGCAGGGCATGGTGGCACATGCCTGCAATCCCAGCTCCTTGGGAGGCTGAGGCAGGAGAATGGCTTGAACCCAAGAGGCAGAGGTTGCAGTGAGCCAAGATCATGCCATTGCACTCCAGCCTGGGCAACAAGAGTGAAATTCAGTCTCAAAAAAAAAAAAAATCAATAAATATATATATATATATAAATTAGCTGGGTGTGGTGGTGTGTGCTTGTAGTCCCAGCTACCCAAGAGGCTGAGGCATGAGAATCACTTGAACCGGGGAGGCAGAGGTTGCAGTGAGCCGAGATCATGCCACTGCACTTCAGCCTGGGGGATAGAACAAGACTCTGTCTCCAAAAAATAAAAATAAAAAATAAAATAAAAATAAAACATTATATAGGTCTATTAAGGCTGCTATAACGAAATACCTTAGACTGGGTAATTTTTAAATAATAGAAATTTAAGGCTGGGTGCAGTGGCTCATGCCTGTAATCCCAACACTTTGGGAGGCTGAGGCGGGTGGATCACCTGAGGTCAGGAGTTCGAGACCAGCCTGGTCAACATGGTGAAACTCTGTCTCTACTAAAAATACAAAATTAGCTAGGCATGGTGGTGCATGCCTGTAATCTCAGCTACTCGGGAGGCTGAGGCAGGAGAATCACCTGAGCCGGGGAGGCAGAGGTTGCAGACAGCCAAGATTGTACCACTGAACTCCAGCCTGGGTGACAAAGTAAGACTATGTCTCAATACATACATACATATATAAAAATAAAAATAAATAGAAATTTATTTATCACAGTTCTGGAGGTTGGGAAGTCCAAGATCAAGGCACCAGCAGATTTGGTGTCTGGTGATGACTTGCTCTCTGCTTCATCAATGGCACCTCTTTGCTACATCTTCACATGGTGGAAATGTAGAAAGGCAAAGAGGACTAACAGACTCACTCAAACCCTTTCATAAGGCTAATCCCTCATGGATGGGATTTGTCATGACCCAATCACCTCGTAAAGGCCCTGCCTCTTACTAATATTGCGTTGGGAATTTTCAGTATGAATTTTGGAGGGACACAAACATATCAAATCATATCAAATGAATATCCAGGTACCTTATTTTCCTTGAAGTGGTTGTAAATGGTACTGCATTTTATTGTTGTTGTTGTTGTTTTTGTTTGTTCATTTTTGTTTTGAGACAGGGTCTTGCTCTGTTGTCCAGGCTGGAGTACAGTGGCACAATCTCAGACCACTGCAGCCTCAACTTCCTGGGCTTAAGCTATCCTCTCACCTCAGACTTCTGAGTAGCTGGAACTACAGGCACACGCCACTGTGCCCAGTGAATTTTTGTAGTTTTTGTAGAGATAGGGTTTCACCATGTTGCCCAGGCTGGTGTTAAACTCCTGACCTCAAGTGATTCACCTGCTTAGACCTCCCAAAATACTTGGATTATAGGTGTGAGCCACTGTGCCCAGTGGTTCTGTGTTTTGAAAGTATGGGGTTTTTTGTTTTGTTTTGTTTTTGAGACAAAGTTTCGCTGTTTCACCCAGGCTGGAGTGCAGTGGTAGGATCTCGGCTCAGTGCAACCTCCACCTTCCGGTTTCAAGTGATTCTCCTGCCTCAGCCTCCAGAGTTGCTGGGATTACAGGTGCCCGCCACCACGCCTGGCTAATTTTTGTAATTTTTTTCTATTTCCAAGACCATCTCTATTACTTCTCGGGCCATATTTTTTATGTTTATTTATCTTTGTCTTTCATGAATAGTTTTTCCTCAAATGTGTGGAGTCTCTTGGTTGACTAATCATATCTAACAATGAAGAGACAGGGAGGCTGAATGAGCTGGCTCTGCACACATTAAGCTAGTTGAATGGGTTTAATTGGCAAGGAGATGGGGAGGGAGTCAAATGTCGTAAAGAGGAGGGCTTTACTCTGGCACATACATCTTTTCTAACTAGCATATCGCCATCATGAAGACCGAATCTTCCTGAGTGAAGCTCTGGAAACACTGTGTCTGAATTCCACATTTTTCATTACATGAGCCAGTACATCTCCATTTAAGCTAATCTGAGTCAGATTCTCTCTTACTTAAAACCAAAAGCATTTTAATCTGCTTTAAATTTCCTTCACTTAACCCGAAATAAATCTCTTTCCATATCATATAGTGTCCAGCAATTCCTTATGGCTAATGGTCCATGGAGAGTAAAAACAAAGCTAGATCTTTTGTTTTGTTTTTTTGAAAAAAAAAACAACAAAAAAAACAGAGTCTCGCTGTGTCACCCAGGCTGGAGTGCAGTGGCACGATCTTGGCTCACTGCAACCTCCACTGCCTGGGTTCAAGTCATTCTCCTGCCGTCTGAGTAGTGGGGATCACAGCCTTCTGAGTAGCTGGGATTATAGGCATGCACCACCACTCCTGGCTATTTTTGTATTTTTAGTAGAGATGGGGTTTGGCCATGTTGGCCAAGCTGGTCTTGAACTCCTGACCTCAGATGATCCGCCCACCTCGGTCTCCAAAAATGTTGGGATTACAGGTGTGAGCCATTGCGCCTGGCCAAGGATGCTAATCATCAATAGTCACTGTTTTAGTGTGGTGGAATTATGGGTGACAAGTTTTTACTCTCACTTTTCTGAAAAAGTGATAAAATGTTTTTGGAACTTAAAAAAACCTTGCTATATCATCTTTATATAAGTCCACTAAGAAGAGATTTTTTTTTAAAAGCACCTGCAGTATGTAAGGCCCTATGGAGAAAGCAAAGATGAATAAATCTCTGTCCCTAAAGAGGAGGAACACAGAAGGAATATACATGAAGAAGGGAGGGCCTGATTGATTATGAACCGAGTTGCGTATGGTCTTCTTTGCTTGACCTCAGCTAATGTAAAGATAAATCTCTGTATGATATTTAGATGTCATTAAAGTTGGATCTGTAAACGTGCTGAGCTTGAGTACAATTTCCATCCACTTGTATTAAGGTAAAATGTGAGCCTGCCAGTAAGTCATGTAGCTGCACACTCCCACCGCACGGTGGTGGCATACCTAAATGGAAGTAGCAGCTCCTGGTGTAACAAGTCCCTGCAGGACTGAAGCTAGGGAAAAGGAGCAACAATGATGTCACCATAGGAAACAAACACCTTTACAAGTGTGGTAATGGTTCAAGATGGCTGTCAGCAGAGTCCTGGAAGAACTTTCTTATTCTTATCATCCCACCACCTCAGTTGTCCCTACACAACTCTCTCCTCATAGTTCCCCTTTAAGAAAACTTTATTATAATTATTTTATTTCATTTGTTGTCTTACTTGCCACCCCTACCATTCTCACCATCAGAGACCACTGCAGACTATCTGACCTTTGGGCCTTTAGTTTTATTTCCAGACTATTCTTCCTTTTTCCTCCCCTTCCCTATAAGAATTAGTTTCCCAGGTCAAATGCAAATTCCTTAGCCATCCTGCTGAAAATTATTTTCCTCCACTCCTAAGCTCTTATGATGATAAACTTATTGTCATGAATACTAATTTGTAATTATATCCAGTAGCTTCCTGACATTGGTTTAATTACTGATCTGTGCTGTTTATTCATTCATTCCGCAAGCATTGTGTCAGCAAAGTGCCAGGGAGCTAGGAACATAGAATGAACAAGATAAAATCCTAGACTTTGAGGTGCTCACCGTCTAGTGACAGATGACAGTTATAAAATGATGTGATAAAAGCTTTAATAGAGGCATGAATAAGGAGTACTGAGCAGGGAGTGGTGAAAATGGAGAGGCTGGGCTGGCTATCTGGGACAGTCCAGGTTTACACATGGGAGGTAATGATAAAGATGAGTCATAAAGGACTCATCACAAGCTTTTGGAATTTGCCAGATAGAAGGAAGTGGGAATGTCACATCAGGCCACAAAAATAACAATTCATGAAAATACCACTAGTTCTTCAAACTGGAGTTCAGTAAGGTCAGGGCAAACAAGGCGTAGGATAGCTTCAGGCTTCCTCAGCTTGTCAATTAGATCTAATAGAGGTATTTGGTTTTATCTGTGGTAATAAACTTGCCAACCTCTCTGGTCTGTCTGTGGCTGAGTTTTATGTGGTAGACACTGTGCCGAAATTTTGAATTAGTTGAACAGGAACTTTCACATAATTAAATCAAGTTTTCCAGTCTCTATCAGAAAATCAAAAGTTTTTTTTGACACCAAGCCCACCATCTCCATGGCAACAATTAGCTGGAGCCACTTTAGAAGGAGCTTGGCTGTCCCAGTTTGCTGTAGACCTTACCTCTCCTGGGCACTTACACCTACCTGGCCAGACACATTTAGTTGTGATATTTGCCTGATCTCTGTAGACAGCTGAATGTGACCTCTGTTTTCAGACATCTGGGGGCCCCAGTTACAAGAGTAGGCCAAGATTCTTAAGAAATCTGGTGCAGATCCCCTTTGTGGAGGTGATAATGAAGGGGAAGAAGGAAGCGGGGAGCAGGAGTTGACCCAGCTGCTGAGGTTGGTTGTGTAGAGCGCCACCTAGAGGGCGATGGGTCAGAGCACAGAAAGAGAAAGAGGCAGCAGTCCCTTCCTGTGGCTGGGGCCTACAGGAGGAACAGAATGATGCATGAAGATGCCCAGGACCCATTCGTTGGACATTAATCCTGACCTGTGGGGGTAAGAGTGATAGGTCTACCCCTGATTGTCCTGGGAGCTGGGGCAAGAGTTCAAATGGAGATCCAGAGCCCACAGCCTGCTCCCTTTCTCTTCATAGCCTTACCTCTGTCCTACAGAATAAGATACATATGTGTGTGGCCACCCCAGGCCATAAGTCCAAGTTCTGTCCACAGCTTCCCTAGTTGCTGGCAAATAGCTGGCCCTTGGTCAACTGTTGAAACTGGGGGTATGTGCACCGGTACGTGGCATACCCCCAGTTTCTGAGAGTGGCATACCCTCACTCTCAGAAAGATAGACACAAAAACCAGGCCTGACCAGACTCTTAAATAAGTCTCAGAGCTGTTTTGGCAGGGAATTTTGGGGTCTAGGTACTGCAAATGTGTTCTAGAAGCTAGGTGTGGACTCTAGATGGGCACATCCCCTTGGGCTGGTAGACTCCTCATCCCTTATGGAGGGGCATGGTCAGAAGACAGCCAGCGTTCTAGAGCCTTATAAACTCGAGGGCAAGGGCTGAAATATTATCAGGAACAGGGATGCACTTGGGTTACTATGGGTAATGGGGTCTGTGTTAGTTTGCTAGGCCTACTGTAACAGAGTACCACAAATGGGTGGCTTCAAACAACAGATACTTATTCTCTCACAGTTCTGGAGGCTAGAAGTCCAAAATTAAGGTGTTGGCAGGATTCGTTGTTTCTGAGGGCTCTGAGGGAGAATCTATTCCACACCTCTCTCCTGGTTTTTGGTGACAGCTGGCAATGGTTGGCTTGCAGATGCATCACTCTAATCTCTGCCTCCATCTTCATGGGGCATTCTCTCTGTTTCTCTGTGTCTGCACATGGCCATTTTCTTATAAGGGTACAAGTTATATTACATTAGGGGCTCCTCCTACTCCAGAATGACTTCATTTTAACTAATTATACCTGCAACAACCCTACTTGCAAATAAGGCCATATTCTGAGGTACAGGGAGTGAAGACTTCAACATATCCTTACTAGGGGAAACAATTCAGCCCACAAGAGAGTCTATCATCAAGTCACAGGCACCGACAAGGGAAGTAGGACTCACAAGTTTGCAGAAACTACCTTGCAACCAGGCCTCCTACAGCTTGGGAACAAGGTGGATGCTCCCTTGGGACAGCTTGGTTCTCCTTGACTGTTTTTTTTTTTTCAAACGGGGTCTTACTCTGTCACCCAAGCTGGAGTGCAGTGGCATGATCTTGGTTCACTACAACCTCCACCTGCCAGGCTCAAGCGATCCTTCCACCTCAGCCTCTTGAGTAGCTGGGCGCACAGGTGCATGCCACCGCATCTGGCTAATTTTTTGTCTTTTTGGTAGAGACAGGGTTTCACCATGTTGCCCAGGCTGGCTCATTGACTTGTGCTAATAGATCATCTAATAGCACGGTGCCCCAGTCCCTCCTCATCAACTTCAATCACTCCTGCTGCTTTCCCAAGCAACTGCCTTCACTCTGTGTATTTTTTTCTTGACCTGATGGCTTCAGCTGAATCTGGTTCTGTGGCCCCTGTAGCTGCTCTTTCATTGTTTTTCATCTTTTGCTGCCACTACCAGTTGCCCCTAACCTGCAGTTCAAATTGCTGAGAGATGGTCTGGTCCAGAAAATTGCTGTGGTCTCTGTTGGCATAGCTTTCTCACCAGTTTGCCTCAGGGGAAAATGGATAATCTGCATATTGGCTGCCCTAGGGATAGGTGCCTGCCCACTCAGGTCCAAGTAGCTGTGTCTCTGGTATCCATGGCTAGTTATCTAGGAGGAAGCAGCCTAAGTGGTTTATTAGCAATGGCTAAGGGCAGGACAGTTGCCCATTGCTCCTCCTAAGACAAGGTCTCCAAACCTTGGCCTTAATGACATTTTCGGCTGAATAACTCATTGTTGTGGGGTACTGACCTGTCCGTTCTAGACTGTTCAGCAGCATCCCTGGCCACCACCTAACAGATGCCAGAAGAACCCTTTCCCCTTCCTGCAGAATTATGACAATTGAAAATGTTTATAGACTTTGCCAAATATTCCCTGGGGAAAAATCACCCTTGGTTGAGAACCACTGTTCTAAGGGTATGGGAGGTACCAGAATTAGCCCATCCATGTGGGTGTAGTAGGTAGTTAGGACTGTGAGTGTGAAGGCTACTGATTATATATCTGCCCTCTCAGGGCTGGCTCAGAGACTGAGAGAAGTAGCTTCTGCTAAGGACAGGGGTCAGATAGAGCATTGATGGGTTCATAGATGAATGGCTGTGCTCATTCAAAATGGGGAAATCAAGACAGAGTAGAGTGTGTGTGTGTGTGTGTGTGTTGCAGCTGCACGGACTTGAGTGAGCATGTTCATTGGTTTACTCTTTGTGTGTGTATACATTTTCAAGAATGTGCAATTCTCTGTGTGGGCGAAGGTGTCTGTGTAAGGGCATATATATATGTGTGTGTATCTCAAGGTTGGACTATAAATAGTCCATGCTGCCCCTCCTATTATCAGGATAGATTAGTGTCGTATATGACACACCTCATTGGCATTCTCAGATTCTTACCCTTATACAAGGTAAGAATCAGTTCCACTGAAGTTGAAATGGAAAACAACTTCTGCTTCAGTGTTTTTGTTTGTTTGTTTGTTTTGTTTTTGTTGTTGCTGCTGTATAAACCTGTCTGCCTCTAAGCATATGTAATAGATAATGCTCCCAGTGGTCTCCAGTGACATCATCCTTGAGCATCAGAATCCGGGATGGACTAAGCTCAGGGTCCAGGAGACACACAGCCAAGCCTATTCTGAACTTGCCTCTATTTTCTAGCGTTAGCCTTTTGACCAACTGGTTATATAGCAGATTGCTTAACTTTTAATTTCTTTAGTTTTCCTTTCTGTAAAATGCAGGTATTAATATCCTTCTTAGAAGACTGTTTTAAGAACAACTTACATTATCATAAGGAATTTAAAGAATGGTGCTTCAGAAATGTTGAGTGAAGATAAATTGTCCTTCCTCCTGTACTTGCATTACTTAAGTTCTTCTCTTTAAAAAAAAAAATTGATATTTATTTCTGTACTGCATGCTCCTGATCATGTAAGTAGTTGTCTTTTTTACTTGGTTAGCTATCCGGGTACATAGAGTTTGGTCTGTGGTCTTCCCTTGGTATAGTGGCTACCATGGCATAACTCAATAGTCATTTGTTTCTGTTGATTTTGGTTTTTTGTTTGTTTTTTGGTTTTTTTTTAGACAGAGTCTTGCTCTGTTACCCAGGCTGGCGTGACCTCAGCTCACTGCAACCTCCGCCTCCTGGGTTCAAGTGATTCTCCTGCCTCAGCCTCCCAAGTAGCTGCGATTACAGGCACCTGCCATCACACCCAGCTAATTTTTTTTTTTAATTTTTAAAATTTTTTATGTTTTGAGATGGAGTTTTGCTCTCATTGCCCAGGCTGGAGTGCAATGGTGGGATCTTGGCTCACTGCAACCTCTGCCTCCTGGGTTCAAGTGATTCTCCTGCCTCAGCCTCCTGAGTACCTGGGATTACAGGCATGTGCCACCACGCCCAGTTAATTTTGTATTTTTAGTAGAGACGGGATTTCTCCATGTTGGTCAGGGTGGTCTTGAACTCCCAACCTCAGGTGATCTGCCCACCTCGGCCTTCCAAAGTGCTGGTATTACAGGCATGAGTCACCCACAGCACCTGGCTGCTAATTTTTGTATTTTTACTGGAGATAGGGTTTCACCACGTTGGCCAGGCTGGTCTTGAACTCCTAACCTCAAGTGATCCACCCAGCTCGGCCTCCCAAAGTGCTGGGGTTACAGGTGTGAGCCACCATGCCCAGCCTGCTGATGTTTTTGACAGTGATGATTCTGGCCTGCTTACATCCCTAAGATTACCTGACAACTTTCAGTTATTCAGTGTTATTAAAATTGGTCCTTGGATACTTTCAAATGAGAAGAGCTTACCTTTCTTTCAACCAACCACCACATGTAAGAAGCAGAAAGATAGGTGGGGCAAGACAATGCCCTCAAGATATTATAATAACGGATAAGCCCACAGACTCAGAAGGTAGAGACCTGTGAACACCCTGGTTGGGTGATTTTCTCATCCTTTTCTTATCCTTTGAAATTAATACTTTAAAATTTGCGTTCAGTCTGTCTACAGAGAAGAGACTGAGCAGTGTCTGGGCAAAGGCAGTGGACAAAGACCTGGCTGGAATATTAGCCTTTCCTCTGTGGTCCAGGGAATTTTATTTCAGACCTGACTCCTTACACTGCTTATCACAAGCAGAACCCAGCATCTAATAGGACCTATTCCTGTTGAAAAGCAGTTGAGTCACCTTCTATTGTTAGTGAACTTGTCCTTTGGATTGGTTCTCCATCACTCCTGCCTCCAGCCTCCAAACCAACTGGTATTTCCAAATGCTCTTTCCAATCCCATATAAAACTCTCTCCAGAGTTTTGGTAGATAAAACTACTTCATCTTGTTAGCTTTCCAGTAATGTTTTGGGGCTTGTTATAGGTGAGTAGCATAGGCAGTTGCCCAGACAAATCACCCATTGATCTGTCTCTGCAATCTAAGGCCCTGAGCGCCAGAGAGCAAAATCCTAGGGAGGCATGGGAGTGGGGGATGTGGAATGGGGAGAAAAAGCATTATTGAGCACATTCTCCAAAAGACAGGACTTTCAACCATTTAAAAAAAATATTGTAGGACTTTGGTGAATTGAAAACAAGTATTGGTTTTTTTCTCCCTCCTGAAACCCCACTAAATTGTTAAAAGGCATACGGAGAGGAAGAACAGGAGAGAAGGCAACAGCAACAAAAGCCTGGAAGCTGGAAAGCCATTAGAAAAGTGGGAAATAGGCCGGGCACAATGACTCATGCCTGTAATCTCACCTTTTTGGGAGGCCGAGGCAGACAGATGACTTGAGGCCAGAAGTTCGAGATCAGCCTGGCCAACATGGAGAAACCTCATCTCTACTAAAAATACAAAAATTAGAATTGGTAGATCGAGAGTAGGGATTCTTAACCTTTTATGTATTATGAACCTCTTAGCAGTCTGCTGACATCCATAGACCCCTGCTCAGGATAATCTTTTTATTTTTATTCTTTATTGATTTTTGAGGAAGTGTTTCACTCTTGTTGCCCAAGTTGGAGTGCAATGGCGTGATCTCGGCTCACTGCAACCTCCCTCTCCCAGGTTCAAGAGATTCTCCTGCCTCAGCCTCCCAAGTAGCTGGGATTTCAGGCTCATGCCACACACCTAACTAATTTTTTATATTTTTAGTATATAAAAAATATATTGTATATAAAAAATATTTAGTATATAAAAAATATTGGCCAGGCTGGTCTCAAACTACTGACCTCAGGTGATCCCTCCCCATCTTGGCCTCCCAAAGTGCTGGGATTACAGGCATGGGATTAGTCAAACCACCATGCCAGGCCTGATTTTTCTTTTTAATGCTTACTTTCTCACGTTTGAACAGTGGAAGCCCATTTAAGTTGCTTGCAGGATCCCTGGACACAATCCCATTACTCTTTGGTAGTTTCTTTGCTTTCTGGAACAACAAAATGTCCCAGGCTCAGCTTGTACGTTTCTGTCCCAGACTTAGAATCAGTAATTTTCTTTAGAGTCTTGGTTTCTTGTAGAGAAGAATGTTGTTTAGAGACCACTTCCTGGGTGCCAGAGGTGCACATTGTTAATGAGCCCAGTAATACCACATCATATCAAAGATGGACAGAATGAATAGAGATAGGAAATAAATCATGAGTCCATACTGGTATTTCTAATTCAGTTTTCAGATTACAGATTTTTCCCTCAACTTCTTTCATTTTATATTTGTATTTTTCTCTTATATTGAAAATCTTGGTTTTGAATGACACATTGTCATAATTAATTATTTGCTTACTCTAATTTACACTCATTACTAAGTAATAAAAATACTAAGCAATATTTTTAGATAAATGTTTTAAAAATAGTGTGCCAGTATTACTTAGTAAAAATATGACTATAAAATTCAGTATTTTTATTGTTTGTTATCTTTTTCCCTTAGAATACATCCCTGTAGTCAAAATATTGTGTCCTAATGTCACTAGAAATAATTTTTGTGTAGTTATGCTATCTACTTGATATACAGTTAAGTTTAGTTTGTCTCAGTTTGTTTTCAATTTTAGGAACTGCTTTTAAAAACTTAAATACAACTTCCCAATTATGTTAAATACATATATGGTTATGAAGCTAAAACTATAAAACAAGGCATATTTAAGGAAGCCTAGCTTCCCTCCTGGTCTCCTCTACCCCTTACCTTCTTATAACCATGTATCTCAGTTTTTAGTTTTCTTTCCATTGTTTCTTTCAGAAATCATAAACAAACACATAAAAATACCCAATTCTACTTACTTCAAAGGTAGCACACTATAAACACTGTTCTAGATTTTTCTCACTTAGCAATATTTCCTGGCCTTCAGCCCACAGTCTTATATAGAGATACTTCTCATTTCTTAGTACAGCTCCATATTTTCCCACAATGTGGATGTACCATAGTTTATTATCAGTTCTTTGTTGATGGATATCTTGTTCCCCAGTGTTAGTAATGAGTAGCTAAGCATCTGAGGAAAATCCATAACAAGGGGAACAAAACAGAAAACAGAAACAGAAAAAGGATCATGGAGAATGGAGCCTATGCAAAAGGAAAACAAAAAAAACCCTATTAACATCTGCAAGGAGATAATAAAAAATATGTAATCATGAAAAGACAATGGACTACTCCAACAAGGGAATGCTTATAGAATAAAAAAGAGCTCTTAGAAAAGTTAAAGTATGATATCAAAAACAAAAAACTCATTAAGAAGAAGTGGAAGATAAAGTTGAGAAACTCTCCCAGAAACTAGAGCAAAAAAGGACAAAAAGGATGGAAAATAGGAGAGAAGTGATTTGAAAATCAAGCAACTATATCACAGAGATCAGTCCTGGAAGTTCAATATAGGTTTAAATAATCCTATATTATAGGAATAATAGGATTAAAAAAAGAAAGAGAGAGAGAAAGAAAATGGGAAAAAAAAATCATCAATAAAATAATTCAAGATATTTTCCCAGACGGAAGAGCTTGAGTGTTGAGACTGAAAGAACCCACTCAGTACCCAGTGGAATCAATGAATGGGCCCACATCAAAGCAGATCATTGTGTAATTTCAAAACACTGGGGAGGAAAAGAAGATTCTTCATGCTTCCAGAGATTAAAAAAAGAAGAAGTCCTATAAAAAGATTGGTGACTGATGCTTGAACCCAGGAGGCAGAGGTTGTAGTGAACCGAGATTGCGCCATTGCACTCCAGCCTGAACGACAGTGTGAGACTCTGTCTCTAAATAAATAAATAAATAAATAAAATTGGTGATTGAATGTTTTCAGAATTCCCAACAGCAGTACTGGAAGCCAGAAGTCACTGAAGTAATAACTTCAGAATTCTAAAGGAAAATGATTTCTATTTTTTTTTTTCTTTTTGAGACACAGTCTCCCTCTGTCGCTGAGGCTGGAGTGCAGTGGTGTGATCTTGGCTCACTGCAATCTCCACCTCCTGGGTTCAAGCGATTCTCCCACCTCAGCCTCCCGAGTAGCTGAGATTACAAGTTTCCACCACCACGCCTGGCTAATTTTTGCATTTTTGGTAGAGACAGGGTTTTGCCATGTTGGCCAAGCTGGTCTCAAACTCCTGACCTCAGGTGATCTTCCTGTCTCGGCTTCCCAAAGTGCTGGGATTACAGGGGTGAGCCACCATGCCCTGTAGAAAATGATTTCTAGCTGATAATTTTATACCCAGCCAAACTATATTAAGAATAAAGGTTTTCAGACAAGCACAGTCTCAAAAATTTTACCTGATCATGCATAAAACTGGGGGAAAAAAGCCCCAACAACAAGAAGTAGCAATACAAACATTTAGAGATATAAGCATAGCCATCAAAATAATCAGGTAAAAGATGTAAAAGTGGTTGTTTCTAGGGAAGAAGTCAGGTGGATGGGGAAAAGCGGCCTGCTCTTTTATTTTATTTTTATTATTTTTTATTGAGATGGAGTCTCGCTCTGTTACCCAGGCTGAAGGGCAGTGGCACAATCTTGGCTCACTGCAACCTCCACCTCCCGGGTTCAAGCGATTCTCCTGCCTCAGCCTCCAGAGTACCTGGGATTACATGCACCATCACGCCCAGCTAATTTTTGTATGTTTAGTAGAGATGGGGTTTCACTATGTTGGTCAGGCTGGTCTTGAACTCTTGTCTCAGGTGATCTGCCTACCTGGGACTCCCAAAGTGCTGGGATTACAGGCGTGAGCCACTGTGCCTGGGTGAGGCCTGCTCTTTTCACTGTGAATGTATAACTGATAAAAATATAAAAATAGAAGACAGAGAAGAAACAATTTTAAAAAGAAAGATAACATACTGATGTGACTTTTGAGGACTATGGTGAAGATACCAAAAGAAGATGTATGACAAAAAAATTCTGAGATGCTTATGAAAACTAGTGAAAGACTGGTCAAAGTGTAAAAGGACCTTTTCCAGTTTTTTTTTTTTGAGACGGAGTCTCACTCTGTCGCCCGGGCTGGAGTGCAGTGGCCGGATCTCAGCTCACTGCAAGCTCCGCCTCCCGGGTTCATGCCATTCTCCTGCCTCAGCCTCCCGAGTAGCTGGGACTACAGGCGCCCGCCACGTCGCCCGGCTAGTTTTTTGTATTTTTTTAGTAGAGACGGGGTTTTACCGTGTTAGCCAGGATGGTCTCGATCTCCTGACCTCGTGATCCGCCCGTCTCGGCCTCCCAAAGTGCTGGGATTACAGGCTTGAGCCACCGCGCCCGGCCCCTTTTCAGTTTTTTTAAATCCTCCTCTCCTTCACTAATCCCTTGGTTTGCTCTCTTTGATGTAAGAAACTGGCTAGACTTTCTGGAAGTAGATGCCTTGTAGTTGGCAAAAACAGCAACAACAACAACAAAACAAAAAAACCTGCCAAAACAAAAAGAAAAACAAAACAAAACAAAAATCCAAAACCAAAACCAAAAATATCTCCAGAACCAAAAAATACCCCCCTAACCAAAAAACCCCAAACCAAAACCAAACCTAACCAAAACCCAAACTGAACAAACCCAAAAATCACAAATAGAAAGAGGTATGCTAGAAGAGGTGGCATGAGCTTTCCTAAATATAGAATTGAGGGATGTTGGGCAAAGTATTGGAGGAAGGATATGGAAAGTATCCTAAAAGTGAAAGGGCCAATGATGCCTAGGAAATAGCAAGTAGCCCAACTATTTGGTGGTTAGCAGTGATTCCCAAACTTTGCAGCATGTTATAGTCTTTTAAAAATCCTGATGTGGCTGGCTGTGGTGGCTCATGCCTATAATCCCAGCCACTTGAGGAGGCCTAGGTGGGTGAATAACTTGAGGTCAGGAGTTTGAGACCAGCCTGTCTAACATGGTGAAACCCCATCTCTACTAAAAATATAAAAAATTCAGCCAGGCAAGGAGGTGGGCACCTGTAATCCCAGCTACTCAGGAGGTTGAGGCAGGAGAATCACCTGAACAACAGAGCGAGACTCTGTCTCAAACAAACAAACAAAAAAAAATCCTGATGCCCATGACATACCCATACCAATTAAATTAGACAATTTGGGAGTAAAAGCCAAACACTCGCGGTTTTTTTTTTTTTTTCTGTATTTTTAGTAGATATGGGGTTTCTCCATGTTGGTCAGGCTGGTCTCAAACTCCCGACCTCAGGTGTTCCGCCTGTCTTGGGCTTCCAAAGTGCTGGGTTTATAGATGTGAGCCACCTGCCCGGCCTTGTTTCTGTTTTTAAGCTCCCCAGGTGATTCTATTGTGTAACTAAGACTGGGAACCACTGCAGTATAGAGTTTGCATGAGGAAGCCAAGATTGGAAATGTGGGGTAAGATTGTGAAGAAGAATCTCAAATGCCCGGCCACTTAACCTGATCTCTAGGAGACAATGGAGTGCCACTGATGGCTTTTGTACTGCATGTGATTCATCGTGATGTTTGGGGAAGATCAATGCACAGAAGAAACCTCTGTGAGATTCTAGAAGCAAGGAGACCACTAGCTAGACTGACTAGTTCACAACTCAGAATGACCAGTGCAGAGAAGTACACTGTGCGCCTTAGGTGTGTCCAAGTGTCACCAAAGCCTCTCTGCTTCACTGAAATGTGTGGTTCCTCTCGCTAAAGCTCTGGTGGTGTCCTCCCCGTCACCAGGCAGCCTGGTATGATGGTCCCCCAGAAGGATGGGTGAACCACGGGGATGCAGTGTAGGCCGAACCTTGCCCCAGGGGAGGGCGGGGGGCTTAGCTCTCTGACTGGGTGGATTCTCTGGCATGTAGGAAAGTACTCCCAGGCCCAGAGAAGCTGTGAAGACCAAACAGGAGCGGTGGGCGGATGGACGTACAGCTCCTCAGGCCGAGAACCACTGGGGAGGTGGCAGCCTGAGGTGGTGCTCTCCGACCCACAACTCTGTCGATCATCACTGCCCTTCCAGGAGGTGGAAGGACGAGGCAAGATCCTCATTTGGTTGCCTGCCTGTTCAGGCCTGTGCGCACTTACTCGCCATGGACACGACGGTGAGCTTGGAGCAGCCTGCGGTCTCCCTGCCCCCTTCACTCCCGTACCCCCAGCCTCCCCAGAGTGGAGGGGCGAGCACACAGTAAGTACTTGATGTTCGCCTGACTCCTGAGCTCCTCCTCCGTGGGAGCTAGGAGGCTTGTTCTCTGTATCTCCTTTGTTAGAGGGAGGAACGAGGGAAAGAGAAAAGCCACACTGAGGCCGTTGACTGATCACTTTCTTTACCTCCCGGACAACAGCGGTGGGCCCCACTAAGGAAAGCCGAATTCTCGCATGCCCGAGGAGTGTCGGAGGTGGTTGTGTGCCTAGTCCCTCCTGGTAAAGGGCTCGAAGCACTTGTTTTGGCTCGAAGCACTTGTTTTTCAAAGGCGGCGGAGAGCCATACCACTGGAGCACTCGCTTGCATGATGGGAGACATCGAAACGCCCCTTTTGAACGCAATGACAAACACCCCCTCCCACTTAGCAGCGACGTGCACGCCACAGTTTTTGGGCTCTCGCAACTACGTGGAAACTTGGAATAGGTCTGCGGCTGCACACAGCCCGGACGCCGGGGTTCCTGCGCCCCCCGCCCCCTCTGATCGCGGCTGGGTAGCGGAGCCCCAGCGAGCCGGGGGCCCCCGAGCGCCG
>NW_012116932.1:6845836-6893050 GCF_000951035.1 Colobus angolensis palliatus
GTGGCGCGGGAAGCACGGGGCACCTTCGGCCTTCCGGGCCCGCTACACTTCCCGGCGGGAGGCGGCCGCGCGCGGGGACTGGCGACCCTGAGGTAGCGGCCGAACGGGCCCGCCGGGACATCCCTGTGGGGCCCACAGCCATCTAGGTGCAGACCCGAGCCAGTCGTGCGGGGTCGGGCGCGGGGGACTGCTCCGGCCTTTCCAGTCCGGAGGGACCAGGGCTTGCGCTGCGACAGGACTGCGGCGGCGCGCGGCCTGCCTAGCTCCCACCCCGGCATCGAAGCCTCAGCTCTTGGGCCCACCTCCGCATCCTCGGGGGTTCCCGGGGTCTGCCGGCACGTTCCTGACCAGCGAACGCGCCCCCGGGGCAAGCACTCTTGGCGGGCTGGCGCCCGGGAGCGGAGTACAGCGGTGCAAGGGAACCGTGCCAGGCGGGAAGGGCGGAATTTGCAGGGAACTTGAAGCGCGCTGGCCTCTTCCCGGCAGTAGGAGGCCTTCTTCCCTGCCCGCCGGATTGTGGGCTGCTGGGCTGGCTCAAACTGGACTGCACGGTCCATCAGCCTGGGCTCACCGAGTCTAGGGGCAAGGTAGTAGCAGGGACCCAAGGCTGGGAAGCGGAGTCCTTAGAAGCCTTTGCTTCTGCCTCAGAGCGTTTCCGAACCGGAGCTCCGAGTCTGTTACCTGGGAGGCGCGCTGCGTTTCCTCCCAACTCCTTGTTTCCGTCCTGCGGGTAGCCCTGTGCACTTGCAATCCGACTGAGATAGAGCCCATCTTTGGCGTGCAGCGCGAGCCACCTTTTCTCCCAGATGGGGGTGTTTCTGGGCGGTTGAAAGCTTTGGTGCTTCCTAGGAAAATTTTTATGGAAGTGTGCAATTTGGAAAATAAAAGAAAAATTTAAGAAACAGAAAGAGAATGGGGCTCTGAGGTCTCTAGTCCCCCGACCTGCTCCAGCCCAGTTGCTGCTGGCTCAATTAGTCCTTATGCGGGAAGGAATAGCTGGGAGCAAAGGCCTTGTGTTCCCAGCATAGGTATGCTCTCCTGCTCCCTCGTGCTGAGCGTTTTGGGTGCCAGGATCGTTTTTGATACAAGGCTGTTACCCTGATGACATCCTGTTTGGTCCTTTATAGAAAGAAAAAAAAAAGTACTACCTTGTGTGTGTTGGAGGGCGGGGGCGGTGGTCGTGAGTTTGTTTCAACTGTTTTCCAGGCAGGTCTGTTTTGTGTAGGATTGCAGGATAGGTGCTTGAGTTCATATGCTCTTTGCTGGCTTTTGCATCCTCTGCGGGGGGTGGGGGGGTGGGTAGAGGTGGAATAGGCGTGTGTGGCATTCACTCCCAGAGTCACATCCCACTGCCACTGACCTATGTATGGGTTTCTAAGTCTTTTTTTCGATCAAGATCCACACCCACCCCCCTATATGTATATAATGTATATATACATAATATGTGTGTAATATTAGATATATATACACATATATACACACATACACCCACACATACACGTGTAAAATTGGAGCAAGAGCTTTATGGTATAGTTATTCTTTCTACAGGGTGAGGCACAATGATATTTTCCATTCTATTGCTACCCCAGAGGGATTCTCACTCTGTCATCCAGGCTGGAGTGCAATGAGGCAATCTAGGCTCACTGCAGCCTCCGCCTCCTGGGTTCAAGCGATTCTCCTGCCGCAGCCTCCGAAATAGCTGGGATTATGGGGTGGGGGATGGGGCGCCACCACGCCTGGCTAATTTTTGTATTTTTAGTGGAGACGAGGTTTCGCCATGTTGGTAAGGCTGTTCTCAGCCTCCTGACCTCAAGTGATCCACCCGCTTCTGCCTCCCAGAGTGCTGGGATTACCCGCCAGAGCCAGCACGCGGGTCCATTCTTTTTTTTTTTTTTAAAGCGGGTTGTAAATTGTTAACTTCACTTTATGACCGACTGACCAGCTTTATGGGGCAACTACAGGTTCTGTTTGGGCCAGTCTCCCAGAGTATGAGGAGACTGTCAGCATTTCACTGGGGAATTGACTTTGGAAGTAGGAGAGATGGAGACTGAAATTCATACTTGAGTAATTAGAATACTGTAGGACATGGCTGTGTGGTCCAAGCCAGTACCATCTGCAAAGACAGACCGCAGATGCTTCTGGTTACTTTCGTTCTGGCTATGTGTCCACACAGAGCTGGCCTCCTGCATGGATCCCAGTGGGGCGTTGTGTGAATGCTAGGGAGGTAGGGGCATAATAGCTCCTGTTCTTTTTTTTGAGGAAGAAGAAAGGAAGATGCTGCAATGCTACTGCAAACTTGGATTCACAGTTTTCTAAAAGGATTCTTTGGGTCTTGTCTCAGAATTTCACAGCTGCAATCAAGAGCTGGACCATGATCATTTTATAGTTGAAGAAATTAAGGCCCAGAAAAGCCATCACTTGTTAGTCATTACCAACAAGTTAGTGTTAGATCTGGGATTAGACAACTTATCTCTTGACTTCCCAGTCCATGGCTCTCAGGAACCAAATAGAGACTGGCCTTGTGGAAATATTAAACTTATCTCTGCTGGTTGCTTCCGTTTTCCTGAAGTTACTACCAAAGACCCATTTCTATAGTACATGCCCACATTATTTTGTCTTTGCTTTTGGGGATGAAGATTATTTTAGCAGCCAAGTAGAGCCTGCAGGCCCCCTGTTTGGGGAAGGTAAAGTGATCTGAAGAGGAGGGTTTTAAGAACTGAAGTGGTGGTTCAGGTGTGGGCCTCTCTGGCCGTTATCAAGTATGTGGTGTTGGTTTTCTTGACCTTGAGGAATGAACCCTCCATTGCCTTTCCAGATAGGGAGGTGGGGCTGACCGGTCAGTGCCTTGCCCTCAGAGTGACCACAGGCTCATTGCTTTTAAAACAAATTTCCTTGGAGTGCCGCCTGAGGTTCCCAAGGCCAAAAGCACCCTTGTAAGAAATCTTTACAAGAAAGAAAGATTTGGGGCAGCAAAGATGACACTGTAACAGTTACAGCAAAGATTGATACTTGGGCCGGTTACAGCGATGGGGAGAATGGTTAAGTTTAAGCTTTAAAAAAGAAAGTACTGAACCAGATAAACAGGCATCTTTGGAACACAAAAATGTCACAGTGCCCAGCCAAGAGTGGTTACTCCTTTGGTCACTCCTTTGGTTAGCGAGGTTCATTCTGCCTGAGCAGACGTTTTTCTTGGTCTAAAATTGCATAAGTATTGCCTTGTTTGTTTTTGTTGAAAATCTGGAAGTGTGAATAACCTTTGCCTAAGATACCCTGGACTCAGTTTACCTGAATCAATTCCATCTTTTGTTTAGATGTTGAGCCTCAATGTCAGTGCCTACCCTGCACTCACCATAGCATGCTTGTCTGAGCTCCTGTGAGCCTGGTGGGCTGGTGGGACTCCTGTGTGTCTTTTGGAGCCAAGCCAACTCTGGGTTTAGCTATATCTGTCTTTGAAGTTCCAGCAACATTTAGATTGGGATGTTTTTATTTTTTAAGCACTGGGTCCTCCTAGCACTTGGAAAGAGGGCAGTATTCCCAGTCCTAAAAATCAGTGATGGTATTTAGGAGGAAACCAGGCCAGTAGTACACAACACATAAAATATAGAGAATTATAGCACTATATTGGGTGATCTTGATTCACTGGGACAAGAACGCATGGAGAGCAGCCTTGACCTTGGATGGGCTCATCCTTCATGTTCAGCTGTGGCCACCAGGGCAATCTTTTTTGCTCACCCTTAGAATAGCTCATCTTCTGCCCATGAAGGTCCACTCTACCCGAGGGCTCAATCATTGATGACTTCTAGGGACTCATTGGCCTGAACTCATTGGCCAGGTACTAAGGCCATCTATAATCTGGCCCCCAGACTGTTGCTCTAATATGCTGTTTCTTCTTACTTTTCTCACCTCTATTTGCTTTTCAAGTCAGTTCTGCTCCTCAGATATATCCAAGGGTCCGTATTGGGCTATGGAGGATGTAAATACATAAGACATAGGCTCTGCTAATTGTGACAGAACAGAGTTAATGTCATGTAGACCTGTGGGAAAGGATTAGTGGAGGTGCAGACAAGCACTCTAAGAGACTTCCCAGCTCCTGAATCTTTCCCAGAAGAAGTATGGGAGGTCAGTTTTGAGCTGTACCTGAACAGGTGAAGAGCACTTCTAACAGGCAGATTAGGGTTGCCAGGAGAGAGAGAGGGACATTCAGGTTAAAGGAGCAGCTTCTTACTAAGAATAAGGTGGGCCAGGCGTGGTGGGTCATGCCTGTAATCCCAGCACTTTGGGAGGCTGAGGTGGGTGGATCACCTGAGGTTTGTAGTTTGAGACCAGCCTGGCCAACATCGTGAAACCTTGTCTCCACTAAAAAATTTAAAAAATTAGCCAGGGATGGTGGTGCCCACCTGTAGTCCTAGCTACTCAGGAGGCTGAGACAGGAGAATCGCTTGAACCCGGGAGGCTGAGATTGCAGTGAGCCGAGATTGCGCCACTGCACTCAAGCCTGGGCTACAGCGTGTGACTCAGTGTCAAAAAAAAAAAAAGTGAACAAAAAGGCTTAGACCCTAAACATCAACATAATAGTAATAGTTTACCCTGTGCCAGGCTCTATGTTAATTGTGTTTCATATATTACTGTATTTCATTCCCACATAAATATTTTGAGCAAGTCCCATTCTACAGACGTACCTGTACTGGAATGTGAGCTTCATAAAGGGGCAGCAGTGTTTTTTGTTATTGTTGCTGTTTCACATAGCTCAAGCGTCTAGCAGAGTACCTGGCACACAGCAGGGACCAATCAATATTTGTTGACCGTCTGAGGAAACAAGGAGTCCAGTCATGTATGTGATACTGTCCTTGTTTTCCAGTAAGGAAACCGAGGCCTAGAAATTAAGTGAATTTACCACCTGACACCAGGCCTGGGAGAGAGAAAAGTGGGACTTGATCCCAGATTTCTGGATTTTCTCTTCTGTGAGGAAAACACATATCCTTACATCTTCCTTCTGGGACTGGTCCCCAACCCTGTTAACACTGCTGTGCAAAGTCATGTGAATGGGAGGGAGCCACATGAATTTGGGGTCATGTGGCTAAATTATGATGGACACATAGTGTTAGAGAATACTAGAAAGGTAAGCAGAGGCGTGTGTGTGTGTGTGTATGTTAGAATGGGAATCTGAACTATTCGGACTTTATTCTGCGTGAGATTAGAGGCCATGGAAAATGTGTTTGTGTGCCTGTGTATACACACAGCTCTGTGTTTTATTTATTTATTTATTTTTGAGACTGAGTTTCACTCTGTCGCCTAGGCTGGAGTGCAGTGGTTCGTTCTCATCTCACTGTAGCCTCCACCTCCTGGGTTCAAGCGATTCTCCTGCCTCAGACTCCTGCTGCAATTGCCAGCATGTGCCACAATGCCCAACTAATTTTTGTATTTTTTTTTTTTTTGAGACGGAGTCTTGCTCTGTTGCCCAGGCTGGAGTACAATGGCACAATCTAGGCTCACTGCAGCCTCTGCCTCCTGGGCTCAAGTTATTTTCCTGCCTCAGCCTCCTGAGTAGCTGGGACTATACGTGCCACCACGCTCAGCTAATTTTTTTGTATTTTGGTAGAGATCAGTTTCACCATGTTTCCCAGGCTGATCTTGAACTCCTGAGCTCAGGCAATCCACCCACCTCGGCTGCCCTAAGTGCTGGGATTACAGGGGTAAGCCACCATGCCTGGCTAATTTTTGTATTTTTAGTAGA
This sequence comes from Colobus angolensis palliatus, assembly GCF_000951035.1. Classification (NCBI taxonomy): domain Eukaryota; kingdom Metazoa; phylum Chordata; class Mammalia; order Primates; family Cercopithecidae; genus Colobus; species Colobus angolensis. Next base: position 6,851,571 of record NW_012116932.1, read on the forward strand.
GACAGGGTTTCACCATGTTGGCCAGGCTGGTCTCGGACTCCTGACCTCAGCTGATCTGCCTGCCTCGGCCTCCCAAAGTGCTGGTATTACAGGTGTGAGCTGTCACACCTGGCCAGCTCTGTGTTTTATTTAGAAGTTTTGACTCTGGAGGCTGGGAGTGTGGATAAATACATCTTCCAGCCTGGCCAAAGTCCACAGTTTTTTCAAGGTAAAGTTCAAGTCCCTATGTATGTATCAGGAAACTATGAACTAGTGTTAGAACAGAGGCTAGAATGGGTGGACCCGGTGTCTCATACCTGTAATCCCAGCACTTTGGGAGGCTGAGGTCAGGAGTTTGAGACCAGCCTGGCCAACATGGTGAAACCTCGTCTCTACTAAAAATACAAAAAATTAGCCGAGGGTGGTGGCGGGCACCCGAAATCCCAGCTACTCAGGAGGCTGAGGCTGGAGAATCACTTGAACCCAGGAGGCGGAGGTTGTAGTGAGCTGAGGAGACCATGTCATGCCATTGCACTCCAGCCTGGGCGACAGAGAGAGACTCCCTCTCAAAAAAAAAAAAAAAAAAAAGGACAGAGGCTAGAACTCTGAATCTCCCAGTGCTGCTAAGGGGCCACCCTTCAGATGTCCTTGTCCATGGGAGATTGTTTTACCTATGGGGAGCTCCTGGACACCTCCAGACCCTCCCTATGCAGCAGTGACAGGTGTTTTCACCTCTCTGCTGGGTTTGACTTGCCTCTCAGATTGAGGAGGAAGCAAATTGCTGTGGTTTCGGGGTTGGGAGGTGGCATGAAGGGCATTAGTTAGCATTTAAAGTGCTACATAGAGGTTTGGAGAAGGTTCTGGGTGGGGAGATTCCTGGGCTGCTATTACCAAAGCCCAAGTTCTCCTTTGATTAGAAAACATCTTTTTAACAGCTGTCACTGGAGTACCTGGTGTACTCCCTTTTTGGGGCTGCTCCCAGCTTCATCGCTCCTGGGACATTGCATAAACAATGGGAGCCATGAAGGAAAAATGGCAGTTATTGGACAACTTGGGCCTAGCACAGATACTTGAGTCAAGATTTATGAGTAACCTGTTGATTGGCTGATGCTTAACTAAATAATTTGTCTTGAAACAGTGTGGAATGCTAACTTACTGGTTATTCTTTGGGCTGGCTTTTGCAGGAATTTTATTTTAATTTTAAAGGACTCTTTTCTGATTTTCCCAATAACCTTTACTCTTTGTACACCTCTTCTGTCCTATGGGTTCTTAACACAGATTTTTATATCAGACTTAAGTTTGTTCCTTGCTTGGACAAGTCCCTTCATTTTGTGTAAATCTATTTCCTGACCTGTGAAATTGGGATATTTGTACCTCCTGGCATTCTTAAATACATTCAATGAGAAGATTCTTGAGATGGGTTTAGGACAGGACTGGGCACGTAGTAAGTGCTGAATACATTTTACTTGTTATCATGCAGCTGTCTTGAACTATTCATCCAAATAATGATCTGGAAAAACAACAGTCTGTGGCACACTGAGGAGAAATCATGTGTCTACCACTAGCTACACAAAGAGGGAGATGCCTTAGGGTCTCCTCTTTGGAGGTTGAGTGACTGAGACTCCACTTCAGACCCAGGAGTTGAAATTGATCTGTCTTTGGTCTTTGCCATTTATTTATTTATATGTTTTTTGAGACGGAACCTAACTCTGTCGCTCAGACTGGAGTGCAGTGGCATGATCTCGGCTCAGTGCAACCTCTGCCTCCCAGGCTCAAGCAATTCTGCTTCAGCCTCCAGAGTAGCTGAGATAACAGGCAGTTGCCACCATGCCTGGCTAATTTTTGTATTTTTAGTAGAGACAGGATTTCATCATGTTGGCTAGGCTGATCTCAAACTTCTGACCTCAGGTGATCCACCTGCCTCAGTTTCCCAAAGTGCTGGGATTACAGGCGTGAGCCATTATGCCAGTCTGTCTGTCCTTTAGCAGTATTTCTTGAGCATTTTCCTGGCTTGGTTTTGGGGAGTTGGAACCATCATCTGTCTTTCAAGGCCCATCTCATCTGCACACTGTCCATGACTAAAACGTGGGGCAAGGCTCTCAGCTCATCATTCCTCGAGAATGACTGTTTTTAGTCTGAGTTTACACTCTTCATCCTTTTTTTTTTTTTTTGGAGTTAAAATAGTCCTTCTTTTGTGAAATTATTGGGGCAGTAGATGGTACTTTTTAAGAAAGTTCTTTTTTGGCAAAATTAAAGTGTTGATAACCCTATCTTAGATCCCCCCCCCTTTTTTTTTTTGAGATAGAGTCTTGCTCTGTTGCCCAGGCTGGAGTGCAGTGGCACGATCTTGGCTCACTGCAAGCTCCACCTCCAGGGTTCGCGCCATTCTCCTGTCTCAGCCTCCCAAGTAGCTGGGACTACAGGCGCCGGCTACCAAGCCCGGCTAATTTTTTTGTATTTTTAGTAGAGGCAGGGTTTCACTGTGTTATCCAGGATGGTCTCAATCTCCTGACCTCGTGGTCCACCCGCCTTGGCCTCCCAAAGTGCTGGGATTACAGGCGTGAGCCACCACGCCTATCCCTTTTCTTTTTTCGTGTGTGCAAATGTTACTGTTCTCCATTTCCAAAAAGCTAGGAACCACTGATCCTCCAGGATTGTTCTTTGCTTTTAGCATTTCGAATCTCCAGGACTAGAATTGCTCTTGGGGATGTGTGACCTTGTTTGCTGACCATTAGATTCTCAACAGGTGATTATTAATTTGTATACATCTTTTTCCTTTGTTTTCCCCAAGTAGCTAACAGCTTTGGTAATTGTATTTTGATTGGACTTACCTGGTTGTTTCTGGTTTGTACTTTGTGCGGTTGGCTTTTATTAAAACTTTGTATCTTTCTCCAAGGAACTGCTGACTGTTCAGCATTTCTTGGTTTTACAGGAAATGGCCAGAAATCCAGTAGCACCAGTGAAATAATCTAGTTTGAATTAAATCCCCCAAACTTTTCTTTTCTAGTCCTCCAGCTTAATCATTTGCTTCTGATAAGTAAGAAGTGGCCAGAGATTCATTTATTCATGCAACAAATGCTGAGCCCTTGGATTGCAGAAATAATAAGGCTTACTAAGACTTAGTTTTTGCCTTAAAAATTCAGGCTTCGGCCATGTGCAGTGGTGGCTCACGCTTGTAATCCCAGCACTTTGGGAAGCCGGGATGGGCGGATCACCTCAGGTCAGAAGTTTGAGACCAGCCTGACCAATATGAAACCCCGTCTCTACTAAAAATACAAAAATTAGCCGAGTGTGTTAATGTGCGCCTGTAATCCCAGCTACTCTGGAGGCTGAGACAGGAGAATCACTTGAACCCGGGAGACGGAGGTTGCAGTGAGTCGAGATCGCGCCATTGCCCTCCAGCCTGGGCAACAAGAGCAAAACTCCGTCTCAAAAAAAAAAAAAAAGGGAATTCAGGCTTCTAGGGAAAGCAGTAAAACAAATTAGTGTCTGGCACAGAGCTGTTGAGACCAGCACAGTGCCCCAAACATACAGGCAGGGTGGGAAATAATATGGCACAAGAACGAGTAAATCATAATTCAGGGGGTTAAGTGATATAAAAGCTACACACAGAACCTTATAGAGGTGCGTTAAGAGCAGCAGCAGTGACTGTGGCCCCTCACCCTCCCAGGGTGGGCATGCAGGGAGACCATGAGGTTTGGAGGGGGTTAGAGTGGAGGGAGGGAGAAGGGCCCAGAGAATCTGAAAGTCCCTTGGGGAAGAGCTGATGTTCATGGAAATTGTGCTGGGAGGCAGATGGAGTTGGGGGCCTGGGTGATCTTCGTTTTTTTTTTGGAGATGGAGTCTAGCTCTGTCACCCAGGCTGGAGTGCAGTGGCACAATCTAGGCTCACTGTAACCTCCTCTGCCTCCCAGGTTCACATGATTCTCCTGCCTCAGCCTCCTGAGTAGCTGGGATTACAGGTGTGCACCACCACGCCTGGCTAATTTTTGTATTTTTAGTAGAGACAGGGTTTCACCACGTTGGCCAGGCTGGTCTCGAACTCCTGACCTCGTGATCCACCCACCTCGGCCTCCCAAAGTGCTGTGATTACAGGCGTGAGCCCCTGCGCCCGGCCGATCTTGGGGTGTTTTTAAACCTGGACACATAGCACATGATCTGATGGTCTTGGGGACTGTCTTATTGTGGCGAAGAGGCCAAACTGGAGCTGGGTGAGGGTGGGCCAGGGAGAGCAATGAAAAGGCCAATATTGCAGTAATCCAGCCTGGCAAGGAAGATACCTCTGGAGGGTGAGTGTGACCCCAACTCAGGGATAGCTATTCTGGAGCCTGCATGCCTCCTAAGGGAGGCAAGCTGGGAACGAGCCCGAGAACAGGTGACTGTGTGTCTTTGGCTTGTTGTTTCCTAGTTAGGACATTCTGGATGCTTGTGCTTAAATGCACAAGTTGATTTTTTGGCCCAAGTCTTTGTTGTCATGTAAATTGGGAATGGCACATAGCATTCATCTGGGGCGTGAACATGTGGCCATGGAATGAATGTTTTACAAAGGATTCTGAGGCCTTGTCAGGTGCTGCAGGAAGGAATACTATGACCAGAGATACCCAGGGTGGGGTGAGGGTAGGACACCTCTGGTATTATAGACGCTTGTCTAATGTGAGGCTGTAGAGAAGGGTGAAACAGGCAGGTCACTTTTCCTTGCTTCCTTCCTTTTTAATGAATGAGATAAAAAATAACCAAACCATTTGTCTAAATTTGCCCTCCTTCTGTCTAGAAGGAGGAAAGTCCTTGAAGGGTGCTTAGTAACCAAGGAAGGGGTAGGGAGCAGCTGGGCCTCAGGGCAATGGAATGTGGAATTTGGGGGCTGTAGGAGCCCCACTTTCTGCCTTTCTTCTCTCTGGGCACAGGCATTGTATTCTTTCACCCCAGAAGTTGGCTTCTTCTTAGGGTAGGAAGTAAGGCTGCAACTCTCTGGAGCCTCCCATCTCAGCTTCCAACACAAGGGGACTCTTCCCAAAATTCTAGTTCAGAAACTCCCAGGAAAGGGCCTTGTCCTGGCAGGTCTGGCCCATGGAGAATACACAAGGCCCTGGCCTGCCTCTGTGTACCTTGGCTCTGCCCTGGAGGGCCTTTGCAGTGAGCCGAGCAGCCATCTAGAGCATGCCTACAATGGTGATACTGCCTTCCAGCTGAAAAGGATTTGTTAGGACCCCTGAGCAAGTGCCCTGTTTCCTAAAGGAACAAAGGAATTGGGGCCGTTTCTAGACATCACAGTCTGACCTGTCCCACCCCTCATCCTCACAGCCTAGCTTAGCTTGGGAAGTGGGGCAAGGTCTTGAGTCCCACAGACTTTCTCAGCTGTAGCTGCTTAATTGATTAGTAATTTCAGGGAACCCCTTTGAAAAATAGGCAAATACTAGGGCTATGTTTTTACTAAATATTTCCTCCTTACTGGGTAAACAAAGCAAAGGTTCTGTAAATGTTGCAGGGATTATACTCAAATAACATGCAGGGATCACCATGGCCCCTATGTCATTAACCTGAAACACCATGAACCAGGGGCAAGCCCTGGGATCTAGGCCTGTCTTTCCTGCCCACCCAGAAATTGCAGGTGACAGGTAGCATGGACCAGGGTGCTGGGGTGGGTGCTAGGAGATAAGCCTGGGTTTCCCCTCTGGTGCTCACTGCTGTGTGGTCTGGCTCGAGGCCCCCAATCTCTTAGCTTTGGGTTCTTTGCTCTAGAAATTGTAGTCCAACCATCTCACTTTTGTTGGGAATAACATTCAAAGTCCTAAGGAGATTGAACACTCAAACAGAGGATTCTTAGCAAAGCAATTGTACTTCTGCACAGAGGGGTGCCTCCTTGGCCAGTCACCTTCAAGCAAGGCAGCCAGCCCTGTTCACCCTTTGGCCTTCAGGCAGCACTGGAGAGTGCCAGGATGGTTACCATAGAAGCCAGCTGCTGAAAGACTGAAAAGAGTAAGTGAACCCAGGTCCCTCACCCTAACTGGGTAGTGATGGTCAGAGCACACCTGAACAAAGGGGCACGAGAGCCTTTATTCCTGATGCAAGTCCTGCCCCTGTACCCTTTCCCCATTGGCCGGGTTCGGGTTGTAAATTCTAAAGTAATCCCGGTTGGCTAAACATTTGAACGTTTTTTAGATAAGGTGGGCACGTAAGGGAGAGAGGGGAAAGGGGAAAGGGGAAGGGGTATCCGCAACGAGTAGAAAGCTAGTCTTCTTTCCAAATAAGGAAAGGAATGTGAGTTAGTACTGATAACGCCTAGTACTGTGGCATATCTGGGCATGTAACAAAGACAGAAAGGAGGAAAAAAAGAGAAAAAGGGGCTGGGGGGGTACTATGAATTAAAGAATAAAGGATTGATCAGGCTATTTGAAGAGAAACCTCATCATATCCCACACTTTATTGCATTTTTTTCTATTTATATGGTTCTGTGAATGTATTCAGAGTGGTGGTGTATTAGTTTCTTAGGGCTGCAATAACAAATTACCACAAATTAGATGACCTAAAACAACAGAAAAATATACTCTCTCATAGTTCAGTAGCATTCTTCCCATTCCCAGATCTGTTCCCCAAAGATCACTGCTCTTACTAGTTTGTTAAGTCAGAAATCTCTCTATAGATGAAGTGTACTCACATATATCCTTAAGCTCTTCAACTCGTTCTCCAAGTTGCTCTCCAGTTTGCTTTATTCGCTTCAATTGCATATTTTGACACTCTGATAGCTCTAACTCATAGGTTTTGTGTGTGTGTGTGTGTGTGTGTGTGTGTGTGTGTGTGTGTCTGAGATGGAGTCTTGCTCTGTTGCCCAGGCTGGAGTGCAGTGGTACGATCTCGGCTCACTGCAACCTCCACCTCCCAGGTTAAAGCGATTCTCTTGCTTTAGGCTCCTGAGTAGCTGGGATTAAAGGCATGCACCACCGCACCTGGCTGTTTTTTGCATTTTTAGTAGAGACGGGGTTTCACCCACGTTGCCCAGGCTGGTCTCGAACTCCTGATCTCAAGTGATCCACTCACCTCTGCCTCCCAAAGTGCTGGGATTACAGGCGTGAGCCACTGCACTCAGCTGTGCATTTAACATTTCTACAGACAGATGCTATACTGCTTTATCCTGCCATGGCAGTATGTGAGTGAATCTCTACCTATAACCATGTTGATTTAAAGTATTTTCAGTGCCTTTTGATATATAAGAGTTTGTAATTGTCATGGATTCATGTCTGTTACTTTCTTTATGATTTCTGCTTTTGGTATCATTAGAATGACCTCAGTTGTGAAGATTACATAAAACTACACTAAAGCTTTTTTGGATTTTGTAATTAAATAATCTAACAATATATGAAAAGGTTATGAAGAAAAGTCTCTCTCCTGTGTTCTCTGCCCCACCCTCCCAATAAGGGTAAATAATTTTATTTCTAGTGGATCTTTCCAGATTTTTTTTTTTAAGAGACAGATTCTCCTGCTCTGTCACCTAGGCTGCAGTGTGGTGGTGCAATCATAGCTACCTGTAACCTCAAACCCCTAGGCTTAAGTGATTCTCCCACCTTGGCCTCCCAGAGTGTTGGGATTACAAGTGTGAGCCACCACACCTGGCCCAGAATTTCTTTATGCATATATAAACAAATGCAAATATATATTCTTTCTTTCTCTTTGTGACAGGGTCTTGTTGTGTTGTCCGAGCTGTAGTGCAGTGGCGTGATCATGGCTAACTGCAGCCTTGACCTGGGCTCAAGTGATCCTTCTGCCTCAGCCTCTTGACTAGTTGGGACTATAGGTGTGTGCCACCATGCCCAGCTAATTTTTGTATTTTTTGTAGAGATGAGGTCTCACTGTGTTGCCCGGGCTGGTCTGGAACTCCTGGGCTCAAGTGATCCACCTGTCTTGGTCCCCCAAAGTGCTGGGATTACAGGCATGAGCCCCTGCACTTGGCTGCAAATATTAATATGTATTCTTATTCAACCCCTCTCTTTCTTTCGGCACAAAAGAAAGCATTTGCTTTTTCAAATATATTTTGGAGGTTATCCTAGATCAATATACAGAACCGTCTTCATTCTTTTTCTTTTTAACATTTGATTAATATTTTGTTTTTGGGTGGGGGTGCTGCACTTCAATTTATTGAACCATTCCCCCGTTGATGGGTATTAAAGTTGGTCCCAGTCTTTTATTATAACAAGCAACATGACAGTGCATGATCTTATACATTTGCCATTTCCAGTGTATGCAGTCAGTCTGTAAGATCCATTCCCAGAAGTAGAGTCAGTTGCTGGATCAAAGGCCATATGTATGTGTCACTTTATTAGGTATTGCCAAATGTCTTCCTAGAGTGGTTGAAGATTATCTAAAATCTGTACCTATATTTTCTCCTAGTGCTTTTCCTTTTCTCAGTGCTTTTTAAAAAATGAGATATTTGCATGTAATAAATGGCACAGATTTTAAGTTACTGTTCAATGAGTTTTAACAAACATACACACCTGTGTGGCCCCCACCACAATGTCAAAATACACATTTCTATTCTTCCAGAAAGTTCACTGATACCCCTTTCCAGTCAGTCCCCCTCTCTTTTTTTGGCAATCACTGTTCTGATGTCTTAGATTTGTCTGTTCTAGAATGTCATCTAAATGGAATCACACAGTTTATGTTCTTTTGTCTGGCTTCTTTTGCTCAACGTAAATTTTTTGAGATTCTTCTTGTTGCTGTTTTTATCAGCAATTTGTTCCTTTTTATTGCTGTGGTATCATTTTCACACTGACTTTTTTTATTCATTTGGAACTAATTTTGGTATATGATGTGTATTAGTTTCCTACTGCTGCCATAATGAAAGACCACAAACTTAGTGACTTAAAACACCATGAATTTATTATCTCACAGTGCATAGGTTAGACATGTGGGCTAGCTTGACTGGTTTCACACGGCCAAAACCAAGATGTTGGCTGGCTGAGTTCCTCCTGGGAAAATCTGCAAAGACTCCCCGCTTCCAAACTTACTCATGTTGTTGGCAGGATCCAGTTCCTGTAAGACTCAGGTCCCCGTTTTCTTACTGAGTGTCAGCTGGGAGCCTCTGTTCCTTAAGGTGACCCACATTCCTCATCACTCTTCCCCGCTCCCCCTTCAAGGCCTGCAGTGATGGGCCCACTCCTTTTCATGCTTCAACTCTGTTGCATCTCAGCTGGGCGAAGTGGTTCACGCCTGTAGTCCCAGCACTCTGGGAGGCCGAGGCAGGTGGATCACCTGAGGTCAGGAGTTTGAGATCAACCTGACCATGGTGAAACCACGTCTTTACTAAATACAAAAAAAAATTAGCCGGGCGTGGTGGCGCATGCCTGTAATCCCAGCTACTTGGGAGGCCGAAGTTGTAGTGAGCCGAGATTGTGCCATTGCACGCCAGCCTGGGCCACAAGAGCGAAACTCTGTCTCAAAAAACAAACAAACAAACAAACAAACAATAGCAATCTGCTGCGTCTCTTGCCCTCCTCTTTCCATGAGCCTGTCTGACTCTGGCCACAGAGCCACAGTCAAAAGAGTTCCTGTCATTAGATTGGGCTCACCCTGATAATCCAGGGATAGTATCCCTAGCTTATGGTCTGTAATCATAATTACATTGATAAAGTTCCTTTTACCATGTAATGTAATATATTCATAGTTTCTGGGGATAAGGATCTGGATATCTTTAGGGGAATTCATTACTTGGCCTACCCCATGGAGTGAAGTAGGAATTTAACTTATTTTCCAGATGTTTAGCCAGTTGTACCAAATGATTCACTCTTTTTCAATTTACTTAAAAAGCCACCTTTATCACATATGGAATGTGTTTCTGCATTTTATGCTATATCTATTTATTGCTGGATATTCTACTTTGTTCCATTGATGTGGTTACTTTCATGTTAGTACCCGACTTTAACAATTTAATGTTTTATAGGCCGGGTACTCACGCCTGTAATCTCAACACTTTGGGAGGCCGAGGCGGGTGGATCGCTCGAGATCAGGAGTTTGAAACCAGCCTGGCCAACATAGAGAAACCAGCCAGGTGTGGCAGTACGCGCCTGTAATCCTAGCTACTCAGGAGGCTGAGGCAGGAGAATTGCTTGAGCCCAGGAACCAGAGGTTGCAGTGAGCCAAGGTCTTGCCACTGCACTCCAGCCTTGGCAACAGAGTAAGACTTCATCTCAAAATAAAAAAATTAATGTTTTATAAATATATATTTTAAAATATTAGAGAAGATTCCCTCATCTACTGTTTTATTTATTTGTTCTGTTTTATTTCATTTACTATTATCCTTTAAGCCTCACCTGGAAGAAGATTCCCTCTTGATACTTCTCTTTTCATTAAAAAATATTTGCAATTCTGGCTTATGTATTCTTTTAGATAATCTTGACAACTGCTTCATTAATTTCTTTAAACATTTTATTTTTTATAAATTGAAATTTTGCTGAAAATATACATTAATTCATTAACATGGGAGGACTTGACATTTTATAATAGTGAATTTGCCCAAACCAGAAACATGTTAATATTAAAAAAAAATTTTTTTAAAGTAAAGTTTTGTTTTTTCTCCATGTAAGTCTTGAAAATCTAAGGATATTAGTTCATATTTTGTAAGGAGCTTTTAAAAAATGCTCCTATGAGAATTATATGTATACTTTTTTTAATTAACATTTTTCTTATTACCTTGGTTTTTCTTTGAAAATCTGCGTCTATTTCCTCAGGTCACACAGATATAAGTTATTTTGGTCCTGCATTAATTTAAGCCTGTAAACATCAAATCATAAAGCAGTATTAGTGTAATTAAACTTCCTAGGAGTCCTGCTTCTGCTTTTCTCCTATAGTGAAATGTTCCATGTGTAATGAAGAATTTAATGAAAAACATCTTTTGAAGTACTGGTTGGTGAAGGGACAAGAGTGAGTCACTGTATGGTGCGTGAAGTCCTAATATGAATATCAAGGGAAACAGGACTTTAAAGTAAGTTGGCCGTATTGAAAATTCTCAACAGATAGTCAAATAGGGATCAAATCTGTAAAAAAAAAAAAAAAAAGGACTTTTTCCCCCATCCCCTTCTCAAACAAAAAACCAAGTTGCTTCACGAAATCATGTCAGAAATTTTTCTTCATTCTTGCTTTGCAAGGTCAATGGCAGTGTTATTGGGCGTATCTTGGTTTTGCAGGCCTTTGCTCTAGTTTTCAAAGGAACCAGTAGATAGAAACTTAAAAGTATGTATTTATGAGGGAGCTGTGGGGCAAGAAACTAGTTTCCAGTTGTAATACTGTGGGCACTAATCAAGGAATGCTTGGAGAGATATGGGCTGGGTTTTCTCACTACAACCTGTGACCCCACATTCTATATCAAAATGTGGCACAGAAGTAATTCCACTAGAATTTAGTTCCTGACTGCAGATATTCATCTTTATGTCTTAGATTTGTGCAGGCTAGAAAGACAGCATGATTCTCAGAGGTGGGAATAGGATGGAGCATGGACATACCCAACCCCTGGGGCACTCCAAAATTTGGGGAAACAGCCCTCATACTTTCATACACAAGAATTGAAGGCTAAATTTCCACTGAGTAGAAAAATAATATTTCAGATGTTGCACCTGGCTTACTATTCTATCTGGAACTGCACTCTCCAAAACTTTCTGCAGTGATTGAGATATTCTAGATCTGCACTGTCAAATATTGTCGGGGGTGAGCGATGACTGGGCTGGTGGTGTGCAGAGAAAATAATTTGCGGAGACAGTTGTAGGTGAAGAAGGGCAGATTTATTAGAAAAAGTAGGTAAGTATGTTGCAAGAGGGAAATGGTCAGAATCAGCAGAAGAGGAGCTGACTGCCAGGAAACAAAGTCTTGCTGGGGATTTTATAGGATGGTTCTTAGGCTGCAGAATGCTGTGCGCAGTGCCGATAAAACACCAAGGTTGCAGTGAGCTAAGGTGCAGATGTCTGGTGATAGTTGGGCGAAGGAAGATTGTAAGTTATTTGCGCAGGAGGGCTATGTGTCCTGGACCGTGAAGAAAGGCAGACTTATAGCTTATCTGATGTCTGTTTTTGCTTTCCCTTGGTCCCGCCAGCCTGACTTCTTTTCTGTAATTAGGACTCCCCTGACAGGGCAGCGATGGCAAATCTTTGGCATGTGAGTGAAGGTCTCACCTTCACCTTCTTGCTGACCAGGGACATAGAGTTGGCTAGACCTAGGATTGTTAGTCAGTCAGGAGGTTACATGGGCCTCAATCCCTGGGTTGGGAGATAAATTAGGCAGAGTCACTGTGGGACCATAGGGATACAGCATTTGCAGCCTAAAATTTTGTTCTGCTGGCTCCAAAGGGGATTCATTAGTTCTTTTACTGGCTAATACCCTTGCTGCAGTAACATTTTGGTTTGAAGTTGTTGTATTCTGGAAGACACAAAACAAAGTATTTCATGAACAATACAAGGTACAAATAAACTAGTATAAGCATTATTATTATAGGCAGGAGAAGTGGGGCCTGGCCTGACAGATAAGGTTTTTAAATATTCATGGGATAAGGGAAAATTGAGGAACAGATACAGATACATTAGTGAGGTTAAGAAGTTGCCCAGTTTTGACCCTTATTCCTCTATATTCCATCCCATTTGCTGAACTATTTATAGGCATAAAGCAGTCACTCTAAATTTTGCTGGCATTAACTTTGTTGTTTCCCAACCAGAGAGAAAACCTGCAGAGGTACACAGTGAACTCGTTAGAGTTGTTGTTTGGCTACCATTCCTGTTGTGTTTGAGTACAGTTAATGATATAACTATAATGGGCTTGTGTTAAAGCCCCTAGGAAAGGGCCAGACCCCTTGAAGTTTCTGATGCAGAGGCGAGCCTTACAGGCCATTTCTGGTGCCTTCCCTATTTGCTTTGTCATGGTGGATGATTGCCATGAGGGATTGATTGGCCTAGGTCCCTCTCCTAGACCTGTGTTTTTGGTGTGCATGTAAATGGTATAGTCTAATCCACAGTATTGGGCTTAACAATTTCTTCTGTAGATCATGGGACTGCTAAGAGTGTAATGTCATCCTCAAGTGCTGGTTTGTGAGGGCACATCCAGCAGTTAGTGCTGTGTGTTATGTTAGTAACCTGTGATGTTACTGAGTGGAGTGGATGCCTGGGTAGAGCCATTGAGACAGTAGTTAGCCATGATAGACAAATAAAAACAGAGCCATATTTAGGGAAAATGACAACATATAGGAAACTCAGGAAGACAGGAAAGAAGAAGGGCTGTAAAGAGTGTAAGAAAAACAGTTAAACATCAAGTACCTCAGCACATTGTTGTGGTGTGGGGGTATACGTCATTACTGGGACAAATATAAAGAAATTTTGCGTGGGCAGTAATCTTGGAAGTTTCCTTGCAAATAGCAATTGTATACTACCTCCCTTATAAAAGCATCAATATTAAGAGGGTGAAGCTGCTTAAGAGAGGTAGTTGGAGAATTACTGAAAGCCTGCAGTAGAACAGAATAAAAAGAGTTAGCTTTAAGAATAAGATTCAATGGCCAGGCACAATGGCTCATGCCTGTAATCCCAACACTTTGGGAGGCCAACGTGGGTGGATCATGAGGTCAGGAGATCAAGACCATCCTGGCCAACTTGGTGAAACCGCGTCTCTACTCAAAATACAAAAATTAGCTGGGTGTGGCAGTGTGTGCCTGTAGTCCCAGCTACTCGGGAGGCTGAGGCAGGAGAATTGTTTGAACCCAGGAGGCAGAGGCTGCAGTGAGCAGAGATTGTACCACTGCACTCCAGCCTGGGTGAAAGAGTGAGACTCCATTAAAAAAAAAAAAAAGATTCAAAAGAGGTGTTGGACTTACTTTTTTTAACTTTTAAGGAAGGTTAAAAAAATTCTAGGTTGTTTGTTTAACAAAACTTCTTTTACCTTTTTTTCTTTAACTTTAAATGAATTTCCAATGTTTACATTCTAGTTAGACCATAAATAATGAGTCTTATCTCAGCACCAGCAACTCGGTAACAGTAGATTTAAAGCAGACAGAAAAAAAAAGAGAGGAAGATAGAGAACTTTAGATGATTCTACTTAACCCTATGGTGCAGGTTAACCATTTCAGCTCTGACTTTTTCTCATTGTAGTTTGCCCACTAGTTTAAAATGTGCACAAAACAGGCCATAATATGTAACTAGCTGGAGTTTTAAAAAGAACAATAAAATCAGGGATTAGGATGTTGGAAACTGTCTTTTCAGTCTGCACCCCTAGAATGAACAGAAAAAGAAATAAAAGGAGCAGAAAGGAAAAGGTTAAACTTTACAGGAGTTTGTGTGCCTCTTGCAAAGTTTATGTGACAGTGCCTGGGTTACCCCCTTTCAGCCACTGAAAGGTATGAGGCCAACACCTCTAACGCCCTTGTTTATCTCCCATCGGGGAGAGCCTTAGCACCCCAGACTTTATGGTGTGAGATGAATTCTTCCTCAGGTCTCCCAGTTACCAGTTAAGGTGAGCTGTTTTTAGCAGGAGCAGACAGTCTCTTTAGCTTATGGCCATCGGGGTTTGGGATTCTGTCCTTGGGGTCCTTTGGCTCTCAGGGCAGTCCTGTTTCCAGTGGCCAAGCTTGTGGCAGAGGGGGCAAGCATGTGGGGCTTTTTTTTCATTTATTCAATTGAGGTGCTTTGCCTTTTAGTGGCCCGGCCTTTTGCACAGATGGCAGTTATCTGGAGGAGTGTCTTTAGGTCAACAAGGAGGGGGCTGGGGTCTTGTGAAGCAGCCAACAGTTGAGCCTGTTTTTTGTCTCTGCGTCTTTCTTTTTGGCCCTGTTCTCCCTATTCTGCTCTCGGTTATAAAAGACTGAGGAGGCTAATTTGATGATTTTTTTTTTGCATAAGGGTTATGCTGTGTTACACAAGAAAATTACACATTTCTCTTTTTTGAGAGTCTGAGAGTTAAATTTGTTTTAATGCTTTAGAATGTAGCCCAGAGGTGAGTTTGAAGGATAGATGGGGTTGGTCCCATGGTGGGACTGGAAAACATGCTGCTTGGGGGCGGTGCCACTTGAGAGCACTAACTGCACTTTCTCTTGGGACATCCTGCCGAGATGAAAAGAGGGTTCCACTTGCATCTGCTGAGGGACTTGGGTGCACTTTCCAAAGGGGCGTTCCACCTATGAGAAAAGAGCACTTGGCTGCTTAGGGGCCTTAACTTGGCTGCTTAGGACGGCCAGTCCAGGTACTCACTCTGGGTGATCAGCCCAGGTACGAGGAAAAAGGGTAAAGGAAGATCTCACCTGGTGCCCATCTGGGAGAGGGGGTGGGTAAGGGAGCCCTCACCATTTTGAGGCTATCCGAGGTCACCTGATTTAGCAATGTCCAAGACAGGATGGCTGGCTGACCCCACAGGAGAATGTAGAGTGAGAAAGAAAGGCCCCCTGAGTTACCCCAAACATGTGTGAATTCGCTTTGAATGAGCTTCTGCTGCCAGAAAGGAGAGAGTGTCTTCTTCCTTTCAGGCAAGGCAGCCAGCCCTGTTTACCCTTCGGCCTTCAGGCAGCACTGGAGAGCGCCAGGATGGTTACCATAGAAACCAGCTGCTGAAAGACTGAAAAGAGTGAGTGAGCCCAGGTCGTTCACCCTAACTGGGCAGTGGCAGTCAGATGCTTCCACACAGTCACCTTTCAGTCCCACTGGAGTGTAGCTCCTGCCGGAGACCTGCAGTTGCCTCCATGCTTAGAGGCTGTTTCGGAGGGTGCTGACTTGAGAAAGGGAAAGAGATGGGGAGAGAGTTTGTCGTGAGGACAGAGAGTTCCTGTCCAGAGAGAGTTCCCCCGACAGGCCACCAAAATGTTGTGGGTGAGCAGTGACTATCAAAGCTGGTGGCATGGGGGTAAAATAATTTACCAAGGCCAGGTGCGGTGGCTCACGCCTGTAATCCTAGCCTGTAATCCTAGCACTTCGGGAGGCTGAGGTGGGTGGATCACCTGAGGTCAGGAGATCGAGACCAGCCTGGCCAACATGGCGAAACCCCATCTATACTAAAAATACAACAATTAGCTGGGTGTGGTGGCGCCCACCTGTAATCTCAGCTACTGGAGGCTGAGAAAGGAGAATTGCATGAATCTGGGAGGTGGAGATGGCAGTCGGCCGAGAATGCGCCACTGCAATCCAGCCTGCGCAACTAGAGTAAGACTCCATCTCAGAAAAAAAAAAAAAAATTACCAGACAGTTGTAGGTGAAGAAGGGTGGATTTTTTAGAGAAAATAGGAAAATATGTTACAAGTGGTTAACGGTCAGAATCAGCAGAAGAGGAGCTGACTGCCAGGAAACAAAGTCTTGCTGGGGATTTTATAGGATGGTTCTTAGGCTGCAGAATGCTACGCGCAGTGCTGATAAAACACCAAGGTTGCAGTGAGCTAAGGTGCAGGTGTCTGGTGACAGTTGGGCAAAGAAGATTGTAAGTTATTTGTGCAGGAGGGCTGTGTCTCCTGGACCATGAAGAAAAATAGACTTGTAGTTTATCTGATGTCTGTTTTTGCTTTCCCTCAGCCCTGCCAGCCTGACTTCGGTTCCTAATTAGGACTTCACAGATATAATAGCTACTAGCCACTGGTGACTATGGAGTACTTGAAATGTGGCTAGAGTGACTGAGCAATTGAACCTTTCTTTTTTATTTTTATTTTTACTTTTTGTTGACAGAGTCTCACTCTGTCGCCCAGGCTGGAGTGCAGTGGTGTGGTCTTGGCTCACTGCAACCTCTGTCTTCTAGTTTCAAGTGATTCTCCTGCCTTAGCCTCCTGAGTAGCTGGGATTACAGGTGCCTACCGCCATGCCCAGCTAATTTTTGTATTTTTTAGTAGAGACAGGGTTTCACCACATTGGCCAGGCTATTCTTTGAACTCCTGATCTCGTGATCTGCCCACACTGGCCTCCCAAAGTGCTGGGATTACAAGTGTGAACCACTGCGCCTGGCCTTGAACCTTTAATTGTACTTAAATTAAAATGTAAATAGCTATGTGTGGTTACCACATTGGACAGAATATTCCAGATAGAATAGTAATAGTAGCCAGATAGAATAGTAACTGTCACAGAGGTAATTGCTGTGCTTTCATTTTTTATTTTATTATTATTATTATTTTTATTGAGATGGGGCTTTACTCTGTCACCCAGGCTGGAGCACAGTGGCATAGTCATGGTTCACCACAGCCTTGACCTCCAGGGCTCAAGTGATCTTCAGCCTCAGTCTCTCAAATAGCTGGAACTACAGGTGCATGCCACCATGTTTGGCTACTTTTTAAATTTTCATTTTGTAGAGATGGGGTCTCACTGTGTTGCCTAGGTTGGTATGGAACTCCTAAGCTCAAGCAATCCTCCCAGCCTGGCCTTCTAAAGTTTTGGGATTACAGGTGTGAGCCACTG
This sequence comes from Colobus angolensis palliatus, assembly GCF_000951035.1. Taxonomy (NCBI): domain Eukaryota; kingdom Metazoa; phylum Chordata; class Mammalia; order Primates; family Cercopithecidae; genus Colobus; species Colobus angolensis. The sequence continues at coordinate 6,868,928 of NW_012116932.1, forward strand.
TACCTGGCCTGGTGTGCTTTTAGTTATAAGTAACAGAATGCCTAACTTAAACAATAAGGATATGTACTGGCTCACCCTGTTGTTTGGCAAACCCAGCAGCTCCTACCTACATCCTCTTCCCTAGCCACCCACCATTATGGAGCCACATACTTATTTTTCTAGATTCCTATTTCTGACTAGTGAAATGCAGAGAAGTCTACTTGGGGCTTTGGGAAAGTTTTCCTGTTTTACAAAAGAGATACGTGGTACCAGGGAGCCAGTGGTTGCAGGCACCCCTTCCTTCTTCCTGTCTTTAATGTGATGCCTGGAGTTAAAGCAACCTTCGACCTTGAGGGGACAAGCATGAGGGCATAAAGCCAGTGTGCTTAGGATGGTGTTACAGAGAGATAAAGAGCTGTACTCTTACTCCCTTACTTCTGATTCTATGAGAATGTTATAAATAAATTTTCAGTGCTGCAAGGAAATAGCACTGGAACATAAATTTAATTTTCTCAGCAAGGCAATTTTTACTTCTATAGAAGGATGCGACTCATGAATGGAGTAATGATGAGAGCACACCTGGACAGGGGAGGGGAAGGGGTTCTTATTCCTGTCTCAGGTAGCCCCTACTGTTGTGTCGTTCCCGTATTGGCTAGGGTTGGATGGCACAGTCTAAGTTAATTCCAGTTGGCTATTTTAAAGAGAGCAGGAGTATGAACCAGAGTGGTGGGGTGAGCAGTTTGGCAGGAAAGACAGTTATGGAACAGGTAACTAAAGGTGACTTAGGTCAGAGCAGGTGACCGGGGGTGACTCAGATCAAAGTAGGTAACCAGGATGAGTTAGGATGGAGCAGGTGACCAGGGGAGCAGATGTGAATTTACTGATTAATTAAAACTATAAGGAAGTTAAACTTTAAAATGGAGGACAAAGAACTGAACATACTGACACACTGATTCTTTGAAGAGAAATTTAGAACTCATTATATCCAATAAGAAAATTACACACACCCCAACTCCTCATTTGCAGCCAAAGGCATCCTAACTGATGCACTCATATAAGTAGAAGTCCAGAGATAGAGATAGGGCAGGCCTCAGGGTTCTCCCCAAATTGATGGCTCCCCACTATTTTATTTCCCTGGGCCCTGTCCTCTCATCCTGTGAGTGTTGGTTTCATCCTTACGCCGGAATCAAAATGCAGCTAAAATGTAGGGCCAAACATTCACACATCTCAGTGTCAGGATTCACAACTTCCCTATGTAATAGAGAGAATCTGTTGTAGAAGCTTATCCAGAATAATGATAAAACACTTTCTCAGAATCCTCCAATAAACATCTTTTTAAGTTTCAGGGGCCAGAATTGTGCCCTACACTCAATACTGAACCAGTTTCTCTCAGGGAGATAAATTTGCTCAAAAGCCCCTTAGGAAATAAGGGCGGAGTCAGCTTCCCTTAAGTCTAAGGAGCTTGGGGAAGACTGGCAGATAACAGAAACAAAACTGGGACTCAGTGAGGAAGGAGAGGCCACTTCAAAGGTCCCAAGAATGGTTCATTGTAGCCAAATGGGTAGTGTCAGAGCTTCCTAAATTACAAATATCATTAATTATTACTAAGGGTCAACTTTCAAGTATCTGCCATAAAAGTTTAACCTGTTTTTAGTTTTTTACAAGAATATTTCCTGGCACCATGTTGTCATTATAATCTAATGAAATCTCTTTAGCCATTTATTGGTAAAGCATTTTAAGAGAATTTATTTCCTGAGCTTATTATAGTTTGTGTACCATATAGTTGAATGATGGCTGTCCAGTGTCCAGGTCAGAGTCCATTCTTTCCCCTGCTATTAGCAATATTGCAAGAATGTGAGCTAAAATGGGCCTGGCATATTGTCATCTAGTGGTTAACTATTAAAAACAAAACAAACACCTCTTCTAGGATTGGGTGTGTTTGGAGCTTCACAAAAGAGGACACTCATATGGCCAATAAAAGGCACACAACATTATTAGTCATCAGGAAAATGCTAATTAAAACCACAATAAGATACCACAGTGGCTAAAATTAAAAAGACTGATAGTGCCCAGAATTGACAAATGTTGGCAGTTTATATACACAAAACACTGCTTTTGCGAGTATAAATTGGTTCTACCACTTGGAAAACTGGCAGTCTCTACTAAAAGTAAATAACATATCTTCCCTGTGACCCAGCAGGTTCACTCCTGGGAAGAAAGGCAGACAGATAACTCACTGAAAGACATACATAGGATCATTTACAACAGGATTATTCACAGTTATCTCAAACCAGAAACAATTCAAGTGCCCATCAACAGAGTGGGTAAGTAAATTGTGGTATAGTCATAAAATCAAACACTACACAGCAATAAAAGAAAGGAGTTACTGATGTATACAACAATATAGTTGAGTCTCACATGGATAAGCTTTAAGGAAAGAGGGATCCCACTGTGTTATTATGGGGTTCAAGAACAGGTGAAACTCATTTATAGTTTACAGATCAGAATAGTGGTGAAGAAGGTGGGTTTAGACTAGGAATGGACAAGAGGGAATCTTCTGGAGACCTGGGAATTTTCTATATATTCACCCAGATAGGAGTTATATGGGTATAAAAATCAGAACTCAACACCGAAGAGTAGTGCATGTTACAAACATTACACTATGTTTTGCCTCAATAAAAATGTTAAAAACAATTGGGCCCATCAAGATAATGGGATATGATAGACTTCTACTGTATGTCTTTGTTAATATTGCACAGTAATTGTTGCTGTATGTTTTTGACCATTTGACTGTAACCCCAAATACGCTTATTGCATAATATAGTTTTTTTACAGTCATATAAATTTTACTTTGAATACTGCAAACCTACCTGCCTGTGTTGGCTACTGGGGGATATTTTAACTGTCATCTTGTCAGTGGGCCCAGGGTCTTAGGATGGCTCTGTAAGTAATTAGTTTCTTGGCTGCTCCTGAATGTGCATGTAAATCAGTACTACTACAAAACCAGGGAAACTTTGATATCCTGCCATCTTTTGGGTATCATGTTGTAACATAGTATGCGTAAGGAAAATCAGTAATGTTTCTGTCTTTTTTTTTTTTTTTTTTTTTTTTGAGACGGAGTCTCGGTCTGTCGCCCAGGTTGGAGTGCAGTGGCCTGATCTCAGCTCACTGCAAGCTCCGCCTCCCGGGTTTACGCCATTCTCCTGCCTCAGCCTCCCGAGTAGTTGGGACTACAGGCGCCCGCCACCTCGCCCGGCTAATTTTTTGTATTTTTTAGTAGAGACGGGGTTTCACCGGGTTAGCCAGGATGGTCTCGATCTCCTGACCTCGTGATCCGCCCGTCTCGGCCTCCCAAAGCGCTGAGCCACCGCGCCCGGCCAAAAATCAGTAATGTTTCTGTCAAACTTGGAGTACAAATACAAGTCCAGGACATATTCGTTTACATTGGTGTTTCTTTTTTTTCCTTTCTGGGTTTTTATTTTCTTTTTACTTAAAACAAATTTTAACTGTGGTAAAAAACCACAAAACATAATTTGCCATCTTAATGCTTTTTAAGTGTACAGTTCAGTAGTGTTAAGTACATTCATATTGTGCAAACGATTTCTGGAACTTTTTCATTCGCAAAACTGAAACTCCATATTCATTAGACAACAACTTCCCATTTCTTCTTCCTTACAGTCCCTGATAACTATGAAATTGACTACTTTAAGTAGCTCATGTAAGTAGAATCGTAAAATACTTGTTTTTTGGTCACTGGCTTATTTCACTTAGCATAATGCCCAGAAGGTTCATCCATGTTGTATCTTGTGTCAGCATTTCCTTCCTTTCTAAGGTTAAATAGTATTCCATTGTATGTATATGCCACATTTTGTTTATACATTCATCAGTAGATATTTTGTTTACTTTTAATACCCTTTCCTCCATCCCTCAATTTCCTCAAGTATTTTTTCATTATAGCTCCTTCCAACCTTTTGAGACTTTTAACTAATCTAGCTTCCCACACCCCATGAAATTTAAATACCACGGATAATCTATATATCCTTTTTTTTTGTTATTGTATGTATATCTGTGCTTTGTACATGAAAATAATAAACATTTTTACTCCCCAATAACCCATTTTATTTCCTTTGGGGGCAATATTGCCCCATTGAGAATGCATGCTATAGGGAAAACCAATTCCAGATTAATACATACAGAGGTAGCACCAAGTTTACTAAATACTTGGTAATGAAAGAAATGGTACTTGGAGAAAATCTTAAACTCTCCCCTCTCTGTTCCCACCAAACTTCCAACATCTCCTGCCCTCCCTTAAACAAACAGATAAATACACAAGAAGAAAGAAAGAAGTTCACCTCTTGATCTTTCCTGGTCCTCGTATGGGGATGACCTCTCTTTTAGAGGGGAGATTGGTTCTCTGTGTCTCCCTCCCCTGCTGTTGTTGCTGAAACACTTTAATGGGTTGATGATGCCATATGTAGCTCATAACGTATATTGTCCTATAGAATATATTTCTTTTTTTCCCATTTCAAGAAAAAAATATAGAATATATTTCTATTTGGTTCATCTTTGACAGTTTTAAGGTATCCATTCGAGGCTTTTGTGTACTTCCCAAATTTGTGTGCTTTATAGAGCGTATACTTTGCCCCATTAGATGCAATGGTATCGCAATAGTTATCCTCAGGGAGCTAGGCTGTGTGTGTGTGTGCACGTGTGTGTATGTATTTGTATAAAAGAAAATCCAATATCACATGCATTTGGCTGGGCACAGTGGCTCACACTTGTGATCCCAGCGCTTTGGGAGGCCGAGGTGGACAGGTCATTTGATGTCAGGAGTTCGAGACAAGCCTGGCCAACATGGTGAAACTCCAGCTCTACTAAAAATAAAAAAATTAGTCAGATGTGGTGGCGTCCATCTGTAATCCCAGCTACTTGGGAGGCTGAGGCAGGAGAATCTTTTGAACCTGGGAGGTGGAAGTTGCAGTGAGCCAAGATTGCACTGCTGCATTCTAGCCTGGGTAACAGAGCAAGACTCCGTCTCTTAAAAAAAAAAAAAAAAAAATTTATATTTGAAACCAAAGCCCCCATTTCTATAATGCAAAGTAAAGTTTGGCTAAAAGCCTTGGAGTTGATTTATTCTGCCCTCCACTCTCACGCCCATGGAATTCATCAGGAACTCTTATTGGATGCTCATTCTGCATTCATTTTACGTTGGCCCATTTCTCTCCATCTTGCCTGCAGCCAGGATGATCCGGAAGTATCAATTGGATCTTGTTGTTTAAATTTTATTTCAGTTTTTGTCTTGTTCTGTCACCCAGGCTGGAATGTAGTGGCACGATCTTGGCTCACTGCAACCTCTGCCTCTTGGGTTCAAGCAATTCTCCTGCCTCAGTCTCCCGAGTAGCTGGGATTACAGGCACGTGCCACCACGCCCGGCTAATATGTATTTTTAAAGGAGAGACGGAATTTCACCATGTTGGCCAAGCTGGTCTTGAACTCCTGACCTCGTGATCTGTCCCGCCTTGGCCTCCCAAAGTGCTGGGATTACAGATGTGAGCCACTGTGCCAGGCCCAACTGGATCTTGTTAATTCCCAACCTAAAACCCTCTAGTGCTTTACTGTTCAATACGGTAGCCACTAGCCATAAGTGACTATGTCTAGCAAAGTTAATTAAAATTAAGTTAGATTTGAAATTGAGTTCTTCATTTGTACTAGCCATATTTCAAATGTACAGTAGCCATGTGTGGCTAGTGGCTTCTGTATTGTATAGTATAAAATTGAACATTTGCATTACCACAAAAAGTTGTCATAGACAATGCTGCTTTCCCAGTTGCATTTAGATGAATTCCAAGAACTTCTGATGGCCTTCAAGATCCATCATCTACTTACTGCAGCAATCACCTACTCTTTCAGCTTCACTTTTGCATCCTACTCACCTGGCAGTTCTTGAACTGTGAAGCTCAGAGCTTTTGCATGTGCTGTTTCCATGGCCTGGACACTTCTCTTCACTGGGCTAAGTGCTCACTATTTAGATCTTGTCTTAAATGTCAATTTCAACAGACTTGCCTTGACTTGATCCCTGTGATCTAAGCTGTGATCTCCTGTTACAGGCTTTCTTATACCCTATACTTTTTCTTCATAAGAAGAAAAATATTTTAACTGTAATATTTGTGTGATTATTGATTTACTTAATGTTCATCTCCCTAACAGACAGTAAAGTTCTGGAAGGTGGGGATAGTGGCCATCCTTTCACCATCAGACTCCTGATCCCCAGCACAGTGCCCAGCATAGTGTAGATGCTATATGAACAATATGACTGGGGTGTGCTGAAAGTTCAGATCCAGTGGGAAGGCACATTTGTGTCGGGTGTATGAAAATTAAAAACAGCTCTTTATCACTGTAGGATGACTGTAGTTACCAATAACATATAGTTCAAATAGCTAGAAGGAAGATATTGAACATTCCAAACACAACGAAATAATAAATGAGATGATGGATATGCTACATACCCTGATCTGATCACTATATATGTATCGAAACATCACTATGAATATGTACATTACTAATATGTCAATTTAAGAAATAAAATAGGTAAGCCAGGCGCGGTGGCTCACGCCTGTAATCCGAGGACTTTGGGAGGCCAAGGCGGGCAGGTCACGAGATCAGGAGATTTAGACCATCCTGGCTAACACAGTGAAACCCTGTCTCTACTAAAAATACAAAAAATTAGGCCTGTAGTCCCAGCTACTCGGGAGGCTGAGGCAGGAGAATGGCGTGACCCCGGGAGGCGGAGCTTGCAGTCAGCCGAGATCGGGCCACTGCACTCCAGCCTGGGCGACAGAGACAGACTCCTTCTCAAAAAAACAAAAACAAACAAACAAAAAATAAAATAAAATAGGCCCGGCGTGGTGGCTCACGCCTGTAATCCCAGCACTTTGGGAGGCTGAGGCGGGTGGATCACCTGAGTCAGGAGTTTGAGACCAGCCTGGCCAACATGGTGAAACCCTGTCTCTACTAAAAATACAAAAATTAGCTGGGTGTGGTGGCAGGCACCTGTAATACCAGCTACTAGGGAGACTGAGGGAAGAGAATGGCTTGAACTCGCGAGGCAGAGGTTGCAGTGAGCCAAGATCGTGCCATTGCACTCCAGCTTGGGTGACAAGAGTGAAAACTCGGTCTCAAAACAAACAAACAAACAAACCAACAAACAAATAAATAATCTAGAAAAATATTGCCAGGAGCTGGGGGTGGGGGATTGGGGGTGTTCTATATCATGACTGTGGTTGTGGTTACATGACTGTAAATTTGTTAAATGAATTGAACACTTAAAACGGGTGAATTTTATCATATGTAAATTGTACCTCAATAAAATTTATTAAAAAAGAAGAAGAAGAAGAAGAAACCAGCTGGGTGTAGTGGCTCATGCCTGTAATCCCAGCACTTTGGAAGACCAAGGGATCACCTGAGCGATCACCTGAGCTCAGGAGTTCAAGACCAGAGTGGCCAACATGGTGAAAACAGTGTCTTTACTAAAAATACAAAAATTAGCTTGGCATGGTGGCGTGCACCTGTAATCCAAGCTACTCAGGAGGCTGAGGCAGGAGACTTTCTTGAACGCGGGAGATGGAGTTTCCTGTGAGCCAAAATTGCACCATTGTACTGCAGCCTGGGAGACAGAGTGAGACTCTGTCTCAAAAAAAAAAAAAAAAAGGACCCAAAAGCAGTCAAGAGACCCCACCTATTGGGGAGGGAGATAATTCCTTATGGAGTTTACTTTTTGGTGTCATAATGACTTTTAGGCTACAAATTTTACAAAAACAGTTCGGAGCTGGGCTAGTCAACTGGTTTTAGAAATACCATCTTTGGTGTGCATGTAGTTGGGTGTAATTGAGGCTGTAAATAAAGGAGGAATAACTTAAAGTTGACGGGCAAAGGGGATAAGTTGCACTGATAATGCCCTAGGTTTAGTGCAGGCCACTTGTCTGGGCTTTGGTCGGTGGAGGCAGGATGGTGAGACAGCTGAGGGGGTTGTGGCAAGGTGTTCTGGTCTTGTCCTACTTAAATGCCCTGGGTAGGGAAGACTTGGGTGCAGCACCTCATACTTTTCCAGGGGCTTTATGAAAGATTTTGGGTGAGTTTCTTAAAAAAATTCCTGTTCTTCTCTTCCCACATTTGTACCCCTTTCCCCAAGAAGAAGAAGAAAAAAAAGCACACACACACACTGAAGTCCCCAGGATGGATTCTGACTTTGGATTTTTATCCTTTACTGTCTGTGGCACCCTTCCTGTAGGGAAGAGGGAAGAGTCACTTTTAAAAGAGCAAGAGAAGAGAGGAGAGAAAGAAAGAGAAAGAGAGAAAGCAAGCAAGCGAGCAAGCAGTCAAGAAAGGAAGATAAAAAGATAGAAGGAAAAGGACAGGCACGGTGGCTCAAGCCTGTAATCCTAGCACTTTGGGATACCGAGGCGGGTGGATCACTTGAGGTCAGGAGTTCGAGACCAGCCAGGCCAACATGGGGAAGCCCCATTTCTACTAAAAATACAAAGTTAGCCGGGCATAGTGGTGCACGCCTGTAATCCCAGCTACTCAGGAAGCTGAGGCAGGAGAATGGCTTGAACCTGAGGGGTGGAGTTTGCAGTGAACCGAGATCACGCCACTGCACTCCAGCCTGGGCGACAGAGTGAGACTCCATCTCACACAAAAAAAGAGATACTCTTTCTAGCTTCATCTTGGATCTATTGCTACTGCCAGCATTCCAGAGTTAATCTTGGATCATTGACTGCTTTGGGGCTCTTTTGGCAACCCTGAACAAAAAAAGCAAGCAAGCAAACAAAAAACCCCAAAAAATAAAATTAAAAAAGTAGACACATTTGTTGTCAAGAATTCAAGTAGTACCCAGATAATGTATGAAGGGAAAGCCATCCTCTCTGCCCATTTCAGTAATAACTCCCCCATATGCCATCCGTGTTGCCAGTCTGCTCTTTGCTCTAATCCTGTGCGTCACTTACAGAACTTCATGTGTGTATGTATACACAATGAGTCATAAAAACCACAACCACTTGGATCTGCTCTGTTTCAGACTTCCTTGTTTCAAAATCTACTCAGTGCATTTGCATTTTTCTTGCATCTTCTTCCTCATGTGTAGCTCAGCAGCCTGTGACAGCCTCCAACAACTAGAGTTTGAATTCTCATACAGACATAGTGAAAATTTCTGAAAGCCAGCCAGGCAGCTGTGTAACTGTCCTTAAGTATTTTGTAGCTTTTACACCATTAATGAAACTGAAAGTGCAGGGTGGAGTGCTCAGTGCCATGCCAAAATATCACATACCCTAGTGATTTTACTGGGTGCTGATCTTTTAACCTCTGTCTTGGCCCTTCAGAGTGTAGTTTAGCTCTTAAAGTAAGGCCACCTAGGTTGGAATTCTCACATTACCAATTTCAGTGTGACTGTGGCAAGTGGGAAGTGACTTAACCTGTCTTTGCTGCACTTCCCCTGTGTGCAAAATAGAGACACAGTCATGCTGACCTTATAGCACTTTTTTTTTTTTGACAGTCTCACTGTGTTGTCCAGGCTGGAGTGCAGTGGCTTGATCTCAGCTCACTACAACCTGCATCTCCTGGGCTTAAGCAATTCTCGTGCCTCAGCTTCCTGAGTAGCTGGGGCTATAGGCATGTGCCACCATGCCTGGCTAATTTTTGTATTTTTAGTAGAGACAGGGGTTTTACCGTGTTGGCCAGGCTGGTCTCGAACTCCTGACCTCAGGTGATCTGCCTGCCTCGGCCTCCCAAAGTGTTGGGATTACAAGTGTGAGCCACTGTGCCTGGCCGAGGCTTCTTATAAGAATGAAAAGATACAGTGATGTAAAGCACATGATAGGTACTTAGGAGATATTAGCTATGAAGAGTATTGTCATTATGATAAATTATTACCACTTTTATTTAATAATTTTATCTTATAAATAAATCATCAGTTGGTCAATTTTTTTTTTTTAAAGACCCAACAACTGAGCCATCTGTATACTGTTATAGAGATATAAAGCGTTCTTACATGTAATGAGAATGTAACTCTCAATGAATCTTATTAGGAAGAAAAAAGCCTTCCGTATCGTTGGCATTCCTCCTTTCACCTTTGATGTGATTGTATCAAGAAAAAGCAGAAACATAGGTGGGTGAATACCTTTGTTGTTTGCCCACATAACATTAAGAGCTGACTGTTGGTTTCTAGAGGAGTATGAAAAATAATCTTGAAATGAAGAGTTTTTTTGTATTTGTAAATACAGTGGAAACATCTTGTGTTTGAATTCTTCAGTTAAACACTGAAAATCTGTTTGATAACATTTATGGTCTGATTAATAAGGGGGTACATTGTAGAGTGATTGGAAATTCAGAAAAACAAGGAAGAAAATGAAAATTCTGCCAAATCCCAATGGTTTGGCTTTTAACATTGTGGCATAGTTTCAATACATTTTATGTATTTAAAACAATTTGGGATTATATGCCTTTTCAACACTATAGGCCTATGTTTTTCATTTACTAACTTGCTCTGTCATTAAATGTTCTTTTACAATATGCCTTTTCAGCCCTATAGACCTGTATTTTTCATTTACTAACTTACTCTGTCATTAAATGTTCTTTTACAACACAATTTTTTTTTTTTTTTTTTTCAGATGGAGTTTGCTCTTGTCACCCAGGCTGGAGGACAGTGGCATGACCTTGGCTCACTGCAACCTCTGCCTCCTGGGTTCAAGCAATTCTCCTGTCTCAGTCTCCCGAGAAGCTGAGATTACAGGTTCTCACCACTATGCCTGGCTAATTTCTGCAGTTTTAGTAAAGATGGGGTTTCACCATGTTGGCCATGCTGGTCTCGAACTCCTGACCTCAGGTGATCCGTCCGCCTCAGGTGATCAGCCCCCCAAAGTGCTGGGATTACGGGCATGAGCAACCACACTGGGCCTTTTTACAAAATGATTTTATTTTATTTTATTTTTTGGAGATGGAGTCTCACTGTCACCCAGACTGGAATGTAGTGGTGTGGTCTTGGCTCACTGCAACCTCTCCCTCCTGGGTTCAAGCGATTCTCCTGCCTTAGCCTCCCAAGTAGCTGGCATTACAGGTGTGCACCTCCATACCTGTCTGATTTTTGTATTTTTAGAAGACATGGGGTTTCACCATGTTGGCCAGGCTGGACTTGAACTCCTGACCTCAGGTGGTCTGCTCGCCTCAGCCTCCCAAAGTGCTGGGATTTTAGGCGTGAGCCACTGTGCCCAGCCACAACATGATTTTAAAAATAACTGTGTGGTGTTCTAACATATGGATCTTCTATAACTGATTTAAACCCATCATATATTATGGAACATTTAGAGTTATTTCCACGTATTCGAGGTGGTGAACGTCCATGAGGCTAAACCTATTTATGATGTATTCTATTTCCCCTGTAAGTACTGTCCCCAACATTTTGTGTCATTTTAAAAATTATTTTCCAATGATATTTTGTTGTTCAATTTTTGATTTACTTATGCACTAGTGAGGGTTATCCTATTTACCCACTTTTCATATATTTAGTATCAATTACTTGGTGTTTCTTTGTGAATTGTTTTTTAGGACCCTTATACATTTTGGTGAGAATGTTGGTCTTTTGTTGCAGTGGAAAGCTATTTATAAAGGAGGGATATGAACTCTTTGTCAGTTATTACAATAATTTTCTTGTTTCAGTTGTTTGACCACAACCAGCTTAAAGAATATTTATTGGACAAATGGTCGACAATATTTGAAAGAAATCTTTATTCCCTAGTACATCAGTTCTTTATGTTGTTTTTCACGTTCTTCTTAGTCATTTCTGTGTAAATAGTAGTCATACAATTTAGAGATTACTAAATGAAAAGGATAGGTAGAGTTTTGTGTTCTGACTTAAGAGTCATGTGTCTCATTTTGTTAAAGCTCTGCCTAAGAAATGGAGTACAGTTCAAAAACCCCATTCCCAAGAAGTCAAAGTTTAAAATAAATCACCACTTATATGTGCTTGGGTCTGTTTCCCCCTCTGACCCCTTACTAGGATTTGAAATGCTAAAATTAATAATTACTATCTATCCAAGAATTGTGTTGGTCATCCAGACACCTAATACGTTTTATGACCCCATAGGTACATGTCATCTGTGAACACCTGAAACTGTCCACATATTTAAGACCTACTCTACCCTACCAATTTGCCTTTCCCTCTGCCATCTTGAGAGGAAGCAATCCTAAAGGACCTCCCCTCTGACCCCCACCTTTTCCCTGTCTCCTTGGCAGCTGCTTCTTAAGGTCTTCCTGGGCGCTCTCCTCTCCTGCCTTTGTTCAGCACACTTACCAAGGCCCCCTATGTGGTCAGGGCTGCCAGGCAGTTCTCTCCAACCAGCCAGGACACACTGGAGAAATCAGTAATCGCGTCTTCTGTGGGTCTGGCAATTCAAACTGTTATACCAGATATTTAAGAACTCCTTATGTTCGAGGCCATGTGGCTACAAAAAAACAAAATAGGGGTATGACCTGAAAGAGGAAAATGCCCTTGGGGCACACAAACAAGTAGGCAGGCAATGGCTGTCTCAGAACAAATATTTCAAGGCTTATTTTATAGTGTTTTAAGAAAGGAGGGGGACAGGAGAGACAGAGGTTATGGTTCTGTGTCCTAGCCACTTGTATATTGAGGCCTTCATCCTCCCCTCCATGTCCCGTCTTCTCAGAGAGTGTGGAAGTACTATCAGCTGAGTTTTGTTTTTACCGATACGTGATGTGGTACAGTGGTCAAGAGCAGAAACTAGGAATTAGTCAGATCTGGGGTCAGAAATGGGAAATGCCATTAGCAGATTTTTAGGCAAGTGACTTGAACCTCTGAGCCTCAGTTTCCTCATCTGAACAGTAGGGACAATGCCTTCCTGTGGGCTATGGTGACGGGTAAATGAGATTAATAATAATGCCAGTTACAGGGATAGCACTCACTACCTACCAGGTTTATGTTGTCTCATGCATGGAAGCAGCCTCCTCCAGATCATTAATGCTGAATAAATGGAATTGGTCTGACCACCCTTGAGAATAGAAAAGAACTGACAAAGAAATGGTCTTGTCAGACACTCTGCCTGGTTTCCTGGTGGTGAGAGGCGTTGCCAAGATGTGCCCTTCGAAGGTAGGTGGGGCCATAGTGAAAAACTCCTCCAGATTTCAGCAAGGCAGACAGGAAGGTGAACATAGGCCCTGCACGGGTCTGGCAGCAAGCCTCTCCCCTGTCTCCTTACAGGATGGACCTGACAGCTTATGCTGAGCTGCTGAAAGAATCTGGCAACCAGGTTCTTAAGAATGGGAACTTCTCTTTGGCTATCAGAAAGTACGATGAAGCCATCCAGATTCTCCTGCAGTTATACCAGTGGGGGTAAGTGTTTGCATTTTCACCTCATCTTTTCTTTTTCAGTACATGGAGACTCTGTTCCTTATGTTTTCATTTCATTTCTTATCATTCCACCTTGTTTCTGTTTTCTTTCTCCCTCACTTCCTATTTATCTTCTCTGCGTTGTCAGCTTAGAAACTGAATGGGGATTGTGTAAGAAGGGAAATAGAAAGTGAAACACAGAGGACTGTTGATAAAACTTCCCCTTCTGGCTGGCTAGGTGTCAGATTTAATGGTATGGCTGAAGTCCTCGAACAAACCTCCTCGTTGTCATTCATTTCATCTTCTTTATTATCTACGCCATTTACTCCCTGGCCACAGTGCACACCCCGCTGGGCACTAAGGTCCACTTTCTCTTTCCCTGCCCCTTCAGCTTCTTGTAGACCTGTTCTCCAACATTGTAGTATCACAACATGCTTAAGCATTGCTGAGGAACCTAAAGAGCTCCTTCTGTTTATGTAGGCTGTAGCTGTCCATACTATATGTTAGAACTTAAAACTGATGAAAAAAATACGTATTTATTTAAAAATATCAGCTGGGCGCGGTGGCTCACACCTGTAATCCCAGTACTTTGGGAGGCCGAGGCAGGCAGATCACGAGGTCAGGAGATCCAGACCATCCTGGCTAACAGGGTGAAACCCCGTCTCTATTAAAATACAAAAAATTAACCGGGTGTGGTGGCGGGTGCGGTGGCGGGTGCCTGTAGTCCCATCTGCTCTGGAGGCTGAGGCAGGAGAATGGCGTGAACCTGGGAGGAGGAGCTTGCAGCGAGCCGAGATCCCGCCACTGCACTCCAGCCTGGGTGACAGAGCAAGACTCCATCTCAAAAAAAAAAAAAAAAAAAAAAAAAAAAAAAAAATCAATAAATTTGCCAGGTACAGCGGCTCACACCTGTAATCCCAGCACTTTGGAAGGCCGAGGTGGTCAGATCACCTGACTTCAGGAGTTCAAGAGCAGCCTGGCCAACATGGTGAAACCCCATCTCTACTAAAAATACAAAATTAGCCAGGCGTAGTGGCACACGCCTGTAATCCCAGCTACTCAGGAGGCTGAGGCAGGAGAGTCACTTGATCATGAGAGGCAGATGTTACAGTGAGCCAAGGTGTGCCATTGCATTCCAGCCTCAGTGACAAGAGTGAAACTCTGTCTCAAAAATAATAGTAAAAAAAATCTGTAAATCTATTACATGTTGTATTTTTATAGTATATTTTCCAAAACAAAAACTTGCACATTTCTGTAAATCTCCTTCTTAATGTCTTGTCTCCGTAAAAGACAGCTGGCTTCTTACATCTGTATTCAGTCTGTTGCAATATCACATGTCATATAGCTTCTGGAAAACTCCCCATGTGAGTGTGAGGGAATGAGTATGAACAAGGCGCATGGTGTCTTACTTATTGTATTAGTTTGCTGTTGCTGCTATAACAAGTTAACCACCAATTTAGGGCTTAAAGCAATACAAATTTATTCTCTTGCAGTTCTGAAGGTCAGGAGTTCTAAATGAGTCTAATGAGGCTAAAACCAACGTGTTAGCAGGGCTGGTTCTTTGTGGAGGCTCTGAGGGCCTTCTTTGCCTTTCTCAGCTTTGAGTGGCGGTGTGTATTCTTTGGCTTGTGGCCCCTTCCTTTATCTTCAAAGCTTACCATTCCAGTCTCTGCTTCTGTCATCACCTTGCCTTCTCCTCAGCTGTGCTCATGTCTCTCTCTGTCTCTCGTTCACAGGGACCCTTGTGATTTTATCATAATTCAGGACAATCTCTTATTCCTAAAATCCTTAAACTGATCATATCTGCTCATTGTTTGTCAATTACAGAAGTTTGTTTTTTCCATAAAAAGAACAGTATTTGGGGGCTATTATTCAGCTTACCACGACTGTGTAAGTATTTTCACCTTGTGGATCACCTGCAGTGACCTTAAAAGTCTCCAGAAGTTCCCAGATTATCCTTTTGGAACAGCTGCAGTAGAGCAAGCAGAGGTTGGCATCTGTAGGGTGCACACAACCTAAACTTGTGCTAGGAAATGACACCAAATTAAATTACTGAAACACGGCTCCACCTCCCACTCCCATCTCCTTGATGTCTACCCTCTAGTTGAGCTTGAGTTGAGTGTAATTGGCTTGTGTCTGCAGTTTCTGCAGTTCTGCCTCGTCCTGGTACATACCAGAATTGCATCAGAGCTGGGTCTAGAGATCCTCGATCAAGGCAAACATTCAGTTTTCTTAGAAGGAGGTAGTATTGTATAGTGGTTATGGTTGTAGACTGACCCCACACTATGTGTGTTCAAGGCTCAGCTCCACCACTTACTGTGTGACCCCTACTGGGACTTCTGCCTGGACTGTCATATTGCCTTTTATGGGGCCTTTCTGACACTGTTCCCCTTGCCCATCGCCTGCTTCTGGCCTTCCTGCCGCAGCTAGCTAACGCTGAGACTCAGGTGCATGTGATTTACAGCATACTTGCAGGAGAAAGGGGACTGAGGGAGGCAGGATGGCACAATGGAAGGCTCTAAGCAGGGATGGTGTCTAAACCAAGCAAGATTCACCTGATCCTATGGGAATCTATGGAATTCACCTTCCTATGGGAAGCTCTGGATCATGAATCCTACTGCAGAGCTGGTTCCACTTTGAGGCAAGGAGGTTAACCTTTTGATTCTTGTATCAGTCAGTCAGTGGTTTTAGGCTGTCTGGCTCCCGGCAGTCATCCTAGGGAGTGGGGCTATATTAGTCTGCTTGCGCTGCCATAACAAAATAGCACAGACTGAGTGGCTTAAACAACAGAAATTTATTTCTCAAAGTTCTACAGGTTGGGAAGTCCAAGATCAAGCTGCCCCCTGTGAGGGCTGTCTTCCTGGCATGTAGACATTTGCCTTCTCACTGTGTTACATGCAAAGAGGGGAGAGCAAGCTGTCTAGTGTCTCTTCTTATTCCATCATGAGGACTCCACCCTCAGGACCTCATCTAAACATAATTACCTCCCAACGGCTCCATGTTCAAATATTGTCACATTGAGGGTTAGGGCTTCAACACAGGGATTTTTTTTTGGCAGTTAGGGGCAGGGGAAGTTCAGTCCATAGTGTGGGTGTAACCTCCTAGGGAGAGGGTAGCTCTCATTAGGCTGAGGATAAATCTCTGGAGTACAGGGTGCTGAGAACTTCTATTTGCAGCCAACAGACACTGCAGCTGGGAATGGCTGCACTGGCCAGAGTGTCTGGGATGGACACCATGGCATCTCTTACACTCGTGGTCACAGCTCCATTGCTGATCCCTCACTGCCTGACCCACTGCCTCCTGTGTGCTTCTGGGGCCTCATCCCTTCACCTAGAGGGAATGTTGTACCATGAAAGAAGCCAGACAGAAAACATTGAGGGTGGGGACAGTAATGGAGATGATTTTTCCTTTGTTTATTAATATTTTTGTGCTTATCTGCATTGTCTACAGTGATTTTTGTATTATTCTACAGCGATTTGTATTACTTTTACAATTAAGATTTTTTTTTCTTTTTTTGAGACGGAGTCTTGCTCTGTTGCCAGGCTGCAGTGCAGTGGTGCAATCTTTGCTCACCGAAGCCTCCGCCTCCTGGGTTCAAGCGATTCTCCTGCCTCAGCCTCCCAAGTAGCTGGGACTACAGGTGCGCCCCACCATGCCCAGATAATTTTTTGTATTTTGGTAGAGATGGGGTTTCACCATGTTGGCCAGCATGGTCTCAAACTCTTTGCCTTGGTCCCGGCCTCCCAAAGTGCTGGGATTACAGGCATGAGCCACTGTGCCTGGCCTATTTAATGTCTTAATTGTGTAATCCCAGCACCTTGGGAAGCTGAGGCAGGCGGATCACAAGGTCAGGAGTTTGAGACCATCCTGGCCAACATGGTGAAACCCCATTTCTACTAGAAATACAAAAATTAGCTGGGTGTGGTGGTGCGTGCCTGTAGTCCCAGCTACTTGGGAGGCTGAGGAAGGAGAATCGCTTGAACCCAGGAGGCGGAGGTTGCAGTGAGTCAAGATTGCACCACTGCACTCCAGCCTGGGTGATAGAGCGAGACTCTGTCTCAAAGATATTAAATAAAAAAGAAGTCATAAGGCTTGCTTTTTTAATTTGTGTGTCTTATATTCCACTGGTAGCTGGGCTTCTCTTGACATTTGTGGTTTGCTTTGAATTTTCGTTCTTCTTCTGGCCTGGTTTCAGCATTAACTTGCAGCTATGTTACCTGTAGGCCAAAGCCAGAGCCATCCCTGCCCTGCTACGCTTTAAAGGGCCCTCCTTTGGCCACCTTCCAGCTGTGCCCCTCCTCACAGGCAGGAGTCTGTGGGGCCAGGGCCGTACTAACCCAGAGTTCTTGCCTCCCCTTTGGTCTACACTGTGGGTACCAAGACTATAGAATTCCCTGCCTTATAGGCCCTGCTCCCAGGGCCTGCACAGGCCTCTTACCTGCAGCCCATTCTTCTGAGGGCTGGCAATGGAGATGAAATGATTAAGCGTGGAGATCAGTGAGAGATGAAATCAACATGTTGAGAACGATTGTCTTTAAAACATGGGAGCAGAGTATTTGGGAGTGAGGAAGGACAGATTTATATATTGTAAATGTTCCAGGCTTTTTTGGGGTCTGGGAGACTGATCTGATAAGCATGAATGAGTCATTTCCTACTGAAACCCCCTTCCTGATGGCAGCAGCCAGCATCGAATGGGGGGGACTTCAAGGACTGTTTTCTGTATTTGCAGAACCATGACAGACCACCGGTTTGTTCTTACAGGGTTCCCCCGAGGGACTTGGCTGTGCTGCTGTGCAATAAATCAAATGCATTTTTCAGCCTTGGGAAGTGGAATGAGGCATTTGTTGCTGCCAAGGAATGTCTCCAATGGGATCCCACCTACGTGAAGGTATTGGGTGGGAGGGTGAAGGTGTGGGGAGATGACTTGAGAGTATTGGGGTAGTGGATGAAGGTATGAAAAGATGAGTGAAGGTGTGGTGGGGCAGTGGCACCCGGGGGTGGCAGCTGCCTTCCTCTTAGCCTGCCTCTTTCCATTCCTTTTAAAAGTGGAAATGCTAGGAGTGCTTCTAGTTCAAATCTCTTCAGACAGATGCCCATGGGGCATGTGATCATTATCTGGAGAAGAGTAAAAACAGGGATCGCCTAGTGTTGAAATGCACTTTGTAGGAATGCACTTGGCCTCATAGTGGATGGAGCACAATGGAAATCACAGAGGAGCTTGTTTTGTTCTGATGTAGTTACACCCAAACTCATAATCTGTTCACTGTTCACGTTCTTTGCTGTTTGCAAGTTTCATTTGAGCAAAGCTTTACTTCAAATGCAAGCTGAGTGGATGACACAAAACCGATTCTTCAGGAGGCATTTCTTATAGTAGAAACCAGCTCTTTGGAGGGATCTTGGAAATTTGAGAGGTCAGTAAGACCCTTTACGGTTGCTAACAAAGGTCAGTAAACATCATTTGATTGTTTTTTCATCAAAAATGCCCTGAGTGACACTCTTCATGGCACCTTTACTGTTTTTGGTGACTCAAGGCAGACAAAAGGAGCAGAAGACTCCTCCGAGCTCTTGAGTAGTTTGCATTCAATCTGGGGAGAAGAAGAGCATTACAATCAGAGTCCTTAAATTCAATAGCCACTCTGGAGCATCTGAAGCAACACACAATGTGTGACTGCTAGAAACAAAATACAATGGGAAGGGAGTGGTGGTTTGACCTATAGAGTACTTTAAGAGAGGGATTTGGATATTTTACATAATAAGTGACACTGACTCTTAAACTTCTTGTTGGAGGAGGAATACTTTAGAACAAGCTTGTCCAACCCCTGGCCCAGGACAGCTTTCAATGTGGCCCAACACATATTCATAAACTTTCTTAAAACATTGAGTTTTTTGCGGTTGTTTTTTTAAAGCTTGTCAGCTTATCGTTAGTGTTAGTGGATCTTACGTGTAGCCCAAGGCAATTCTCCTTCCAGTATGACCCAGGGAAGCCAAAAGATTGGATACCTCTGCTTTAGAATTTATTGACTAGTTTTGAAAATGGGAGTGCATTCCTAGGAAATTTTTTCCCAAAGGCATTTTAGGATATTCCCAATCCTCTCACTGGGACAGTATTAATATTTGGGTTTTGCCCATATCCTGGAAGTAGAGGCTGTGACTGTGGCCCAAGGGACTTGATGCTGTTACATCAAGGGGCTTCTTCCTTGATTGGCCAAACCTGCAGCAGCCCCTGACAGCACAGCAACCAGGGCCACTTCCCAGCTCTTACCCAGAGCTCCTGGGAGTCTCTCTCCATCCTCTCTCCCCTTCCCCGCCACCATTGTTCTCTATAGGGGAGGCAAAAAATTTTCCCTCTACCTTCTTTTGGTTTTGTGGCTGAGGCCCTGCAAATTAGATTGACAAGAGACAGATTAACAGGAGAAAAGCATACATATTTCATTAGATGTTAACTTTTATGTGTCAAAGGAATCTTTCTAGAAAAGAAGTAAAGCTCCAAAAAATGTGGACAGGCCTGAGATCTTCTATGATATTTTTAATAAAGAATAATAAATTGTGGGGATGTGACAAGACAAAGGAAAAGAGTTTTAGGTCTCTAGGGGCTGCAAACTGTGGGAAGGTGTAGATATGTGGGAAAGTAATGGAAGATAAGGGTTATCTTAGCAAGATTTGTTCAGGCCAGTCTTTGTGCTCAATTTCTCTCTTCTTCATGGCCATAAAACTTCCCTGGGATAAAAGATTTATGGCAGTCCTCATTTCTTCAGAGTTTCTGCTTTTTAGTCAGTTAAGTGAAGCTCAGGGGAGGCTTCTTTCTGCATCTGTTGAATCTCAGATACCTTCAGCTCGAAATAATCCTTCTGCCAAAGTGGCATATTTTAGGGTGGCATATTCTGATCCCCTTCATCTTCCTCAAAACAAACAAACAAACAAACAAACAAACAAACAACAACAACAACAAAAATCTTGAATCTGAGGAAGGCAAAGAAATGGGAGATTCACTACCAGCTTGCCTGATTAGAAAAAACAAAACACAACTTTTTTTCCCTCCTCTCTTTGTTATTTGAGGTCCTCAGACTTTCAAAATGAAGGTTAAAACAAGTAATTAAATAGTCAGAAGTTTGGTGTTATGTGAAATTTTAAAGTACTTCCTTTTTTATGAACCCAGTTGGTGGACACCTGTTATCTTCTTCTTCCTTTTTTTTTTTTTGTGACAGGGTCTTGCTTTGTCACCCAGGCTGGAGCCTCACCTCATGGGCTCATGTGATCCTTCTCCCTCAGCCTCTGAAATAGCTGGTACTACAGGCTTGCACCACCATGTCCAGCTAATTAAAAAAATTTTTTTTTGTAGAGACAGGGTCTCACTATGTTTCCCAGACTGGTCTTGAACTCCTAGGCTCAAGCAATCCTCCTGCCTTGGCCTCCCAAAGTGCTGGAATTACAGGCCTGAATCACTGCACCCGGCCTTCTTTCATCTTAGACAGAAAATTGTTTTGGTAAATCCCTGATGCTGATTCAGGTGATCAATGTGAGGTAGGCAATTGCATTTTATTCCCATTTGAGAGTCATATTATTTGTATATAGGCAAAACTAGACCATTTTCTTCTATTGATCATTGTAATTTTCTTCTTTCTATAGAAATCAAATATTTATTTGGACTCTTGTGAATATCGCTTATAATGTAGAACTCAGAAAATCTCAGTGTTTGTCATTACAATTTGTTTTCTTATGCACCCAGTAGAAATTGTATTTACTTTGAAAGGGACAGGAAAAACACCTTTGTTTTCATGTCAGTCTCATTCTTTTCCTGAACACCAAAGGACTGTTTTCATTCTTCTGTTCTGACCCAAGCTGTGACTTGAAGTATAAATAAATAAATAAGGCCAGGTGCAGTGGCTCACTTGAACTACACCCTGGCCTCATAATCCGAGCAGTTTGGGAGGCCAAGGCAGGAAGATTGCTTGAGGCCAGGAGTTCAAGACCAGTTTGGGCAAAATAGCAACACTTTGTCTCTACAAAAAATGGAAAAATTATCTGGGCATGGTGGTGCACACCTGTAGTCCTAGCTACTTGGGAGGCTAGGCTGAGAGGTTAGTTTGAGCCCAGGAGTTAGCAGTGAGCCAGGATCATGCCACTATACTCCAGCCTAGGTGATAGGGCAAGATCCTGTCTCAATCAGTCAATAACAAACCAACCAACCAGAGATGTAACTGGAAGCAGACCTGCTTTCTTCTCTCTGTGTCATATGTTAGATGCTATTTAAGTCATGGATTTGAAAGTGATTCTTTTCTTGGCAGTTAAATGACAGAGCAATGTGGCACAGAATATAATGTGGAAACCCTGTATCCAGTGTTGGTTAGAAATCCCTGTTTACATAGAAGTAAGACAGGATATGAGTCTGTTGCCCAGGCTGGAGTTCAGTAGCATGACTGTAGCTCACTGCAGCCTCGATCTTCTGGGCTCAAGCAATCCTCTCACCTCCGCCTCCTGAGTAGCTGGGACTACAAGGTACATGCCACTATGCCCAGCTAATTTTTCTTTTCTTTTTAGTAGAGACAAGGTCTCACTATGTTGCCCATGCTGGCCTGCAACTCCTGAGCTCAAGCGGTCCTCCTGCCTTGATCTCTCAAAGTGTTAGGATTACAGGCATGAGCCACTGTGCCCAGTCAGACGTGAGACTTTTAGAGTTGGATTTCCCATGTTGCCAATCTTGTTTTTTCTTTCACCAGCAGGTTAAAGGAGATGTGATACATGACAGTTTTGCTTTTTATCGTGTTCCAGGGATACTACCGAGCTGGTTATTCCTTGCTGAGGTTACACCAGTCTTATGAAGCCGCTCGCATGTTTTTTGAGGGTCTGCGGCTTGTGCAGAGAAGCCAAGACCAGGCACCGGTTGCTGATTTCCTTGTTGGAGTCTTCACCACTATGAGCAGTAAGTTGGAACTGGGGAAACTTTTTGTGAAGTCCTTGCTATTTTATTCGAATAGCTTCTGGGGACTCAGGCTCATGGGGAGATAATTTCTGGGTGTTTCTTTGTGGCTGATTTATGTAGTTTAATGAAACTAGTTCACACATTAGAAAGCATTTTGGACGCTTCGGTGGCTTCTGCCTTTGTGAAAACAATGAGGTACTTTTTGCATAAATAACTAAAAGCTTTGGGTGTTTGGTTTCTTTCTTTTTTTTTTTTTTTTGAGACGGAGTCTCACTTAGTCACCAGGCTGGAGTGCAGTGACACAATCTTGGCTCACTGCAACCTCCGCCTCCCGGATTCAAGTGATCCTCCTGCCTCAGCCTCCCGAGTGGGTGGGATTACAGGCACACGCCACCACACCCAGCTAATTTTTTGTATTTTTAGTAGAGATGGGGTTTCGCCATATTGGCCAGGATGGCCTTGATATCTTGACCTCGTGATCCGCCTGCCTTGGCTTCCCGAAGTGCCAGGATTACAGGTGTGAACCACCCTGCCTGGCTGGTTTCAGACTTCTTAAGTATTTTGTGTTGCTATTCATAGGGATTTCCGTATTTATACTACTCACCTGATGTGACTTTTGCTGTTTCCTGTGATTTTTCTTTTCCTTTTTTTTTTGAGACGGCGTTTCACTCTTGTTGCCCAGGTTGGAGTGCAATGGCGTGATCTTTGCTCACTGCAACCTCTGTTTCCTGGGTTCAAAGGAGTCTCCTGCCTCAGCCTCCTCAGTAGCTGGGATTACAGGTGCCCACCACCCTGCCTGGCTAACTTTTTGTATTTTTAGGAGAGATGGGGCTTCACCATGTTGGCCAGGCTGGTCTTAAACTCCTGACCTCAGGTAATCCACCTGCCTTGGCCTCCCAAAGTGCTGAGATTATAGGCATAAGCCACCATGCCTGGTCTTTCCTGTGTTTTTTCACATGTATTTTTCCACTCTATTGAGAAAATATTTGTTTGCTATGAAAATAACCTGGAAGGGCCGATGGAGGGTCCTGTGAAAGCTGATGATGGGTGCTCTGTGTCAGGGTTGTGAAGCTCACTGCCTGGCACTGCAGAATCAGCAGAGGACTCATGTGTTTAGCCTAGCAGGGAGGGGAACCTTTTGTGTCACTGCATTAAGCTACTACTTTAATGACCTGGCCTAAGACATAGCTTTGTCAGTGGCCTGGATAAGGCAAAACCAGACACTGGTAAAGCACAGCGTAATAAACTTCACTCCTTGCCAGTGATGGTGCAGTCTAAAGAACTGCCAATACCTAGGCTATTGTTTTTAAATATGGTGTTTGATGAAATTTAAGTTGCACTAAGATGTGCTGTTAATTTATGCTGTGCCAGTGAGAGACAACATTGATTGTAAGACATATCCTGATTTCAGAGATGTTAGAATATGAAAAATGGCACATGTTAGAATTTCTGAAAAATGGTCTTTGTCTTTTAAATGTGGGGAAACCACAGCTGACAATTGATAGACTGTTATCAATCAAACTGTTCCCATTGCAGTTGTGGGAAAGCAACTATTGTGGTCTGTGGGTGGAATCCCACAGATTTTGACAAGTTCGGTACAGAGAGGGGACCAGAGGAGTAGCAGGCAGTGGGAAGGAGTTAGCGGCAGGTGCAGCCATGTCCCCTAGACACGGAAGTAGAAGGTCTCTTGATAGGTGCTGATGAGTCACAGCTCTTCAGTCAGTCTTTTGCCAACAGTGGTCAGGGCTGGTTTCATTTTCTTCCTAACCCGATGACTTGGCCTGCACTTCCCCATTGCCTTCTCTGCATCTTTTTTTTTTTTTTTTTTTTT
>NW_012116932.1:6893695-6923520 GCF_000951035.1 Colobus angolensis palliatus
ACCCGGCCGTCTGCATCTTTTAAATGTCACTATTCTGTCAGAAGCCAGGCCAGAGTTATGGGAATTCCAAACAACTGCTTCTTGATGACTGCCCCGGTGGTTTGCATTCTGCCCGCAACCTGAAAGGCGGCAGTTAATAGGACTTCTTAGGACAATGCATCCAATACTTTATTTACCAAAGCACTCCTTTTTGGAAGGTAAAGAAATTGGCGTGGCCCAGTTTCTAAATTTTGAAAAATACATTTATGGGAAACTTTGTATCCTTTCATATGGTATATGTTTGTTTTGATATTTACTTATTTTTTGAAATTAATAACCTTGGAAGAGGTGCCAAGTTATTCTGACTCTTGACCTGTCCCCTTGGACATTCTCATCCATGAATTTGAGAAATGTGGTTGGAGGATTACAAGGTGCAATAGGTCAATAGGCCACCAGGTCAGAAGAATGTGTATTGATGACAAGAGTTGGTAGATCTGGGTTCCAGTCTTATTTCTTGTCATGAACTAACTGCATGATATGCCATGAAACCTATCTTCATTTGTCATAGTTTCTAATGTTTTGGGTAACAATAATATTTGTCACATTTTTCTTAAAGGAAATGAGTATTGTAACTTAAGCTTCCATTTCCTCCTCTATAAGTGGAGATAATAGGCACTTCCTTAGTGGTTTGTTTGAGGGATTAAATATAAGCATGTATCACTGGGCTTGGTAACTAGAAAGGCAAAGCGAATGTTAATTATGCTGCCTAACTCTTAGGGGATTGATTTTATGATGAACTAGAAATAATGGCCACTTCAATCAATCATAAAGGGCTTCATACTACTTTGAAAATGCCTTTCTTTTGGGTATCTTTAATTTACCGTTTGTCTATGTGTGAACTTAATTGGAGGACCTTTTCCAAAATGCTGTAGACTTTCCCTACATTAAAATCCCTAAATTCTGAAATTTTCTTTCAGGTGACTCCATTGTTTTGCAAAGTTTCTTGCCTTGCTTTGATCATATTTTCACAACTGGATTCCCAACAGAAGTGTGGCAATCTGTAATAGAAAAGTTGGCAAAGAAGGGATTATGGCATGTAAGTAAAAGGAGATGGCTCTCTCATGGGGCGAGTACATTCTTGATTAAATGATTTCTTTCCATTGGCATTGAGGGATTGTAATTTATTATTTGTTGATCTTGATGCCAGGATAAATTTTTAACTAGGACATCATTAAAGATGAAAAATCTTTGAGATAGATTAATTAACCAGTTTCCATTTATTTTTAAAAATGGGCAAAGCACTTAGACTGTGGTAACCTCACTCCTTGCTCTGTGTCTCAACTGTCATTAAAGAAATGTAAAGTACAGGTGCTAATGGTAATGTGGAATGAGAAAAACAAAGCTGTGTGTTCATTTTCACAATCATTTTTTTTATACTGCATTAGCTAGTGTGTGCCCAGATGACCTATCTGGGCTGCTCACAAGGGTTCCCATGTGGTTTTGAGGGACTGCTAACATTTGGATAGTGGCTAAGTGAGGTGGTAGGACCTGAACCCAGGGCCAGGAATCCATGGAATGGAGGAGTGGGTGGACTCTGGAGGCCTGGGCTTCAGTGCCACGCAGATGTGTCCTTGAATCAGAATCCCCAACTTACTCTTTTGGGCTAATTACTTACCCTTTGAGTCTTATTTCCTCATTTGTAAGTTGCATTATATAAACCTATTTCTCAGAGTTTTGGTGAGAATCAGAAATAATGGAGAAGAGCACCTATCAGGTAATGTTTGTTGAAGGCTTACAGTGCCAGGCATTGAGCCGAGGGGTTTTATAATACCTGGCATATTCTAAGTGCCCAGTGAATAGTAGTTGTCATTGGTGATAGGCTGTAAGTGCTCATGAGAATGGGCTGGCCAAAGCTAGGAGTTTGGTTAGAACAGGCCTGCTGGGCTTTCTAAAGCTGGGCAGTCCCGAAAAGTCAGCAAAAGCAAAGTCAACCTATTAAGGACTCCCGATCCTAGCAGATTGGATGACTTGAGAGTAGAGAATTCTTAAATTGTGGACAAGGTAATGGATTCTATTGGAAATGTAATGAAATCTATGGGGCTGTCTTGTCATGCACTGATAATTACGTGTATAGTTTCAGGGGGTTCATGGGAAACCTCCTGGAGTCCAGCCATGGGCTCCCCGAAGCTTACCCCTATATTAAAAAATCTTGGGAGGGCAGGTAGCAGGGATGAGGAAGGCAGACTGAACTCTTGGGGAAGCAGTAGTCAGAAATCCAGGGTCCTGTTAAAAGACATTTGAGATCTTTTCTCTCTTTGGATAAGGTAGCTGGACTAAGAGATCTATAAGGATCCTTCCAGCTTTATTTTTTAAAAAGTTTTGAAGTTCTGTGATTCCAAGTGCTAGGGTAGATCTGTGAGTAGGAGGCCTTAGGCCTCATTAGCAGGAAGATAGTTTACTTTACTGTACTCAGGGAAAGAACCTTGTCCTCTCTTCCCAGTGTGGGGTGGACATGAATAGAGCTCCATGGCCTAGGTAGAGAATGAGAGAATGGGAGACAGGCAACTCCTAATAGATTATTATCCCAGCCAGTCAAGGGAGGGCCCAGGAATCCAGCCCAAGTGGCAGGTCCAACATCCTACCTGCAGTGAGGCTCTGGTAATTCCCAAATACTGCAGACAGAAGCATCTTTTTAAAGGCCAGCAATCTGGACCACTGGAATGCTGAACTTATCACGTGGGGTTGAGTGTGGGCATCAAGGCTTGTTTAGGGCAAAAAGTTAAGAATGGGCATCACAGAGGTTGCAGTGAGCTGAGATTGCACCGATGCACTGTAGCCTGGGCAACAAGAGTGAGACTCCATCTCAAAAAAAAAAAAAAAAAAATGGGTATCAATCTGAAAGAAACTAGAAGCGAGATGTGGCCATGGGCTCAGTTCCTGTGGTACTAAGTCCACTGGCAAGAGCCATACATGAGAGAGGTTGGAGCTGAGACTGGGTCCCCAGTCATGGTCATAACAGAGCCGGGAATTCTTAGACCTGTTAGCATACCTGAATGATCTCAGTAGGGGCTTCTCAGGATGTGCTGTGAGACCTATGAAAACTGTCTTAACTTCTCTGGAATTTAGTCTCTTCAGCAACTTTAGATAGGGTCAGTAGTTTAACAACTGGGTCTCTGAAAAGAAAAGGTCCCGATTTGTAGCATTTGCTAATTTTGGTCATGTAAATACTCTCACCATGGCCAATTTCCAGCTACTAATATGACATACAAGACTTGGAGTTAGGAACAGATGTGCATCGTCAGCTCAGTAGCTGATAGGAGCTGGCTCCAGCATACCATTTGACAGGGTCTAATGGGCTCCAAGTACTTGGGGCTTTTAGAATGCTGATGTGCTGAATAATTGATTGGGATAGGGTATTTCTAAAGGATTTGAGTCTTCCACTTGTTAAGCCTTAAGAACTTGGCAGGGAATTATTACTCTCTCTTTTTTTTTAATCCCATTGCAACTATACTGTGAAATGCTGCATGACATCATCTGCTCCTGTCCTCAGCAGGCTTTGAGGAAGTGTGGAGAGGCCTTAGTCCTCAGCAGGAACAGGAAGTTGGCTAGACAGAGATTCTGATTGTCACAGCAAATAGCTGAAAAACTTGGCAAGCACTTTAAAAAAAGACAAAGCTAGAGAGTGGTTTTTTTTTTTTTTTGCTTGTTTTAAAGCTTAAAATAACTTTTTTGCTTTAATAACCCATGTAGAGAACATTATTATTCCAGCCTTTTCTTCTTGTCTTCTCCCACCAGTCGTTTCTACTTCTGTCAGCAAAAAAAGACCGATTACCAAGAAATATTCATGTCCCAGAGTTATCACTGAAAAGTCTCTTTGAGGTAAGGTGATTTTTTGTTTTTTTTGAAACTGAGTCTCGCCCTTTCGCCCAGGCTGGAGTGCAGTGGCACGATCTCAGCTCACTGCAACCTCTGCCTCCTGGTTCAAGCAATTCTCCCTGCTTCAGCCTCCCGAGTAGCTGGGATTACAGGCGCCTACCACAATGCCCTGCTAGTTTTTGTATTTTTTGGTAGAGATGGAGTTTCACCATGTTGGCCAGGCTGGTCTTGAACTCCCGACCTCAGGTGATCCACCCACCTTGGCCTCCCAAAGTGCTGGGATTACAGGTGTGAGCCACTGCGCCTGGCCTTGTAAGGTGATTTCTGGAAACATAACTTCCTTGTGTCTGGTACTTTCTCCTTCAGCTGCCTTACCACAAATTTGTTTTTTATAATAATCCTAGGCTTGGACCACGGCTAATCCAAGTGTTACTGATTCCATACTTTATGGGTAAAGGAGTTTGAAGCTTCATATTGATTAGTGACTTCCATAATTTCTCTTGTGTGTTTTTTTCCCCAGAAATACGTTTTCATTGGACTTTATGAGAAGATGGAACAAGTGCCCAAGTTAGTCCAGTGGCTCATCTCCATTGGTGCAAGTGTTGAGACTATAGGACCATATCCCCTTCATGCCCTCATGCGACTCTGTATCCAAGCCAGTAAGTCTTCTCGCTGTTTTCCACCCTCCAAGCTGCCCTTCCAGCCAAGTTCTGGGACTTTGTTGAGCTCAAGTGAAACTAGAATTAAGCCACCTGAATGCAGACCGTTTGAATATTCAAATGATTTGGTTATTCAAAGGAAGGAAGCAGCAGGGAAGTCGTAACGTTTTTATCTTTTCTGGCACCTAGTAGCTGCAGGAGGTCCAAACGGAAAGGATTCTGTATTTCTAGACAGATCCTGGCAGGAGGGTGGAGCCCTGGTACCCAAGGAAGGAACTTAGGACGGACAGCTGTTGCTGGGCAACACTCCCAGGAGACCTGCAGAGTTTCCTCCTTCCGGCATAGGCAGCTTTGGTCTTTTTCTCTAGGTTCATCTTCATTCTAGCCCACAGGGCTGACGGCTGTGTTGTGGGACACATAACACAGTCCCTTGGCTGGGGGGATCCCAAGTGAGACATGAGCTGTTGCTGATACAGTTTGGTTGTGCGTCTTTTAAAAGACTGCTATTTTCGTGAAGTTCTTTTTTAAGCTTTGCCATCTGGTTATAGGATTTAACTTTAAAAATATTTTTATTTTATCATTAACACACACATACACACACACACTTTAGATAGAAGTTTGTTTTTCTTTCCAAGCACACGTGGCATCACTGTGGGACATTCACCCCTAGCATTTTAATGCCAGAAGGGGCCAAGAGAACTTGTCCAGTCTACCTCTTGTAGGCTGTATCATCTCCCCAGGAATGGGGGAGCGGGAGGTGGCCATGGGCTTGAGGCCTGGGACCCCTGTCTTTGCTGTAGCCAGATTTGTCCTGCTGTTATTCGTTTCATATAGTGGGGAATTTATAAGATATATATATATATTTTTTTTTAGAGACTGAGTCTCACTCTATTGCCCGGGCTGGGGGAGTGCAGTGACATGATATTGGCTCACTGCACTGCAGCCTTTGCCTCCTGGGTTCAGGTGATTCCCCTGCATCAGCCTCCCAAGTATCTGAGATTACAGGTGCCTGTCACCACGCCTGGATAATTTTTGTATTTTTAGTAGAGACGGGGTTTCACCATGTTGGCCAGGCTGGTCTCAATTTTCTGATCTCAAGTGATCCACCCGCCTCAGCCTCCAAAAGTGCTGGGATTACAGGTGTGAGCCTCACCATGCCTGGCCAAGAGATTTTATTCTTACACAGAGATTGGTAGATAAAACATTTAAAAGTAAAGCCTGATTCAAAGCTACTTAATCTAATCCTCCCAGTTTCAAGTGAGGAAACTGGGATGCAGAGAGAAGTGTGGCTCTGGTTATGAATGTCATGGTTCCCCATTGCGTCTCCTTTTAAGTTAGTTCCTGTGATTGTAGGGGGGTATCAGTAAGATTGAGCCTTCAAGTTGGTAAGTTTTAATACTTCATTTGTTTCTCAGAGAACTCTGACATGGTAACAAATGGGCGTCCAAAGAGTTGGCAGACGTTTGTGGCTTTCCTAGATCTCAGAAACTCCAAGGAAGGAATTGAATATATATGTCCTAAGGATAGTAATGCAGTAGGGTAATCTCATCAGAGATACTGGCTTGATTATTAAAGTGGAGGCTGTTGCGCCTCACCCAGATCCTCTTTGCCACCAACCCCCTCACCCCCACCTGCTGTCAATGTTAGCTGCTAACAACTCACAGCTGGCCCCTTGGGCAGAGCATTGCTCTTTGTCAACAGAAACCACTTCCCAGAGAGGTTCTCTCTGGACCTTGCCTCTCTCCCTGAGTGCATTCTGTAGCTCTTGATTGACTGACATGGGGATTCAGAAGGCCAGCCCCAGTGCCTCAAGGTGGGTGTAGACTGTGGTGCATTCCTGCTGCAGAGCTGCTCATGAGGTCAGGCTGGAGTGACCCTACTAGGATTACTACCTTGCTTAGCTGCTTCCCCTACCTGTCCTGCCTCCCTCGCTCTTTCTCGTGCCATCTCTAGCTCAGTCACATGTGCTCTTTCTTGTGCTATCTCTAGCTCAGTCACATGTATAAGAATCCCTATCTCAGGCTTCTAGGGAACCTGACCTATGTTGATTCTGGGTCGCTTTCTATAACTCATCCTCTTACTTGACAAACGCCCGTGTCTCCCCACACCTGTTTGTGGTGAGTGGAAACGTATGTTGGATTCCTCATTTGCTTACCTTAGTGTGGTCCACGTTGACTTGCTTTGCTGATTTTCTTTCTTTTTAATCTATTGCTGCTGCACAAATGAACTTTGCTGACTTTCTGTATGTGGAAAACATTAGTAAGTCATTCTAATTCCCTTCAGGGGAAAACCATCTTTTCCGGTGGTTAATGGATCACAAGCCCGAGTGGAAAGGCCGCATTAACCAGAAGGACGGGGATGGCTGCACTGTCCTGCACGTCGTCGCTGCCCACTCCCCAGGATACCTCGTCAAGCGTGAGTAGTGGCACCTCACTACTCACAGTAGTGACTTCAAGTGTCAGAGGGTGCACTGTGGCTGGCTGGTGTCAGGCTTTGAGGACCCACAACTGCCTTGTTTTACCCATTCTATCCCTAGTTGGTTCAGCGGGCTAAACTTCCCTTTGAACTAAACTTGATTTTGGTCGGTGGGTGGGTAAGCTGTATACAGAAAGAAAGTGAGGTGAAAGAAGGAAGAATTGCTGGGCTTCAAGTGCTCTTTCACCTTGAAATGGCTTCTGTGGGGTTGAATGTTTTCAAGAAAATGGGCTCCTGGCTGCCTTTGTTCCCTCCTTCATCACATGGTTACTCATTTTATTTTATGCCAAGTCTGTGTTAGCTGCCAGAGAGGAATTATGAACCAAACTGCACATGGTTCTGCCTTCATGGCACTTAGAATCTAACACAGGGATTGCATCTTCCCTTACCTGCTGGGGCCAGACCGGGCACATGAGGGAGTGAGGCTGGCACATGCGAGGAGAAGCTGATTCTTCTGACACCGGTGCACCGTGTTAGCCTGGGAAGCAGGAAGGCTGTGTTCACTCTTACAGGGCTCTCTGATGTCACTCACTTTTCTTGAAACTCTCAGACCCCTCAGTTTTTGCTTTCTGTTTGGGACAGAGAAGAACATACTATTTCCCATAATGATAATGGACTCTCAGCCTCTGTGGAAGGGAGGTGACAGGGAGTGGTGAGGGGCTTGTGCTGCTGCAGCCTGGAGCTGATCATAGGAACCAGGCTGGGCTGTCATCTTCTCATGGCAAGAGATGTTTGACATCTGGATTTTTTTTGAGACAGAGTCTCGCTCTGTCACCCAGGCTGGAACAGTGGCACCATCTTGGCTCACTGCAATCTCCGCCTCCCAGGTTCAAGCGATTCTCCTGCCTCAGCCTCTCCCGAGTAGTTGGGACTACAGGTGCACACCATCATGCCCAGCTAATTTTTGTAACTTTAGTAGTTATGTTGGCCAGGCTGTTCTTGAACTCCTGACCTCAAGTGATCCACCTGCCTTGGCCTCCCAAAGAACTGGGATATAGGCATGAGCCACCATGCCTGGCCAGAAATCTGGATTTTTTAAAACTGTGAAATCTTGTGATTTTTCAGCTGTCTGCTCAAATTTAAACATGCCTGTGAACTAGAATCAGCCTGAAGGCCTCCTTTTGGGGACCTCTGGTCTGGTGGTTACTCGTAGGAAACTGTCCTCCCTTCAGCATCTCGCAGGAGGAGCCCAGCGAGGCTTTTTTCTCTAATGTCATTCCCACTGAACTGGGACCTAGGAACTTATATCTAGGGAAGCAAAGGAGAAGGGTTCTGTGGATTTTTGAGCTTTATTGAAATGTTATTCATATGCTATATAATTTACCTGTTTAAAGTGTACAGTTAAATGCTTTTTGATCTATTCAGAGCTGTGCAAGTATCATTACAGTACATTTTAGAACATTTTTTATCCTAAAAAGAAACCCTACATCCATTAGCAGTCATTCCATTTCCCTCATCACCAAGCCCTAAGCAACCATCACTTTTTGTCTCTATGGATTTGCCTGTTCTGGATATTTCATGTAAGTGGAATCATAGAATATAAGGCCTTTTGTGACGGGCTTCTTTCACCAGCATATTTTCAAGGTTTATCCGTGTTGTAGAATGAATCAATACTTAATTCCCTTTTCTTGCCAAATAATATTCTATTGTGTAAATACACCATGTTTTGTTTATTCGTTCTTCAGTCGACGGGTGTTTGGGTTGTTTCCACTATCTGGCTAATATGAATAATGCTGCTGTAAATATTTGTGTACAGGGCGTTTGTTTTCATTTTTCCCAGCTAGATACCCAGGAGGAGAATTGCTGGATCATATGGTAACACTATGTTTAACCTTTTGAGGAATTGCCAGACTGTTTCCCAAAGTGGCTGTACCGTTTTACAGTCTCACCGGCAGTGTATGATGATTCCAGCTTCTTCACATCCTAACCCTTGTTATTTATTATTTGTTCTTTCGATGTTCTCTGTGTTTTAGTCCCTTCTTAAAGACAGTGATATTCTGGCAAACAACTAGCTCTTCAAGAGAAAAGCCCTGAATTGTAGCATTTCTTGAGTTCCATGGTATAATCACGGATGTCTGATCTTTTGACTTCCCTGGGCCACATTGGAATAAGAATTGTCTTGGGCCACACATAAAATACAGTAATACTAAAGATGGCTGATGAGTTTAAAAAAAAAAAAAGTAAAGAAGGTCCTGCACAAATCTCATAATGTTTTAAGAAAATTTACAAATTTGTGTGAGCCATGGGTTGGACAAGCATGGAAATACTCCCATGGTGGCATAATTCATGCTACCAATGTGATGTCATGCAACACAGAGTTGGGAAGAGATGTGTGGTAGGACGTTATTATATTTTATTTTTATCATACAGATGCATATTAAGATAGAAGTAAAGAAACCTCGTCATAGATAATAGCAAAATGTAGTAAAAATTATTAGGAAGTGATGGGTTTTGTTTGTCATACAATTTTTTAAATTATAATTTTTATCAACCAGCTTGCAACATTTCTGGACATTAAGCAATTGGCTCTTGTGAACTGATATGAACTGGGTCTTAGCATACCACTGTGCTAAACCTAACATTAGCCTAGTAATTTATGGTTAAAGAATGTGCCACAACAATCATTGTGCTCTCTTTACATATCTCTACCCTGCAAATCTTCAAGAAAAAATACTTCCTGTCTGACTCTTTGATTTGCAAAAAACACATCTCCAGGTCTCCTGACATGCGTGTGGCATAATGGCACGCACTTGTAGTCCCAGCTACTCGGGAGTCTGAGGTAGAAGAATCGCTTGAACCCAGGAGGTGGAGCTTGCAGTGAGCTGAGATTGTGCCACTGCGCTCCAGCCTGGGTGACAGAGCGAGACTCCATCTCAAAAAAAAAAAAAAAAAAAAGCCAAAAAAAACCCCAAAACAAAATAATAAACATAGACAGAAGGAACAAAAATTTTAAATCAACATTAATCAAAGACCATAGTAGTACCTGTAGCTGTCAACACCTACCTCAGCCTCCCAAGCAGCTGGGAGTACAGGCACGTGCCACTATGCCCGGCTAATTTATTGTATTTTTAGTAGCTAATTTATTGTATTTTTAGCATGTTAGCCAGGATGGTCTTGATTTCCCGACTTTGTGGTCTACCTGCCTCAGCCTCCCAAAATGCTGGGATTACAGGTGTGAGCCACCACGCCCGGCTATTTTTCTCTTTATTTTTTGTTTTGTACTGTCTTTGAAATCTAGCATGTGTTTCACTCTTTTCACCACATCTCATGCATTTCAAGTGCTCTATAGCCATATGTGGCTTAGACTTTAACCTGTATGTGGCTTAGAATAACAATTTTATACTAGTTCTAATACAGAAACCCTAACTTTCTGAAAGTTGGGAGGATAAAATGTGAAGTAAAGAGGGCTGGCTGGGTGTGGTGGCTCACGCCTATAATCCTAGCACTTTGGGAGGCTAAGGTGGGTTTATCACTTGAGCCCAGGAGTTTGAGACCAGCCTGGGCAACATGGCAAAATTAACTGGGAGTGGTGGTGGGCACCTGTAGTCCTAGTTACTCGGGAGGCTGAGACAGGAGAATCACTTGAACTTGGGAGGCGGAGGTTGAAGTGAGCTAAGATCATGCCACTGCATTTCAGCCTGGGTGACAGAGCAAGTTCCTGCCTAAAAAAAAGAAAAAAAAAAAAGA
Organism: Colobus angolensis palliatus; assembly: GCF_000951035.1. Taxonomy (NCBI): domain Eukaryota; kingdom Metazoa; phylum Chordata; class Mammalia; order Primates; family Cercopithecidae; genus Colobus; species Colobus angolensis. The sequence goes on from NW_012116932.1 coordinate 6,904,372, forward strand.
GGACCTTTTCTTCCTTCATGTAGATGTCAACATAGGCTTCCACTATGACCTCCAACGAAGGAGGCTTCTCAACTCTCACAGGCTCCTTCTCCTTCTTCTGCTTTCTCCCAAACCCTCTTCATCTTCCTCTTTTTCATCAGGGAAAATCTTGTCTCTATTTTTTTAAGTGTTTTATTTTGAACTAATTTTAGACTTACGGAAAAGTTGCAAAAATAGTTCAGAGATTTTCTGTACTCCCCTCACCCAGCCTCCTCATAAAGTTAGCATGTTATATAATCAAAGTTTAGGCCAGCACAGTGCCTTCTGCCTGTAATCCCAGCACTATGGGAGGCCAAGGTGGGAGGATCACTTGAACCCAGGAGTTTGAGACCGGCCTGGGCAACATAGTGAGATCCTGTCTCTATAAAAATAAACATAAAAAAATTAGCTGGGTGTGGTGGCACAGGCCCGTAGTCCTAGCTACTCAGGAGGCTGAGGTGGGAAGATGGCTTGAGCCCAGGAGTTCGAGGCTGCCGTGAACTACGATCGTGCTGCTGCATTTAGCCTGGTCAATTGACTGAGACCCTGTCTCTAAGAAATAAAATAAAAGCAAGGTGTAATTATCAAAATGAAGAAATTAACATTGATATAATACTGTCCACTAATATACAGACCTCATATGAGTTTACTAGCTTTTTTTACTAACGTACCTTTTCTGTTCCAGGATCCCACATTGCATTTAGTTTTTGTCTCCTTAGTGTTCTGTAGTCTGTGACCATTCCTCAGTCTTTCCTTGCCTTTTGTTACCTTGACCCTTTCGGAGAGTAGTAGTCAGTTATTTGGTAGACTATCAATTTTGGTTTGTTTGATATTCTGTTATGACTGGAATGAAGTTACGTGTTTTTGGTAACAATATTACAGAAATGATTTTGTGTCCTAAGTGAATCGTACCAAGGGGTTCATGATGTCAATAATTCTTATCATATTAACCTTGGTTATTGGTCAAGGTGTGATGTGTGGGGCTTCTCCACTCTAAAATTACTATCTTTTCTTTTGTAGTTAATGAGTATCTTGGAGGGGATACTTTGAAACTGTGCACATACCTTGTTTCTCCTCAAACTTCTGCCCACTAATTTTTTTATCCATTGGTAGATCTTGACAGCTACAGATATTACTATGGTCTTTGATTAATGTTGCTTTAAAGTTTTTCTTCTTTCTGTCTACATTTATTGTTTGAAATATTTTCTTCCCCCCGCCCCCCGAGACAGAGTCTCGCTCTATCTCCAGGCTGGAGTGCAGTGGTGCAATTTGGGCTCGCTGCAACCTCCGCCTCCTGGGTTCAAGCGATTCTCCTGCCTCAGCCTCCCGAGTAGCTGGGATTACAGGTGCGTGCCACCACGCCCAGCTAATTTTTGTATTTTTAGTAGAGATGGGGTTTCACCATGTAGGCCAGGATGGTCTCGATCTCTTGACCTCAGGCGATTCACCCGCCTGGGCCTCCCAAAGTGCTGGGATCACAGGCGTGAGCTACCACGCCCACCCTATTTCTTGGAATTCTTTTGTAATGAAGAGCTGTTCCTTCTCCCTGTATATTCAATTATTTAATGATTTCAGTATGGACTCGGATATTTATTTTATTCCATGGGATAAAATCCAATGCTATGATTATTTATTTTGTTGCTAACATTGCTCCAGCTTTAGCCATAAGGCATTCTTCAGACTGGCCCCTGTGTTCCTTCAAAAAGTCCCCGTCTTTATTTGAGCACTTCCTTACTTTCAGACACCACAAGGTGTTCCACATTCATATTGCGTGTTCCCTGTCCCAGCCCTGGAATCATCCACTTCTCTAAGGATCCCTGGTTCCTGTCGGAGAATGTTAGAGGAAACAAGATCTGGTACTAGGTATGCCATTGCTAAGCGGAGTGTCATTGTTTCTAGGACTTCTCGGCAGATAAGAGCTAGGACATACGTGTATGTGCACTAACTGATGAAGTAGTATATAATCAGATGTAGGATCTGTATAATACAGATGTACATCAATAATGCAGTTGTAGATCTGTATTATTGTATCTCTGTGTATGTCTATGTTAAAAACCATGAGTTTATACTGATACCTCTGATTCCAGTCCAAACACCATGATCATTCAGTCTTTTTCATTTGTAACATTGTTCATCTACAATATATTTATACTTACTCAGTCTATGAGTTTCAGACTAGGTAACCCATAATACCTCTGTGAGAAACACATTTACTGACTAGATTTATATTCATTTTATGTTCATTTATATTCAGCGTTTTTTGTCTTTAGCCTTTGAGCATCCGTTTAAGATACTGGTAGTTCTTTTCTTTCCCACCCCCTTTACTATGGTTTTGTTAGTAATTTGTAGAACACTCAGACTCTTTTTTTTAGTGATTGTGTTCCATTTTTTGATTCGCCCCACATCCTGATTGATTTTGTTTATAGTTTGGGTATATGAAGGGCCTGTGAAATATTACCATCATTCTAGGAGTCAGAACTTAACAAAAAATTGGCTTAGAGAAATGTCACTTCCTTCTCATCCTTGCTCCCTGGCCATTTCCATTTCCTCCTCCTTGCTGCCCTCTGCCCATCCAGTCTTATAGATTATCAGTTTCTTTAATTTCAGGCCTATTCTTTCTGGATTTCTTTTGCAGCAATGAGCACACACATGCTATTTTCTTATACCTCCTTTTTTTCTTTTTTTTCGTGAAGAGTTACGTTGTGTAGTTACTCCTTGTCACTTTACTTTTTCTTTCTTCTCTTTTCTTTTCTCTGTCTGTGTGTGTTTTTTTTTTTTTTTTTTTTTTTTTTTTTTTTTTTTGAGACAGGGTCTCACTCTATCACCCAGTCTGGAATGCAGAGGTGCAGTCTTGGCTCACTGCAGCCTCACCCACCCAAGCTCAAGTGATTCTCCCACCTCAGCCTCCTGAGTAGCAAAGACTAGATATGTGCCACCATGCCTGGCTATTTTTTTGTTGTTATTGGTAGAGACAGAGTTCTGCCATGTTTTCCAGGTTGGTCTGAAACTCCTGGGCTCAAGTGATCTGCCTGCCTTGGTCTCACAACATGCTGAGATTACAGACATGAGCCATTGCACCTCACCTGATTTTTTTCACTGAGAGTGTGTCCTGGAAATCACTCCATATTAATTCATATGTATAAATGCATATGTAGTTTTGTTAGATAATATCAATTTTTCATCCAGGAGAGGGTTGTACCAATTTGAGTTACCACCAACAATGTGTGAGGGTGCTTCTCTCACAACAGTCTCACCAGTAGAATTTGTTGTCTTATTTTTAAAAGTTTTCTGATCCCATAGGTGAGAATTGTTTTTTTAGTATAGTTTTAATTTGCATTTCTCTAATTAAGTGTGAGGTTGCACTTTTAAGAATGTGTTTAAGAATCATTTTAGGCCGGGCATGGTGGCTCAAGCCTCTAATCCCAGCACTTTTGGAGGCCGAGATGGGCGGATCACGAGGTCAGGAGATCGAGACCATCCTGGCTAACCTGGTGAAACCCCGTCTCTACTAAAAAATACAAAAAACTAGCCAGGCAAGGTGGCGGACGCCTGTAGTCCCAGCTACTCTGGAGGCTGAGGCAGGAAAATGGCGTGAACCCGGGAGGCGGAGCTTGCAGTGAGCTGAGATCAGGTCGCTGCACTCCAGCCTGGGCGACAGAGCGAGACTCCGTCTCAAAAAAAAAAAAAAGAATCATTTTAATACCTTTTACTATGAATTATATGTATGTTCATGTCTCTTTCCCATTTTTCTATATGGTTTTTGGTCCTTTGTCCTCAATTTTTAAGAATTCTTTGCTCATTAGTTTTTGTCCGTGGTATATACTGCAATTATTTTCTCCCAGTTTGTCAGTTGTCTTCTGACTTTGGTGTTTTTTGTCATGCAATTTGTTTTTCTTTTTATATAGTCAAATTTATCAATCTATTGTTTATTGCCTCCAGATTTGGAGTTACAAAGTCTTTCCTTACACCAAAGTTAAAGAGGAACTCACCCATATTGTCTTCAGGTGCCTGTAGTGTTTCATATTTTTACATTTAGATTCTTGGTCTATTGTAGTTTATTGTAAGAATCTAGCTTTACTTTTTTCCAAATGATTACCTATTTGTCTCTGTACTATTTATTTAAAAGTCTGTCTTAACCTCAGTAATTTGAGATGCCACTAATGCTGAACTTCGTTTTATTCTATTTATCTCTTTGCCTATTCATGTGTTATAGGCGTCTTTGAATACCTTTCTAAAAACCAGTTTAAAATTTTTCAGTACACTTTATACCCACCAGGATGACTAAAATAAAAAAAGATAACAAATGTTGACAAGGAAATGGAAAACTTGGATCCTTCATGCATTGCTGGTGGGTAAGAAAAATGCCGCATCTGCTTTGGAAAACAGTTTGACAGTTGCTCAGAAAGTTGAACGGTTACCATAAGACCAAGTATGTCGCTCATAGGTATATACCAGAAAAAATGTAAACATGCCCAAATAAGGACTTATACATGGTTATTCATACCAGCATTATTCACAATAGCCAGAAAAGTGGAAACAACCCAAATCTCTGTCAACTGAGGAATGGATAAACAAAATATGCCATATCCATGCAAGGGAATATTATTCAACCATAAAAAGGAAGTACTGATACATGCTACAACACGGACGAACCTTGCAAGTGTTATTCTAGGTGAAACAAGCAGACAAAAAAGACCACATGTTGTATGATTTCGTTGATATGAAATGTCCAGAATAAGGAAATCCTAGAGACAAAAAGTAGATTACTGGTTGCCAGGGGTTGGGGAAGGGGAGTAGAGAACAACTTAACATGTATGAGATTTATTTTGGAGGTGATGAAAATGTTCTGGAATTGGATAGTGGTGATGGTTGTACAACTTCAGAAATATACTAAAACTAGTTAAATTATACAGTTTATATTTATTGAGAGAGATTCTCCTTCTGTCGCCCAGGCTGGAGTGCAGTGATGTGATCTCGGCTTACTGTAACCTCTGCCTCCTGGGTTCAAGTGATTCTCCTGCTTCAGCCTCCCAAGTAGCTGGGACTACAGACATGTGCCACCATGCCTGGCTAATTTTTTTTTTTTTTTTTGCGATGGAGTCTCACTCTGTCACCCAAGTAGAGGGCAGTGATGTGATCCCTGCTCACTGCAAGCTCTGCTTCCCAGGTTCATGCTATTCTCCTGCCTCAGCCTCCCGAGTAGCTGGGACTACAGGCACATGCCACCACGCCTGGCTAATTTTTGTATTTTTAGTAGAGACGGTGTTTCACCATGTTGGCCAGGTTGGTCTTGAACTCCTGAGCTCAGGTGAGCTGCCTGCCTTGGCCTCCCAAAGTGCTGGGATTACCGGCATGAGCCACACACCCGGGCAAATAATACACTTTAGAAGAATGGATTTTATGTTATATGAGCTGTATCTCAACTGAAAAAATATTTTAAAGGGGGAAAATATTGAAAGTTCATGCTTTTGATAAAAAAAAGTTCATTGGATCTGGCTTGAGCTTAAGGTACACAGGGTTGGAGATGCCACAGACCCATGACCCAGAACTGCTAAGAGGCAGTGAATAGTGGCTCTTCAAGTGTGTAATAAGAAAATGGCCTCCAATTAAATTACATTGCAAACAAGGGGAAAAAAACAGAATGGAAAGAGTAAAAAAGTTAGAGAATTTGTGGTGGAAAAAGCAGTAGATTGATATGTAGTGAAAGGGAAAGTGGCTATTTCTTCAAGTGGAAGGAATTTACAGATGCTACAGACCTGCAGATGGAAGAACATCGTGAAACAATGCTTGGTTACCTGAAGAAAATTTATATTCTCCAGAGTTAATTGAAGCATTTATTAATTCCCAAATTAAGTAAAGAAAAGAAATTACAAAATACTTTATCTCACAGTAAATCTGATGACAGCGAATCCAAGAAGAAAAAAGATGCTGCTGAGAAACCAAGAGGGCTTGTTAGAGGTCTTAATCCTGAAAGAATAATTGGTGCCACAGACAGCAATGGAGAATCGATATTTCTCATGAGATGGAAAGATTCAAATGAGGCCAACTTGATGCTGGCAAAAGAGAAAAGTGTAGATTTTTCTTAAATTGTAATTGCTTTTTATGAAGAAAGACTAACTTGGCATTCTTGTCCAGAAGATAATGATGATGATGATAATGATGTGTGTGTGTGCGTGTATAATATAAAATATAAAATCTGGGTCTTGGTTTTTCATTTACTAGTGTGAAGAAATAACTACATTGTAATGAAAATCAAGTTTGATATGTTCATTTTCAAATGGTGTTGGGAGAGTTGTTGGGTTTGTTGTTGTTTTCATCAATAGCACTGGTTACTTTGAACAAAGAAACAAAAGCTCTCTGTAATTGCTTCCTTTATCAGTAAAGAACATTCGATACCATGGTATATTATTTCCTCTGCAGTAGAGAACAGATTTTCTAAATGTTGGGGGAAATTCTCATAGTCATTAATCATAACTTGGCTTCTCATAAGCCTGAGGATCATTCTGGTTGTTTTGCTTTGTGTATGTATATGTAAATGGTTTTCTTTCTTTTTCTTTAAACAATTGCCAAAACAAAAGTCACAGGGAAGCCCATCTAATATGCAATCATTATGAGCAACCCAAGGGATAAGTCACTTCCAGGTAAATTGAAAATTTTCCTGAAGCCATGTGTATCAAGTGAAATAAATGATTCTAATTAATCAGGCAATTTAAATTGATAATTTAAAAGCATTTATATCTAAAAATGCAATGGTTTGTTAGCAAAATTCCTTAAAGAAAAATTTTATTATTGCCAACAACCCAGCAGCCTCCCTATCCAGGATGAGGAAACTAGGAAAATCCTAGTATGTTTTAATTAAACAAGACAGTTAAATGGGCATTTAAAAAGATTATTTTAGTGAGCCATTTTTTTTCTTTCTTTTTTGTTTTGAACTTTTATTTTAGGTTCAGGGGGTACATGTGTAGGTTTATTATATAGGTAAACTGCATGTCATAGGGGTTTTGTGTACAGATCATTTCATCACCTGAGTAATAAGTATAGTAGCTGATAAGTGTTTTTTTTTTGATCCTCTCTCTCCTTACACCTTCCACTCTCAAGTGGGCCCTAGTGTCTGTTGTTTCCCTCCTGGTATCCGTGTATTCTAGTTGTGTAGCCCTCACTTACAGGTAAGAACATGTAAGTTGAAATCCCTGTTGCTACATTGACTAAAAGGTCATGATTCATGGAATATCTAAAATGTGGCTCATGGAAACTAATCAGATGGTTAGAGATGTTGGCATTTTAGGACCTGCAGTTGTAAATGAGTGAACAAACTCTTGTAATCTAATCCAGCGGTCCCCAACCTTTTTGGCACCAGGGACTGGTTTTGTGCAAGACAATTTTTCCACAGATGGTGGGGGTGTAGTTGGGGGTGGGAGAAGAGGATGGTTCTGGGATGAAACTGTTCCACCTGAGATTACCAGGCATTAGTTAGATTCTCAGGAGTGGCAATATAGATCCTAGATGCCTCACACGCACAGTTCAGAATAGGGTTTGCACTCCTATGAGAATCCAATGCTGCTGCTGGTCTGACAGGAGATGGAGCTCAGGCAGTGATGCTCGCTCTCCTCCATACACCTCCTACCGTGAGGCCTGCTTCCTAACAGGCCACTGACAAGCACCTGTCCACAGCTGGGGGGTTGGGGACCCCTGATCTAAACTATTGACTCACATGTTTTTTCTTTACCTCAACTCATTCTTCACATGTACGCTCAGTCTTTTCAGTATTTGTTTTACTGGTTCAGCAGAAGCCAGGAAAAACAACTTGGTATTAATCAGAATGTTATCCAATAGTATATCGTTTATTATTTAAAATACTGGCGAACGATGGTCAATACATAGTTTCATAGTTTTATACGCCTTTAAAAAATTCAGATGCTTTCAAAGAATGTGATAAAAAGTAAATCTCTTTCTACAAAATCAACTACTGAAACATTTTTTTGTGAGTTTTGCCAGTAATGTATTTTTATAATGCCAGTATTTTCCCTTTTAAACATAAATGTAGGTACACTGTACATTCTGTTCAGCAACAATGTATCTTAGTCATCTTTCCCTAATAGTATCGGCATGGCAGTTTCATTTTTTTTACAGCTCATACTGATAGATGGTTAAATGTATTTTAGTTCATTTTGCAATTGAAAACAATGCTTGGAGACCATTCTTTTACGTACATGTTTGTGAATCAGTGGGGTTGTATCTATAGGATGATTTCCTAGTTAAGAAGTTGCTCGTTTGAAGGAATTGTACATGCTATTTATTTGGATATATTTTAATTTTATTTAAATTTTAAATATATTAAAAAATCAAAAGGTACAAAATGTATACATCAAGGGTCTCTATTCTTCTCTGTCCATTAGGCACCAAGGAATGAATGTTACTAATATCTTAGATTTTTTTTCTGCAAATATTTTATGATGTACAAGTAAAAGCATATATGTTTAAGATGTGCTAGCATATTGGTATGTATTTGGATTTTGAAAGCTATTGATAACTTAAACCCCAGAAATGTTGCCTGAACACTGAGTTTATTATCTCCTTCTTAAGTATTTTTTGGTACATAGAGAATCAAGAACTCTCCAGATTATTTAAGTTGGCCTGAATTTTAAACCCATTTGAAAAAATTGCAACATCAGTTGGGCCTTAGAAATCTTCAGCTTTGTTTGTAGTTTGGTGGGTGCTTATTGTTACAATGGTCTCTTTGGCTCTGGTGCATACAGATTTGAGAGGCCCAGGACGGCAGGGGCTCAGGAACTCACCAGAGCTGGGCAGCAGCAGAACCCAAGTCTAGATATGGTTAGCTCCTAAAATTGAAGAAGTGAGGTTGGATCATTGCATGTGTCTTGGTTAGAAGCTACATTCAAACCAGTTTAGGCAAGAAAGAGAATTTAGTGTCTCATATGACTGAAGACTCCAGAGTTTGGTTCAGTTGCTTGCTCCAAAGCTGTCTTCAAGAGTCTGTCTTGCCTCTTAGTCCTTTGTGTGAAGAAATAATTACGTTCTAATGAAAATCAAGTTTGATATGTTCATTTTGAAAGTGTTGTTGGGAGAGTTGTTGTGTTTGTTTGTTTTCATCCATAGCGATTTGTGGTTATTTCTTCTTTCTGTTAGCTTTGTTTTTAGACAGGCTGCCTTTCAGTTAAGGCCACCAGAACCTTCAGGCTTACTTTCTGCCAATTTGTCAATCTCAGTCAAAGAGGATGCCTCCTCCCAATAGCTGAGTATAAGTCCTCCTAGTGTGTCTTAGTGACCTGACTTTGGTCACATGTCCTCTATGAACCAATGAATCACTAGAGCCAGAAGAATGGAATGATCTCATTGGCAAGGCCCTGGCCAGGATTTAGCCCCTGGAAGAGGGTATGGGATAGAGCCAGAAGAACAGAATGATCTGAGTGGCCAGATTCTGGTTAAGTGTTAGCCCCTGGACCTGGGAGTTGGTGAAATGGTAGAGAATGTGGTTGTCACAGGGGTGTGTGTCTGTCTGTCTGGTGTCTGTCTCGATGGGCAGGAAATATGACTTAATTTTGTTTTTTTTTTTGTAAAGTGGGAGAAGGGCAGTTGCCTTCTCAGGAGGTGAATTTTAGGAAAGCTTACATATGGAAGTTGGAGATTAGGCATTCATTTAACTTTCTGTGCCCATTTAAGTCTGTGTACCCCCAGGGAGATATACCTGTTTCATTCTGCAAACAGTTGCATCTGTGACCACAGACATACCTTGATGCTTGGCAAATAGATACATCAGAGCAGCAAATGGAGTTGGCATCCAGAGAGTTGGGGCTAGGAGGGTGGTAACAGTGACAACAAAACAGCCCCTGATGCCAAAGCAATCACTGCTTTCATGTCCTGTCTCCAGGCAGACTTTTCTCCTGGAAGAATATTTTGTTTCCTCTCTAGGGAATAAAGAAATCTGAAGTCACAGCTTGATGTTATCCTTACAGCTGTAACTGTTGCCTAGTAACAAGATTCCCCCTCTCCTTGCTTGTTACCAAGGAGAGGGGAGAAAGGTAGAGAGAAGCGCACTTCTGAACCTCTTGAAAGCTATTGTCCTTCCCACTCTCCACAGAACTCCTTGCTTCAGGGAGTTGGGTGGACTACCTGAGGCTAGCAGTTGAGGCTTCACAAACAGAGGACCCTAGTCCTTTTGCCCTGGGCTGCTTGGGAGGAGATTGAGAAGAAGAGCACTCATGGGGACGTCTTATGGAAGGAACCATGACAAACCCCCCTTCTCATTTTGGCCTGCCCTAGGACAAACAGAGGATGTGCAGATGCTCCTGCACTTTGGGGCAGATCCCACTTTGCTGGATCGACAATCTCGGTCTGTTGTGGATGTCCTGAAGAGGAATAAGAACTTCAAAGCCATCGAGAAAATCAACAGTCACTTGGAAAAGCTAGCTACGTGTTCTAAGGACCTATCAGGTACAGCTTCCAGTGTATTAACTTTTGGGGGGGATAAAACTGGTTCTGTGACATTAGATATAAATCAGTTTATCTCTTTTTGGTATATATATGGAAGTGAGACCTACCAATCTTTGGAAAACTTGTTTGCTTTTTTTTTTTTTTTAAAGGTAGAACGAGACAGCTCTTATTTAGAGAGATGCTATGACATTCTGGGAACTTTTCCAAGTCCACCTTTGGACAGTGTGGGTGATTTTTTTTTTTTTTCCCATGCATGTATACAGCAAAAAAAGGAAAAAAATTAGAATATGAGATAACAAAAATGAAGTCTATTCCTTAGAAACAATTATGGCCAACAATTTAAAATACGCATACGTCTCTATTTCTTGATTTATCAATTTTGGACAGCATCTGCTGACAAGACCGTGTAAAAGATGAAGTGCTTGGCTGTGTCAGTCCCATTTGTTGGGTTTTGTCTAGTAATGCTATTTGTATTATTTATATTCTATTTCTTAACTCTTGAGTTTTTCATGCTTCATCTACAGATTGCTTCTAAAAATTGCAAATTAGTGAATGACAATTTGCATGGTAGTAAGATTATGTAAATGTTACTCTTTCCACAACTAGTAGCATGGGCAGACCCATAGAAAGGAATCACCAAATGTCCTGAAAACTTTGCTCTTTAAATGTGATACTCTTTAAGCATCTCAGTTTAATGAAACATGTATATATTTTTATACTTCTTATAGTTCTAACACTCACACATGACTCCTATGGTACTGTTATCCACATAGATTTCCTCCTTGATATGTTGGAGTACTTGGTCAAGTAAGTTTTTCATGGAGGAGGCATAGATAGTAGACTTACAGAATTTTTGAAAATGTCTTTCTTTTATCCTCATATTGATGGATAATTTGTCTGAATATAGGCATTGTTATTTCATCAATAGTAAATTACACTCCCCGCCTGCAAAATTTTAACATCTTTGAAATGGGAATGTGTTTTATAATCAATGACATGTCATAGTTTAATGGTAGCCTTTTCTGTTATGTTCATCAGTATCTATGCTATCTTAGTTTTATGAAATATACTGTAAAACCTTATTCCTCACAACTTTGTATAAATTATTTCATTATCTTCTAGCCCCCACTACTGCTGATAGAAGTCTGATGTCAGTCTCATTTTTTCCCCCTCTAGAATTTTCTCTGTCCTTGGAGTCCTGAAATTTCCCTATATGTATCTAGATGTGGGTCCTTCCTCATTCTTCTGGCTTGGCACCTGTTGGCCCCTTGCATTCTGTTTTCTTAACCCAGAGGCATTATCTTCTATTATTTTGTTCCCATCCAAATCTCTTTTTCTCTTTGCCACTGCTATTAAATGGATGAGTTTCTTGAATTTATAATATATGTCTCTGTACCTTTCCCTACCACTTTCTATCTCCTTTTCTCTTCCCAGATCTTTAAATTCGTCTAAAGCTTCTACTTTTATAATTCATCTTGTCCATCGCTGCATTTTTTAATTTGGAAAATTATAGTTTTAATTTCGAGAACTCTTTTTGTTCTGATTGTTTCTTATCTATAGAAGCTTATTCATGTTTTATATTTGCCACATCTTCTTGAATTGCATTTAAAAAAGCAAATAACTTGTTAAAAAAAACTTTCTCCTTTCTTCCCTGAATTATTAATGTTACTTTTGGGGATCCGATCTCAGCTCACTGCAACCTCCCATCTCCCAGGTTCAAGCGATTCTCCTGCCTCAGCCTCCTGAGTCACTGGGATTACAGGTGCGCACCACCACACCCGGCTACTTTTTGTATTTTTAGTAGAGACTGGGTTTTGCCATGTTGGCCAGACTGATCTCGAACTCCTGATCTCAAGTAATCCACCTGCCTCGGCCTCCCAAAGTGCTGGGATTACTTACAGGCGTGAGCCACTGTACCTGACCTGACTCATTTTCTTGCTTCTCTTTTGTGCTATTCCTTTTCCCTAATTATCTTCTGATCTTTGGATGGTTTGTATTTATGATTGAAGGACTGGATTGATTAATACTTAATAGTTGGTTAGCATGCATTTCCTGCAGTTATTTAAATGTGCTTCCCTAGAAACACTCCCTCCCTTGAATGTGCAAGTGGGCAGCAAATTGCAGGCAACCTGAAGAGGGCATGTGTTGGGGTCAGAGATAGTCTGTCAGGCTGTAGATTATTGCAATTGCCGGAGTGAGAAAAGTTTTATGTGAGGGAGATTAAAGCTGCTTTTTAAAACACTTCTCCCTCAACTCCATTTCCCCGTTTATGTTTTAATTTTTAATTATTTATTTTAAAGGTGTCATTTCTATGAGACTGTGAGAACAGGAGAGAGAGGGGTAGAGCCCTCTTTTTTTTTCCCCCCTCTTCATGGGTGTTCTTTCAAAGCTTTGACATACCGTGTTTAGTTTTTAAATGACCTCCTGTTTTTAGGAATACTAATTTCTTCTGTGAGGCAGTATAATGAATAGATTATTGTGGAATGCTTTTTGAGAGCTTATACATATCATCTCAGTTTCAGAATGGTTTCCATGATTTGAGAAACTGCAAGTAGCCAAACAGGTCAGTGAATTTTCAGATTTTAAAATAACAGCAAAAGAAGAACTAGTACTTAGTGGTAGAAAATGGCTGACTTGTTTGCAACATATATATGTATATATTTATGTGTGTATATATATATATTTTAAGAGACGGAGTTTCGCTCTTGTTGCCCAGACTGGAGCGCAGTGGTACGATCTCGGCTCACTGCAAACTCTGTCTCCTGGGTTCAAGCGTTTCTCCTGCCTCAGCCTCCTGAGTAGCTGGAATTACAGGTGTATACCATCACACCCGGCTAATTTTTGTATTATTAGTAGAGACGGGGTTTCAGCATGTTGGCCAGGCTGGTCTTGATCTCTTGACCTCAGGTGATCGCCTGCCTCGGGCTCCCAAAGTGCTGGGATTGCAGATGTGAGCCACTGTGCTGGCCTGCAAATTTTATCTTCTATTAATTTTAATCTCAGTTCTTAGAATATTGTGTACATTTTATTTAGTGTTAAAGTCTTTGACCTAAGTCATTCATGTTGGTTTAGTTTTTAAGGTTTTAGGTTTTTTTTTTTAGTTTCCTTGTTTAATACAATCCTTGAATATCTGTTAATCCTAAAAATGCTTTGTCTTCTGAGGCAAAGTTCTTGCTCTTGCTTCTTTTCTCTCTCCTTCACCAGTTAAATGTGACCTGGGTTTGGAACCAAGGGAAAAGACTTAGTAGAATCTCAGCGTGTCCCCTTTTCACTCATTAGAATTCACCTGTATTTGCTTGGCAGAAAAGCATGCATGAGAGGACTGTGCATTGTTCTAGGCTTGCCATTCGGCTCACCAGGTAGCCTGTGATTGTAGTGGATGCAGTCAAGCCTAAAGCCTTCCATACTCAATGGTAAACTTGTTGGATGTTTGATTTCTGTAAAGTTTTCCAGACCATTGGTCACAAAGATTTTCTTGCTGTGCTAGAGGAATATTGAAAGACTATAGAGAAACGTGAGTGAAAGGAACTAGTAAAATAAAATCTATAAAGAGGATAAGTTAATCAGGAAGGGCTGGCAAGGTAGAGTCGTACATTTCCCAAAGTATTCTAGGCAGTGGAACTCTTTTTTTTTTTGAGACAGAGTTTTGTTCTTGTTGCCCAGGCTGGAGTGCAATGGCAGAATCTCTGCTCACTGCAACCTCCGTCTCCTGGGTCCAAGTGATTCTCTTGCCTCAGCCTCCCATGTAGCTGGGATTACAGACACGCACCACCATGCCTGGCTAATTTTGTATTTTTTGTAGAGATTGGGTTTCACTGTGTTGGTCAGGCTGGTCTCCACCTCCTGACCTCAGGTGGTCCACTTCAGCCTCCTATAGTGCTGCGATTACAGGCGTGAGCTGTGGCTCCTGGCCCAGCAGTAGAACTCATGGAGAAGCCTAAAGCCTATGTGAACTCCATAGGTGATGATCTTCAAATGAAATTATATACTGAATGTCACTGTTCCTTTATACATCCAGAGAGTTGTACAGAGTTACATGCATACATTTTGTTTCTAAGACTTTACCGATGGCACAAAGTTTAAAGCCCCACTAAGGAGGGGGCTGGGGGATCTTTCTAGACCATGTCCATGAAGTATAATTTTCCTAGATGATGGACATGTCCTACACCTATTCTGTCTGATATGATAGCCACTCATCACATGTGACTGTTGAGCAGTTGAAATGTATGTGGCTCATGCATCTGAAGAACCAGACATTTAATTTTATTTAATTAACTGTAATTTTATGTAAGTTAGTGGCCATGTATGGGATAAATGTAGCTTTAGACTTTAGCTCCCAGAAGGTGTTTCTATCCAGAACAGTAGCTGAGGAGACTATGGGAGAATCAAAGGAGGAGGCGCAGGGCCATGGGAATGAAGGAGGATCCACTTTGTTTTTATGGACCTTAATCCTTCCCCATCCTAATCCATTAAAGGGACAGATGGAAGCATTATCTTTAGGAAGAGCTGCTGCTAGGGAGCTGTACCTGTGCCTAACGTTTGTTTTTCGCATCTATAGTCCTGAGTACAAAATAACATTAGGATATGAGTTGTTTTACACCCAGATGAATGAACATTCCACTTTACAGACCACGATGAAAGATACTTTCTCCCTTGACTCTTCCTCAAGTTTGCTGTACCCCATTTTGCTGATAACAGTGGTCCTCATCTCTTAGGATGGGGCTGCTTTGGCATCTAGGTGAGAAATAAAGGGTCTTGCTAAATATTTCTGCTGTTCTCTAAACCAGTGTTTCTCCATCTTAACATGTACACGAATCATTTGGGAGCCTGCTAAAATGCACCTTTTGATTCAGCAGATTCAGGGCAGAACCTGAGATTCTGTATCTCTCACTAGCTGCCAGGGCACGCCAGGGACCACTTTGAGGAGCAAGGCTTTAGTCCTAAATAGTCAAGATTACAGAACTGTCTTTATCCAGTTTTCACAGCCACCACCAGATGGCAGCATGTCCATTTTCTCTACCTGCTGTTGCTGCTCAGCACTCTTAGGACCAAGAACCATAAGATTGGAGCCTTTGTTTTCCTCACAGTTGTTTGTGATCTTCTCTCTGACTTACTAGTTCTTGGCCTTTTCGAGTCAGCTTACATCAGGCCTCTGAAACCTCGTCTCTCTGGTCCTCCAGTGGGGAGCCAGCTGCTTTCTGCTGTGCTCAGCACCAGAACAGTGCCTGTTTTCAGTTAATGCAGGCGTGGGGTATTGACTTAAAGGGTGTCTGTCATACTTCTTCCTTTTTATAAAACCAATCTTTTTATATATTTAGAAAATTTATGAAATGTAGAAAAGAAACTATTAATTCTCTGTAATTGTACCTGCCAGAAAAAAATTAATGTATTTGTGATATGGTCATTTAGTCTTACTCCACGCATTTTTAGTTATATATTTATATTTTATTTTATAAAATGCAATGAGAATGTAAATTTAAATTGATAAAAATGTGTGTAATAAAACCTAACAGTTTTGCTTTTTAAACCTTATAAAAAGATTTTGGACAAAAATGAAACCTCCTTTGAAATAATTTATTTCGATTTTCTATTACTTCTGACTATGGTTGCAACTTCAGAAGAGCCTTTTAATTTGTAATTTCAAATCTGCATATATACACAGTAAGTCATCACTTAACATTATTAACAGGTTCTTGGAAAACTGACTTTAAGCAAAATGATGTATAACAAAACCAGTTTTACCATAGGTTAATTGATAACAAACAAGAGTTAAGTTCTTAGGGCATAGTTTTGGTCACAAAAACGTCACCAAACTTCTAAATAAAGATCTAATATTAAACATGGAAATAAATGTGAACTATACATACATTTAAGAAACATTAGTAAAAACAAGTAAGATATTTATTTACCCAGTTATTCCAGTTCAGTGTTGAAGGTGGCCAGTTTATTCTGGCAGCTCAGGGAGCCACGTGGGAGCCAGTCCTCCACAGGATTCCATTCAATTGCAGGGCTCACTCACTCACATCCACACTCACTCAGACTGGGACAATTGAGACGTGCCAGTTTACCTGTCATGCACATCTTTGGGGTGGGTGTGGGAGGAAACCTGAGTACTTAGAGGAAATCCATGCAAAGATGGGAAGAACATGCAAACTCTACACAGTGTCCCTGGTGGGGACCCAATTTGTTTTCTCATCCATATTATAATGAAACTGTTGAAGGGAATGTTATTTGAGGACCTGCTGTATTTGCTAAATGTGATCATTGTTGAAAATTTGTAAAAGTACAGTTTTATGTAAAAGCAAATTTATTGTAATTACATGTTAGCACATTTGTATTCAGTCTTTTGTTTTTCAGTACTTATGTAGTCATCTTTTAAAAAACTCTTGATTGTAATGCATAAGCAACTTTGTTTCCTGATGTTTCTTTTGACTCTTTTTAAGCTTAATGGAAATTTAGAAACAAAATCAGAAAAGATCAGTGAAGTAAACAAGTCACCCACAGACCTCCTACCAAGGGATACCATTTGTCAGTATCTAGCAACTTTCCATCTGTATCATTCTCTGATTTCTTTCCTGATGTTTGAATCTTTTGCTCATCTATAACTGTCTTCTTAACAAGTCCGAACCATGTAATCATGTATTTATTATGCAGCTGCATCTAATTGTCTCTTTTGTTGAGCTTAGTATGTTTCTGTTCATTTTCATGTGAGTTTTTTACTAAACTTATTTTCCTGGGGGAAGAATGATGTTTTTGCAAATATTTTATCAGGCAGACAAGCAGCAAGTTTCCATCAACTTGATAGTGAAGGAAGTTTATCTTTTACTAAAGGTCCTATTTTTTTTTTTTTCTGTACTGTGAGTTTTCATCGTTTTTTGTGTCTTCATAGGTATTTTATGATGAAGATGGGAGGGCAAAGTCCGGGGATGCTAGCCAGATATTGCTTTACTATACACGATTTCTATCTCAGTGAGCTTCCAGCCAAGGTGATGTGGGTCTTTCTTTGCCAAATGATTATCATTTTCTGTTCTCTGGAGGATGATGCTATAGTGGATCCTCTTTCTGCCTGGCACCTGAACGTCTCTTGATTAGAGTGGGCAATGAGTACTTGCCCCAGAAGTGGATATGTGTATGTTTCTGGTATTCTGACTTGATTTATTGAAATGTAATTCAGATGTGTGTCAGAAGGTGTGGCAGATGTTGGAGAGCTCTGTCTGGCTTCCCTTGGATCCCTTTTACCATTTCTGGGTGCCCCCTGACATTGGTGTGTGTGCAGTTTGAAAAGTCAGCACCCGAGGCTTGTTTTCAAGGGACTGCCTTTGGGCTTATAGTGGCTGTTTTGCTTATGCTTCTTTTTAAACCAGAAATGTCTGGGAATTTATATTGTCCGAAGGCAGCCTGTAGCTAGCGACTGATAGATGTGAGAATATGAAAACCCATTTCCTTTGCCTTGCAGAGGGACCTCTCTGAAGTGTGACTCACACTCCAGAGCCTTCTTGTGGGATCAGGCTGAGGCCACCCTCTGTGGGACTTTGCCTGAGTGCGTACGTGAGTTTGGCTTCCTCTCTCACCCTTATTGTGCTTCTCCTACTCCCCTACTGGTCTTCCTTCTTCATAAACTTCCTCCTTAAAAAATCATGAGCAAATCTGGTGTCTACTGCTGGGGAACGTGACTGAAGGATGCTCTTAATTTTTTTTCCTATTTTCAAATAGCCTGTCTCTTTTAAAGTATTCCCACTCTGGTAGAACATGACATTGAACACTCATTCGTCTCTTCACAACCATGATAGTGCTACTCTGGGCCAGGCTCTTTTCACTAGGTGTGAAAATAAATGTCCAGTCCTGCTCCCTTATCTGTTCAGTAAGATTCCGTTTTAATTAAGAATAGTTTTTGATACCTAATAAAAAAATTTGTCTTTTTTTCCAACACTTCATCAGTGACTATTTTCTTTCTTTTTTCTTTTCTTTTCTCTCTCTCTTTCTTTCTTTCTCTTTCTTTCTCTCTCTCTCTCTCTTTCTCTCTTTTGAGACAGGGTCTTGCTCTGTTGCCCAGTCTGGAGTGCAGTGGTGTAATCATTACTCATTTTAGCCTCAACCTCCTGGGCTCAAGCAGTCCTCCTGCCTCAGCCTCCCGAGTAGCTGGGACCACAGGCATGTGCCATTATACCTGGCAAATTTTTGTATTTTATTTGTATATATGAATATGTGTATATATATGTATATGTGTGTGTACCTATATATGTTTTGTAGAGACGGGGTTTTGCCATGTTGCTCAGGCTGGTCTTGAAGTCCTGAGCTCAAGTAGTCCACCCATTTCAGCCTCCCAAAGTGCTGGGATTACAGGTGTGAGCCATCGCACCCAGCCAGCGGGTGTTTTCTCATCATGACTACTTTATCAAATAAGTTGAATGAAAAAGATACTATCTTCCCTTCCTCAGCTAGAGAGATGGCTCCTTACTTGGCCTTTTCCGCTTGCAAATCAGATATAAAAGTTTGGGTGGCTGACATGTAGTGTTATGCCCAGACCGTTTATTCCCCGAAGAAGACCACCAGAGTCCAGAGTCAAAGCCAAGCGGCAAGGATCTTTAATGCAAGTTCGAACTTGGTCCCTCTGTTCCACAACATACAAGAGGGCCTCGAACAATGCGTGCGCTCGCTTTTTATAGCCCGATGAAAATA
>NW_012116932.1:6924480-6924804 GCF_000951035.1 Colobus angolensis palliatus
AAGATGCCTAGATTTCATATTGTTCAAACACACATGCTCTACAAACAATTTGTGCAGTTAAGGCAATCATCACAGGGTCCTGAGGTGACATATATTCTCCTCATCTTACAAAGTAGATGATGGGATTAAGAGATTAAAGAGAGACATAAGAAATTACAAAAGCATAAATTTTGGAGAACTAATAAAATGTCCATGAAATCTTTATATTTTATGTTTTTCCACTGTGGCTCCAGCCAGTCCTTCCGTCCAAGGTCTCTGACTTCCTGCAACATTCTCTCTCCTTTTTCCTCTATATAAATGTGCCATGGCGATGAAGGCTTGTTC
>NW_012116932.1:6928594-6966121 GCF_000951035.1 Colobus angolensis palliatus
ACTGGGCCCAGGAAATTGAGAGATATATGGTGTCAAGCTGAATGTATTTGCTGGGCCCAGGACTGAGGAATGTGCCTGATTTCTTTCAGTAGTTAGATGTTGCCGTGTGCTAAGCCATCTTTCTGCTATCACTCCCTGAATTGTATCAGTTATCTATTGCTGCATAACAAAATACTCCAAATTTCATGGCTTAAAACAACAAGCATGCTGGGTGTGATGGCTCACGCCTGTAATCCCAGCACTTTGGGAGGCTGAGGCGAGTGGATTATGGGGCCAGGAGTTCAAGACCAGCCCGGCCAAGATGGTGAAACCCCCTCTACTAAAAACACAAAAGTTAGCTGGGTGCAGTGGCAGATACCTGTAATCCCAGCTACTCGGGAGGCTGAAGCAGGAGACTTGCTTGAACCCCGGCGGCAGAGGTTGCAGTGAGCCGAGATCACGCTACTGCACTCCAGCCTGGGCGATAGAGTGAGATTCTGTCTCAAAAAAAAAAAAAAAAAAAACACCCAAAAAACCAACTTGCATTTATTTAGCTCCTCATCCTACAGGTCAGCAATTTAGTCTGGGCTGTTCTTACGGCCTTAACTGAACTTATTCAAGTGTCTGCAGTCTTTGCTGATGTTGGCTGGTTTCTTTCACATTTATAGGGCCTCAGTTTAGACAACTAGGCCGATTCCTTCCTATTCTATGTTGTCTCTTGTCTCTCAGCAGGCTAGCCTGACTTGTTTACATGATGAAGGCAGATCCTCAAGAGAGTCAGCTTCTTGAAGGCCCAGACTCAGAACTGGCACAAAAATCACATCTACTGCATACTATTTGTCATAGCAAGTCATGAAGCTAGTCCAGAATCAGGGGAGGGTGGAGGGGAAGGAGGCTCCACTTCTTGATGGGAGGAGTGGCAAAGTCATATTGCACAGCATGTGAATATATGGAAGGTTGGAGAATTGTGGTTATTTTTGCAATCTGTAACAGCTGCAATTTCTGTACTCAGAAGCATTACCTGATGCTGTTTTGTAGGATTCAGCAATGGTGATGGACCCACTAGTGAAAACGACATTTTCAGGAAGGTCTTGGAGCAGCTGGTAAAGTATATGAACTCAGGAAACCGGTTATTGCATAAAAACTTTCTGAAGCAGGAAGTAGTTCAGAAGTTCTTGCGCCTCCTTTCTACTCTGCAAGGTAATTTTTTCCACAACATTCAATTATGTTAAAAGTGATGATTTATGTTCATTAAAATTCTTTTCTAATATCTGTTCAGAAATTAATTTTAAAAAATAAAGATAATGTATCTACATGTAAAACATTCACACAGTACAGAGCATTCTTTTTAATAGGTGTAAAATCTATTACACACCCCTGAACTTCAACCCCTAAATCCCATCCCCAGAAACAACCTGCTACTAGTTTTTTATGTGTCCTTCTATAAATACTATTTGCATATACAGTCATTTAAAAAATACTATAGATATTTCTCTCTTCAATACATATTGGCTAATATTGGAGTATAAAGTTATTGTAGAATTGAATGTTCTTTTTCATTATGGGGAAATCAGGAAACTTCCTGAAAAGAACTTTAGATGACAAAAATTTAAATAATTTGAGAAGATTCTAGAAATTATAAGTAGGTAAAATTTAGTATTTTTAAAATGGACACTTCATAAGGCTGAGATGTCTCCATTTTACAAAGAGAGCAGGAAGGCATGGCCAGAGAAACCTCAAATACTCAGGGTATGCAGCAGATGATAGTATTTAAGGCTTGGAGTTTAGCATTCAAGTCTTGTTTCCACCACATACCAGATCTGTGACCTTAGGCCAATTAATTAACCTCTTTAAGCTTCAGTTTCTTCATCCCCTTGCCTTGGCTAGGGCACTAACCTCATGAGATAATGGATATAGAACACTTAGTCTAATGTCCTACACATAAAATGCTAGTACTTATTAGCTGTTAGGATGGGATGAGATGAGGTTAGGTTGTCAGCCTTTCTTTCCTAGGTATCAGTGAGTCAAAGATAACCAGCATACCTGTTAAATACACTCTAGGATGGGGCCACATTGTATGGGATCTATTAGATGTAGACATTCTGTACAAACCACATCTAGGGAGCCTTTGGTTTTTGGACTTAATGTCATTTGATCCACAGCCCATGAAGACTGTCCTCATTTATATTTAGGGTTGTGAAAATAAAACCTTATTTAATGGTATTTGGTAAAAATCTCATAAGAGCCCATGTGATGGGAATGCTGCTTCTCCAATGTCCTTTGTGTCTTATGGACTATGTTCCTGTGCCTCCTTTGTTTCTCTGTAGGGTATTGTAAGTGTTGGTGTGGGTTCTTCTTTCTCTCACTTTGGCTTGGTTACTTTCCCCTTTCCTCCTATTCCTTACTCTCTGTACCTTTCTTGAAGTTCTCTCCCTCAACTGTCTTCCAGAGTTGAGTGGGTCTATAATCCACCCAACCTTTTTGATGTTTTTCTGTCTTCATTTTTCCTTTTTTTTCCTCTTTGTATCCTTAACTGGCCACAGGGTAGGCTGTTTATAACTCTTCCTATTGAAAGTGACAGACTCCAATGGGCTAAAAATTGGCAAAAAAAGTTACTTTTTTGACTCTCATAATAAAAATGCCAGGCTGGCTTCAAGTACAGCTGGCTTCAGGGAGCTCACCAATGTCACTACGACCCATTGTCTCCCATCTTTCAACTCAGCTCTTCGCTAGTTGGCTTCCATCTCAGACTCTCTGTGGAAATGTGATTGAGGTCTCTAATCTCTGACTTGCCCCACATTTCTGGACTTGTGGACCCATCTGTCTCTCTCTCTCAGTGGTTCGAACAAATGTCCTAGGCTTCACTTCGGATCGTGATGTATACCTCTGCAGCTAAATGTGATCAGAAGGATGGAGATTCTTGATTGGCTTAGGTCCAAATCACATGCTACCCTATCCCATCCATACGCCAACGGAGAGTGCCAGAAGGTGGGAGAGGGCTGTTACCAGATGATGAGCGAATAGATTCTGAGGGACAAAAATTGCAAATGCCTATTTAAATAGTTTGCCTTTTACACTTTTATTTTGATTCCTGTTAAAATAAGATGATAGACTAGCCTATATTTAATTTCTTCTTATTTTAAAATGAACATTTTAAATATTAAAATGAATATTCATTTTAAGAAAACTTGGAAAAAGATGGGAAGCAAAAACTAGCAAATGTAAATCAAGTTGCTCTTATTTAGGTAATCCTTGATTTTTCTCCCCTTCTGCTCTATCTCCCTGCTTTCTTAGTGGTAGGGTTGCTAGACAAAATACAGAATCCCCTGTTAAATTTAAATTTCAGATAAGCAATGAATAATTTTTTAGTATAAGTGTGTCCCCAAATATTGCATATATATATACTTATACAAAAATTTATTTGTTGTTCATCTAAAATTCAAATTTAATTGGCATCCTATGTTTTTATTTACTAAATCTGGCCATCTACTTGCTGAAGATCTGATTAAAATGTTTTCTACTCTTGGCCGGGCTCATTGGCTCACATCTGTATCTCAGCACTTTGGGAGGCCAAGGCAGGTGGATCACAAGGTCAGGAGATTGAGACCATCCTGGCTAACACGGTGAAACCCCATCTCTAAAAATACAAAAAAGTGGCCAGGCGTTGTGGCGGGCACCTGTAGTCCCAGCTACTTGGGAGGCTGAGGCAGGAGAATGGCTTGAACCGAGGAGACAGAGCTTGCAGTGAGCCGAGATCGCACCACTGTACTCCAGCCTGAGTGACAGAGTGAGACTCCATCTCAAAAAACAACAACAAGAAGTTTTCTACTCTTAAGATTCACCAGCAGTATGAAGTGGAATAACTTTTATCCTGTCTTTAGACATCAAAGATCAGATGGAAACATTTGTTTATCATGAAGAAAAATCAAGAATTAAGAGATAAACCATCTTCTCATGGTTACCTTATGGCTCTTGACTTTTTAATTGTTCTGTAGTATCTCTCTGTATTTCAGTATTTATTAGGAAAAGACACTCTTAATATCATGCAAAATTTAAGTCAGGCTTTTGCCCTTCTGATCTCAGCAGAATACTCTGAATTCAAGTATTCTGTGTTAAGACACAGTCACATTCTTCTGTCTCTTGGGCCAGGGTCTCTACCCTTCATAGGGTATTTCTAATCTTCCCATGAAGTCTGAAGGTCATTACACTGATGTTCACGAGGCTAAGCAACATGACCCAAATAATTAATTACTTGTTTATATAATCCATGTTAATTATATATGGATGTTGGGTTGTGATTGGGGAAAGAAGAGAAATCATATGAACGTTTTTGGAATGTGTCTTACTCTTATTTTTGAAAGAAATTCCTCCTGACCTGGTCTGTGATATTAATCAAGACTGTGCCATCATCGTCTTCAAATTCTTATTGGAAAAACAGAAATGGCCTGAGGTGCTTCTGCTGCTGACCCGCAAAGTAAGTGGAGAGCCACCGCTTGGAGATTGCCTCATTAAAGACTGCAACTTCTCAGACCTTGACATCTGTACCGTCATCCCCCACCTCAGCACCTGGGACCAGCGGAAGAAACAGCTTCTGGGCCGCCTGATAGACAGTGGAGGTGAGAGTGACTGGATGCTAAGCGTTGGAGACTTGTGCACATTCTCCACATGATGGAGTCCAGGCCACTGCCTGCCTTTCCCTTGGTTTTGGAGGCACCATGAAGTTCACCCTTATTGTCTACCCTGTATATTCTTGTTTTGAAACAGTGATGGAGGTTACTGCCCTGTAAGTGAGTTGCCCTTGAGGAACTCTGCATTTTTTGTGAATTCCAGTTACTACCTTTCTCTTTTGTATGGGAAACATCAGGTGTGTGAAGGGTCCTTGGCTCTGGTTTAGCCTACAGCAGTCATTTCCTCCTGACCTCTGGCTAGACTTTGACTCGCAGTGGATATACTGTGTGGATCCTTGTCTACTCCTGTGACATTCTTTTCTGATCAACGGATTGGGATTAAAGATGCTTGTTTTTAAAGAAACAGTCAAGTAATTGGTGGGTGGAAGCATCTGCTGCTTTAATGAGAACTATCACGCATGGCTGGGTGTGTGTCTGGAGTTTGCAGACATCTTGCTGAATTGGCTTTTATTTCCAAGCTGATTTAGAAACACCAACCGCCTCCTACCTCTGTCCCTCACACCTCCACTAATGCCACTACTAACTGTGTGGCCTTGGGCATGCCATTTATGCCTTCATCTCCTGATTGGTAAAATGGGAATAAATAGGCCCCCTTTCTTAGGGTTGTTTTGGATATTAAATGAGTTAATGTGTGCAGGCTTTTAGAAGAGTGCTTTGGCTATGTAGTTCTCTGCTTGCTTCGTACTGTATGAGGAAACGTCTTTCATGAGAAGAGACATTATGTGTTATCAACAACACATAATATGTAAGATATAACAGTGACACACAAGACATTGTGCGTTATCAATAGCACATTGATCCTTAGCCCTCAAAGTGCCACACACCTTGCAAAGCCTTTAGGTGTTGGCTCTGTCCACAGCTTTCAGGAGGTAGATGAGGTGGCTTCTACAATTTATTTTTTTAAACTCCTTCCTTAAGTGGAGTGTTACTTTCTTTGCCTGGAATCCACAGCTGTCATGAATTCCTGTTTTATTCCTTGATTCAGCAAGCACTTATAGAGCACATCTCAGGATCAGGTGCTGGGAACCAAGCCCACAGAGGTGAGTGTGCAGCTGCTGCAAGTGTGTTGAGGAGACTGCAGATCTACCGTGGGTGGGTCTGCCTTCTGGTGGAGGTTGGAGGCTGGGGAACTTCGATGCAGAGGAGTTGTGTGGACTGAGCTAAAAAGAAGGTGATTTGGGGTGGAGAGATGTGAGGGAAGATGGCAGTTGAGAATAGGAGCTCGGTAGAAGCAAGGGTTATGGCATGTTCTCACTCAAAAGTGGGAGTTGAACAACGAAAACACATGGACACAGGGAAGGGCACATCACACACAAGGGCCTTTTGGGGGTGGGGGACTAGGGGAGGGGTAGCATTAGGAGAAATACGTAATGTAGGTGACAGGTTGATGGGTGCAGCAAACCACCATGGCATGTGTATACCTATGTAACAAACCTGCACATTCTGCATATGTATCCCAGAACTTAAAGTATTTTGTGTATACACACACACACACACACACACACACACACACACACACACACATAAAGAAGCAAGTGATGTAGAAAGTGTCCTCACACTGATGTTAGGCAGGGTTTCAGTTCTCATGCCCTGTCCTCATGCCAGGACAGTGGGAATGATGGGAACTATGCTCCTGTGGTGGGGAGCTGGAGAGGAGGTGGGGGCAAGGCTCCCGGACAGCATGCTTGAAGGAGCTGGGCTTTCACCTTGTGGCTACTGGCAGAAGCCTTTGCCTCCCAAAATGGGTGCTGGCAGGAGGATCTTGGAAGTTAGGTAAACATGAGCTCTCTTCCCTTGCAACTGAATAACTGAAGCGGTCCTTCACTCGTCAGGTGAGCCAGGCTGTGCCTGCTCACATTGCCCTTCCCTTCTGCCCTCTCCCAGCCTTGCCTGATGGTCTTCAGGAGAGCCAGGAGAGGCCACTTCTCATGTGTCTGAAATATGAGGACTTCGAGTTGGCTTTCCTTCTCTTGACCAAGGGCGCAGACCCCCGTGCTATTTCTCTCACGGAAGGTGATACTCCTTTGCATGCAGCACTCCACATCTTTCTAGAGATCAAAGGTAAGCCCTTGTTTTTTAAGCAGCCTTTTCCTTGAGGAGGAAGCTGGATATTAGAACTGATGCTGTTTTCTGGTCTTTCTTTTTGTGTAAACCAGTGATCTGAAAAAGGCCCATTTCTTGACCAGGCCTGCCCTTGTCACCTGGCCCCTCACTTGTAGCATGATGGGAAGAACTGACCACCATGGTGAATGGTCAGGGTGGGTTGATGGAGGATTCTTAAGTTCCAGAGTTGACTGTTGGTAGTTGAAAAGTACTTTCCGTTTATTTGTATTATTTTCAGGAGTCTGCATATGAAGGATCTTGTTAGAATCTTCTATGGTTATTTCAGGACGTTTGGACTGGATAATTCTTTGTTGTATGGCACTCTCCTGTGCATTGTAGGGTGTTCAGCAGCATCCCTGGCCTCCACCTACTAGCTGCCAGTGACACTCCCCCAGCTGTGATAATAAAAAATGTCTCTATCTATACATTGCCAATGTCCCTTGGGGAGTAAATCACCGTTGGTTGAGAACCACTGAGTTCTTTAATGGAGTTCAGATTTTTGGGGGAGTTCAGCATTCTGAGATGTCCCTGGCTGGCATCACTCTCAAACCCCAGGGTCTGCTGTCCCCTGAGAAGAGTGGCTCAGTGCTCACAGGGGTTTTTCTTTTGTGCCTTTCAGCTGACATTGGTTTTAGCTTCCTCAACCATCTGTTGGATCTGTTTTGGTCCAACCCCACCGAATTCGACTACCTCAACCCCAATGTCCAGGACAGCAATGGGAACACGTTAATGCACATCCTCTTCCAGAAGGGCATGCTAAAGCGCATGAAGAAGCTGTTAGACCTGCTCGTGAAGTTTGACATCAACTTCAACCTGAAGAACAAAGAGGGCAAAGATGCACGGCACCGGATTAAGAAGAATGATTCTTTGCTCTTGGCCTGGAACAAAGCTCTGATGGAGAACAGGCGGAGGAGCCGGCAGGACTCTGCTGCCCACCTGGGGAAGCTCCCAAGGTCCACTGCCCCTGGTCACACATCTCAGCTCAAGTCCCAGGGTTCATTCAAGTCAGTGCCATGTGGTGCTACTGCCAGAACCCTGCCTGAAGGAAGTGCAGTCCCTGACAGCTGGGAGACTCTCCCAGATACCCAGGTGACCAGGGAGAAGCCTGGAGCTCTTAGGCCATGCTCTCTGAGAGACTGCCTTATGCAGGACATTACAGTTTTGATTCAGCAGATTGAAGTGGATCCGTCTTTGCCAGAGGACTGTCTTCAGAGCTCTGAGCCTCTGGAGGCAGGAGCTGGCAAGGAAGGAAAGAAAGATGAGCTCCAGCTGACCCTGGATGCAGGGGCCCCTGACTGTAGTGAGGCAGGGGAAGGACATGCTCAGGTGGGCCTTGGGGCCTTGCAGCTTGTGCCTGCTGATAACAGAGGGAAGGAGGGCAATGACGATCAGGATGACTGGAACACGCAGGAGATTGAGGCCTGCCTCCAGGACTTTGATAACATGACGTGGGAGATCGAGTGCACTTCAGAAATGCTGAAGAAGCTCTCTAGTAAGGTAATGACTAAGGTCATCAAGAAGAAAATCATCCTTGCCATTCAGCAGCTGGGAAATGGCAAGTGGACCCAGGGCCTGCAGAAGCGACTGAAGCACCTGAAAGGAAGCATCCAGCTCTTTGAAGCTAAGCTGGACAAAGGAGCCCGGATGCTGTGGGAGCTCGCCATTGACTTCTCCCCTCGATGCAGTGAGAACCCTGAGAAGATCATTGCCACGGAGCAGAACACGTGTGCAATGGAGAAATCAGGGCGAATCTACACGGAAATCATCCGGATTTGGGACATCGTCTTAGATCACTGCAAACTGGCTGATTCCATCAAGGCCATCTGCAATGCCTACAACCGGGGCTTGTCCTGTGTCCTGCGGAAGAAGCTGAAGGGTATCAATAAAGGCCAAGTGTCAGCTAACATGAAAATTCAAAAGCGTATACCCCGCTGCTATGTGGAGGACACAGAGGCCGAGAAGGGCAGGGAGCATGTCAATCCTGAGTACTTTCCCCCAGCCAGTGCAGTGGAGACAGAATATAACATCATGAAGTTCCACAGCTTCAGCACCAACATGGCCTTTAACATCCTCAATGACACGACAGCCACAGTGGAGTACCCCTTCCGGGTGGGTGAGCTTGAGTACGCGGTGATCGACCTCAACCCCAGGCCACTGGAGCCCATCATCCTTATTGGGCGAAGTGGCACTGGGAAGACAACCTGCTGCTTGTACAGATTGTGGAAGAAATTCCACGTTTACTGGGAAAAAGCTGAGCAGGCAGGAAGCCCGTTGCTGGCCAAACAGGTCTGGCTGAAGAGAAGGTTGGAAGTGGAACCCGGAAAAGAGGGTCCAGGTGGGGAGGAAGAGGAGGAGGAAGAAGACGAGGAAGAGGAAGGTTCTATTGAAGTGGAAACAGTAGAAAGTATAGATGAGCAGGAATACGAATCCTGCGCAGGAGGAGCCAGTGTAGAGCCAGCAGGGGACGGCCAAGCTGCAGAAGTATGTGCACCAGAACATCCCCACCAGCTGGAGCATTTACATCAGATCTTTGTGACCAAGAACCACGTCCTATGCCAGGAGGTACAAAGGAATTTCATTGAGCTTTCCAAGTCCACCAAGGCCACCAGTCATTACAAACCACTGGATCCCAACATTCACAAACTCCAGGACCTGAGGGACGAGAACTTTCCTCTGTTTGTCACTTCCAAGCAGCTGCTTCTCCTGCTTGATGCTTCTCTGCCCAAACCATTTTTTCTGAGAAACGAAGATGGAAGCTTGAAAAGAACCATCATAGGATGGTCCACACAGGAAGAGTCAACCATCCCCAGCTGGCAAGAGGATGAGGAGGAGGCTGAGGTGGATGGGGACTACAGTGAGGAGGATAAAGCTGTAGAAATGCGTACAGGTGACAGTGACCCCCGGGTGTATGTGACATTTGAGGTGTTCAAAAATGAAATATGGCCCAAAATGACCAAAGGGAGGACTGCCTACAACCCTGCACTGATTTGGAAAGAAATAAAATCTTTTCTGAAGGGTTCTTTTGAGGCCCTCAGCTGTCCCTGTGGGAGACTCACTGAAGAAGCATATAAGAAATTAGGGAGGAAGCGGTGCCCCAATTTCAAGGAAGACCGGAGTGAGATCTATAGCCTCTTCTGTCTGTATCAGCAAATCAGGTCCCAGAAAGGTTATTTTGATGAAGAGGATGTTCTGTACAACATATCCCGGAGGCTGTCGAAGCTCAGGATGCTCCCATGGTCCATCCACGAACTCTATGGTGATGAGATTCAAGACTTTACCCAGGCCGAGCTGGCGCTGCTGATGAAATGCATCAACGACCCCAATGCTATGTTCCTCACAGGGGACACGGCCCAGAGCATCATGAAGGGCGTGGCCTTCCGCTTCAGCGATCTGCGTTCTCTGTTCCACTACGCCAGCAGAAACACCATAGACAAGCAGTGTGCTGTCCGGAAGCCCAAGAAGATCCACCAGCTATACCAGAATTACAGGTCCCACTCAGGTAAGTCCAGGCCTTGGGCTTGCCTACTGGGGGTGCTTAGGCACAGACTTTGGGCTGCCTTTGAAGCTGAAGACTAGCTCTTGTTAGGTTTTTACAGTTGAAGTAAGGGTAGTATTTTGGAATTTGTTAGTAAATACGCTCATGGACAAGAGATAGTATGATTTTGGCCACTGCTCCTTAAGTTGATAATTTAAGCTGTGGTTGGGTGGCAACTGACCTTTAAGTAATTGTATCTCAAGGAGTTTGCCATAACATGAATACATTTCAGAGCAAACATTTAAGCTGTTTGAGAACTTTCATTAAAGCCCTTGGGAAGTACCTGCTCATTCTTTATAAAGTAATATACCAGTTACAAGTCATTAATCCCTGAACCAGGTTTTCTCCCAAAGGGAAGGAAAAAAAAAAGGGAGGGTGGTAGGCAGTGGGAGTTAACACACACTCTGGTGCTTTTCATTTGTGTCTTAGTTTTGCCCCCTCTCTGTGCCAGGCACAACGCTAAACAGTTTATCTGTAGTACCTGTGCTTAATCTTCATAACACCACTGCGAGGTAAGCATCAGTCCCATTTTATAAAGGAGAAACTAAGGCACACAAGTTTAAATAACAGGGTACCAATGCTAGAATATTTCGTTTGTGGTTTATAGATACTAACAAATTTACCTCCTTTGGCCTACAAATATCTGTGAACAATATGGTATATTGCTTTACATGTTTAAAAACTTTAATGGGATCATGGTGGACATCTCTTTCTGCAACTGGGTATTTTTGCCTAATGTTATATTGTTGAGATTTCTTTATTTCTTTTCTTTTTTCTTTTTTTTTTTTTTTTGAGATACAGTGTTGCTCTGCTGCTCAGGCTGGAGTGCAGTAGCGTGACCTCGGCCTACTGCAACCTCCACCTTCTGGGTTCAAGTGATTCTCCTGCCTCAGCCTCCCAAGTAGCTGGGTTTATAGGCACCTGCCACCAACCCCAGCTAATTTTGTATTTTTAGTAGAGATGAGTTTTTGCTATCTTGGTCAGGCTGGTCTTGAACTCCTGACCTCAGGTGATCTAACCACCTCGGCCTCTCAAAGTGCTGGGATTGCAGGCGTGAGCCACCGTGCCCGGCCTGTTGTTGAGAATTTTGCATGTCGATAATGTGGAGTTCTAGTGCATTCATTGAGGTTCACATAGCATAAAAGGCACCCATTTGAAATGTGCAGTTTAGTGTTTTTTAATGTATTCACAAGATTGTGCAACTATCACCATCATCTAATTCTAGAACATTTTCAGAAATTAAAAACCCCCTCAAAACCCATAACTATAGCAGTTACTACTCATTGTGTCCTTCCTCCCACTCCATGGCAACAACTCATCTTTCTGTTTCTGTGGATCCACCTATTGTGGACATTTCATATGGGTGGAATCATATAATGCATGGCCTTTTGTGTCTAGTTTCTTTTACTCAGCTTAATGTCTTCAAGGTTTATGCATGTATAGTATATATCAGCACTTTATTTCTTTCTATGGTTGAACCATCTTTTATTCTTTGAATATGGTTACATACAAAATTACTTGTCTAGTTCCCTAGAAGGCCATTTAAATGGATTCCACTGCACCTTTCGTTCCCTTTTCTGATTCTCCTGTTAATGTAGATATATCTTTGGCCCCTGCTAACTCCTAATGGGAAGAGAACCACAGTAGAAGCTTATTTGCTTAGATTCAGCAGTTTCCAAAACCTTAGACTTAATTGCTTTATATTGCATACTTTTAATAACAGTAGTACTGGACAGTCACATTTTCCTTTCACTATTTGGTAACCACAATGGGGATACATATGCCCATTTCATGATGTTCTACCTAGACCATTGTATTCTATCTGGTGTTAGAAAAGTGCACATGGCCTCTAAGAGTAGTGGAGAGACCCAGGAAGGTCTATGTTCAAGTCCTATCACTTGGAGATATTTATTAACTTCTGAGACCTCAGAGTTCCTGTTTGTAAAAGTGCAGTTGTCTCATCTGTCTCACTGCATTGTTGTGAGGATTTGTTGTTGTGAGGATTAAATGGGATGACTTTCTTTTTTTTTTTTTTTTTGAGACGGAGTCTTGCTCTGTCGCCCGGGCTGGAGTGCAGTGGCCTGACCTCAGCTCACTGCAAGCTCCGCCTCCCAGGTTCACGCCATTCTCCTGCCTCAGCCTCCCAAGTAGCTGGGACTACAGGCGCCCGCCACCTCGCCCGGCTAGTTTTTTTTGTATTTTTTAGTAGAGACGGGGTTTCACTGTGTTAGCCAGGATGGTCTCGATCTCCTGATCTCGTGATCCGCCCATCTTGGCCTCCCAAAGTGCTGGGATTACAGGCTTGAGCCACCACGCCCGGCCGGGATGACTTTCTTTTAAGGTGCCTGCTGTATGATAGGCATTCAGTCAATGTCACTATTAATGTCACTTCAGATGTTAGAGAGGAAATGGGACCCAGGGAAAAATCTCTTTGGAAAATCCTCTCTCCTGCTCTGACATTTTTTCTTAGTGTAATCCTCTCTCAACTGAGTATAAACCTGGGGGAAAAGGGTGATAGAGGCGTTGGTTGCTGTCCTTAGCTCACATGCAGCACTGTTTTTACCATGGTAATGTTGCTTCTGACTCTGTGAGCACCAGTGGGAGAGGACAAAGTTATTGTGGTTTTCTTACCAAAGTCAATACCAGCCCCTTATGAGAGCATTCTAACAGCTCTCATTGTTTTTTTTTTTTTCTTTTCTTGTTTTTGTTTTTGTTTTTTAGTTGAGACAGAGTCTCGCTCTGTCACCCATGCTGGAGTGTGCAGTGGTGTGATCCCGGCTCACTGCAACCTCTGCTTCCTGGGTTCAAGCGATTCTCTTGCCTCAGCCTCCCGAGGTCTCATTGTTTATATTACATTTTTGCCTTGACTCTTCTTTGTGAGGTAATTTTCTCTAATATGAATATAGATTGGGGAGGAGATCCCACAAAACTCTCTGAGCACAGCAACATATATCTGCCTTCTCATCCACTGCACCCAGAGAGCTCAGGGCTGCAATGGTAATCAAATGGAAACTGAAAACAGGCTTGCAATTATACATACTCTAGGGGTCAGATCTGCTTGTCAGGAAAAACATGTCCTCCACCCCAAATAACCAAAAACTCAGCCATGTTGTTCATTATCCAACTTGGGGTTTCTATTTCGTTCCAGGAATCCTCAATCTGGCATCTGGAGTGGTAGATTTACTTCAGTTCTATTTCCCAGAATCTTTTGATCGCCTTCCAAGGGATTCTGGCCTCTTTGATGGTCCCAAGCCAACTGTTCTGGAGTCTTGTAGTGTAAGCGACTTGGCAATTTTGCTACGAGGGAATAAAAGGAAAACTCAGCCCATTGAATTTGGAGCCCACCAGGTGAGCTGCTTGGGATTTTATGTTTTGAAATAAAAGATAGTTTGCAATTAAAAAAAGGTTTGAGAAGCTAAATTATTCTGCAAGGTAGCATTAAAAACAGTCCCTGTCCCACACTGGGTGAGTTCCAGAGATGGCTGAGTGAACAAGTGTTTCAATCTTTCCCCTGGCCTGCCTGACCATGTTTATGCTGGCCATTTCTCTTTAAAAACATTACCTTCCTCCCATAGAAACACCCTGAGGCTTACTGAGGTTTTCTCTGTAGAATTTGATGTTCTTTTGTTTTTCTTCAGGTAATCCTTGTGGCCAATGAAACGGCAAAGGAGAAAATTCCAGAAGAGCTGGGGTTAGCACTTGTGCTAACAATTTATGAAGCAAAAGGCTTAGAATTTGATGATGTCCTCCTTTACAACTTTTTTACTGATTCTGAGGTATGTCACACCTAATTCTTTTCACACAATGAATATTTGTGTATGAGCTGAACTTCACTCTGGGGAAGAGAATTTGGAGCTGAGGGTAAGAGAGTTTATCACAGGCTCCTGTTTGTGTTTTGGAGCATCATTCATTCAGTATGAGGTTTTGTGTGTTTAGATGTGGGTTTGACATTAGCTGTGGGTTGTTTCACAGTGTGTCATGGGCTGGTTCCCCCTGTGCCCTGCCTTTCTTTGGCTCTCTAGTACCCAAGTGCCGGTGTACAGTTCTCATTAGCCACTGTTATCCTTGGCTCCCAGGGATGCCCAAGTTGGAGCAAGCTCTAAGGAGAGCCTTACAGATGAAGCCAAGGTTAGCAATGTCCACCCTGTGATGACAGAACTGGGTAAGGTCAGTTCATAGATAGAGACAATTCCAGGAAGACAAATGAGGCTTGGTTCCTGCCCTCTGGATCAGGTAATATGGGGGACAAGAACAGCTTCCTTGCATGGGAGACCCCTCTAGCATGGCTTTACTACCACTGCTTGCAGCCCATGCAGATGGTGGCAGCCAAAGAGTCCCCACATTGACCCCCAGTGACCTCTGTATTGGTCCACTGCTTTCACTTGGCTCCTGAGTCCTTGTGGGTTTTTCTCCCCAAGCTTAGCTCATTATGGGTAGAGCCATCAACTCATGGCCATTGTCCTGGGTTTTCTAGCCACTGTTTTCTCTTTTCCACCATCTTTTGGTGGAGACTCAGGCTGGCTGCTGACTGTACTGTGGGGTCTTCTTTGGGGACTTAGCTGGCTGTGTCCCAGTCCTTGTTGCAGACTTCCATTGCACATGATGCATGCTTAAAGGGGTTATGTTATACCCAAGTCAAGAACACTGTTGGCTTTAACACTTTGCCCCAGAACTGACCGTTTAGATAGAGTCCTTCCTTTTTTTCTTATCATTTTTTAAATGTTATTTTGCCTTAATAACACAACTATTATAATATTGCTATAGGCGCTATGCAGTTTATAGAGTCATTGTCTCACTCCACCAACCCTCTGAGGTTATATGTATTTTTATTACTCTCATTCCATTTTTTAAAATTTATTTTTATTTTTATAGAGGTATGGTCTTGCTGTGTTGTCCAGGCTGGTCTCAAACTCCCGGCCTTAAGTGATCTTCCCGCCTTGGCCTCCCAAAGTGCTGAGATTATAAACATGAGCCACCTTTATCTGTAGATAAAGCAGAAGATCACTGAGATTAGTAAATTTCTCATAGTTATAACGTAGATGGTAGAGCCTGGAGATGAACTCAGATGCTTTGAGTTCTAAATCTCTTTCCATTTTCCTTCCTTTTAAAGCCTCGCATGCGAATTGAATTCCAGAACCTTCCACAATTAGCATATCACTGCGATTCCTTATGTACATTCCTTTCCTATTAAATTTTGCTAATAAAATCAGATGCACACTCATTAACCCTGGAACCATTTTTACCTCTGAGGACTAACTTTTTTTCCTAATGATACATCCATCGGTCATGGTTGGACTGAGGCTCTCCTAAAAGAGGAAGGGTAAGACTTTGTTGTTTCTGTTCTTTATTAAGTACCAGTTGTATGCTTGTGCGAGTAAGAAACTCAAGGAGCTCTGGACTTCAGGATCTGTAAATTGTGGTTGGCTTTATTTGTGAAAGAAAAATCCAGTTTTGTGTCTTACCTTGATCCTGGAAGTGGCGAAGGCTCAGGTATCTTGACCCTGTGCCCCCACCAATGGCTCAGGGAGTTGCCTGAAATTAAAAAAATCCCAAACGGAATCTTTTGTTAACATCCACTTCATCCTGTGTACACAGTAAGACTTCGGGGAATACTTTGGTTGGGGTTCTTCCTGGTGTCAATGTGACCATGCATTCCCTGGCCCAAAGCACACTCTCAATTTATCATTTACAACCTCCAGGCCAAAGGGAATCAGTCAGCAGATGAGAGGAAATGCTTTCATAAACGGAGAGGAAAGACAGGTCCCATATATCCTCAGCCTCTTCTGGTCTGGCTGCTTACGTGGGGTTTCTTTCAAGGTAACTGAAGGCTGCTGAACAGTGATTGCTATTTGAACTTGGGGAACTGTGGAGAGCTCTTCTCTCTCCTTGACCTCTTCTTCCATCTCATTTATATTTCAGGCAAGCTCTCTCTTTGAAGCAGCTGTTATCTGGGCTTATATATGAGTGGGTTGAGGGGTATGGTGCTTGTTGGCCTGATTTGTGATTCTTCTCTCTAGAGGGTTTATTGTTACCTGTTGAACCACATGGTCACCAAAGCCATCTCCTGAGATGTGAAAGGGACCACAGAACGGCCACCCCAAAGCTTTTTGTAGGATGTTGTCTTCTTTTGGGGGAGAGGAAGTCATTCTTCCAGTCACCCTCAAGCTATCCTTCAATGGGGACTTGGAAGGGTGACTGCCATTTATACCTTGCCCCAGTGGGACCTCCTTCGTTTCATACTCGTGGCAGTGGGACAGGAGGGACTTTGAAAACTACAACCTTTATGGTTTGTCTAATTGACCTAGAGAATAGACCCCTCAAAGGTAGACTTGCTAGTAAAATCTAAGCCTTTTCCTTCACAATTGATGGTACCAAGAGAAGAAACTGGAAGACTTTAAATTTTCCTACTTCTATTCCCACAAATGTTGTAGGCCTGTATCCTTGCTACAAGTACATAAGCGCACTCCTAAAAGGCCCCACCTTGGAAATAAAATATGTTTGATTCATGAAACAGGCCATTCGTGTGCCATCTGAGCAGCTTTTGCTTCTCTTACAACTGTTTTAAAATATACATATACACCGTGGAATACTATGCAGCCATAAAAAAGGATGAGTTCGAGTCCTTTGTAGGGACATGGATGCAGCTGGAAACCATCATTCTCAGCAAACTATCGCAAGAACAGAAAACCAAACACCGCATGTTCTCACTCATAGGTGGGAACTGAACAATGAGATCACTTGGACTCGGGAAGGGGAACATCACACACCGGGGCCTATCACAGGGAGCGGGGAGAGGGAGGGATTGCATTGGGAGTTATACCTGATGTAAATGATGAGTTGATGGGTGCTGACAAGTTGATGGGTGCAGCACACCAACATGGCACAGGTATACATATGTAACAAACCTGCACGTTATGCACATGTACCCTAGAACTTATTTAAACAATAAAAAAATAAAAAAAAAATACAATGTGTTTCCCTAGCCCTTTCAACATTAGCCAGTCTCTGTCTCATGCTACCTGCCAGGAAGATCCTCTCAAATGTCAAGCACTTGGGTCTTCTGCCTACTTTCCTTGGCAAACAATTTTGTTGTCTGCATAGCTTCACAAAGAGGCCAGTCACAAATATGTCCTGAAGATGGTTTTAAACCTTCCAACTACTTAAGTGATTTCATGATTTCAGAACATGGCGATTAGTACTATAATTGATTGGTAGCATAACCATTCTTATTTAATAGACAGTGTTTAAGGCATTTAACCTTGTTTACATAGTTTAAGTGATGGAGTAACTTAAGGCAGGTAATAAACTCTATCCACTTCACCTTTTCAGCATGCTTTAGAAATTACATAGATGGTAAGTAGCACCATTTTATAAAAAGGAAAGTAAAGGCTAGGAGAGCTACTCTCACAAGACACAGGAAAGTATGAAATATGAAGTTTCTTAAGAATTTTGAGTTTTAAATTCTGCATGTAATCTGGGCACTTCAGTTTTACTGGGATCTGTAAACTACAGCCTGCTGGCCAAATCCAGACTACTGGAGTTTTTTTATGGCCTGTGGGCCAAGAATGGTTTTCACATTTTTAAATGGCCAGAAAAAAACCCAAAGGAAAATAGTATTTTATGGCATATAAAAATTATATGAAATTTAATTCCGTGTTCCCAAATAAAGTTTTATTGGAACATGACACATTCATTCATATACTTGTTGACTGTGGCTGAGTTAGTACCAAAATGACAGAGTTGAGTAGTTGCAAGAGAGATCATGTGACTTGCTATGATAAGAATATTTATTATTTGACACTTTCAAGAAAAAATTTACCAACCCCTGGTCTTCGTAGTCACTTTGGTTTTGGGGTTTGGGTAAAGGAAAAAATGGGTAAAATATCAACTATTAAACATTGTACTAGTCATTTGACACTGATTATCTGTTTTTATTTTCTCAACAAAGTTGGGTAGTATTATCCTCATTTTATAGAGCAGGATAGTAAACAATGTGTACAAAGTTGCATAATTAATAAATGGAAGAACTGAGATACAAATTTTTTCTGTCTGATCTCAGAGTCTACCTTGCACATCATAGAACTGGATTTTCTTTATCATCAGCTAAATAATTTAGTTAGAATATTCTGCCACATGTGTCTTAACTGCTGACCTTACGTGCATCTCTTAACCATGTTGTGAGAAGGGGTGAGGATTCATTCCCCTGTCCGTACTGATTGTAGAAATTCTTTCAATGAGAATAATTCCCTGAGCCCTTAGCATTCTTTTCTGGAAGTGGTCATGTGTGCCTGGCTTCTTAGCTATCTTGGTCTAGTGTGTGGGGAATTTTCACAACTTCCCTGATCTCTGCTTGTGCAAGCTAATCTCCCTCCTATCCATTCTAAGATCACAGGATGGATCTTCTTCAAAGTTGGGGTTGAAGGCCTGGTTCCCCAATGAGGCTTAATTTTCCTTGAAGCTCAGGGAGGCTGTATGCATAGTTCAAAAGCATATTCTGTTGGTCTTCACTCTTTTGTTGTTGTTCAGGCTTATAAGGAATGGAAGATCATTTCCTCATTCACACCTACATCAACTGACTCCAGAGAGGAAAACCGGCCATTGATTGAAGTACCCCTGGACAAACCAAGCTCTTCTCAGGGTCGATCTCTCATGGTGAATCCAGAAATGTACAAGGTGAATTTCTGCCATTTGTCAACACATGTACTTGATATGGAAGTAGTAAAAAAGGCCTAGAAGAGAAGATGAGAAAGAAAAATGTTTGAGCTTGTACTTGGCTGGTTTTCCTCAGCAACAGGGAATGGAGGATAAGAAAGGGAGGGGCAGGGATCTCAGTTTTGGTAAATTCCCTTTTTCTTAGTAGAGAGCTGGGCTTGATGGGTGAGCACTATCTGGAAATGGAAGGAGGAGGGTTGTACTTTCTAGTTCACCTCTGGAACTCAGCTTTGTTCAGAAATTTTGATGCAATCATAAGGTAGGTGGAGTAATTCAGTACTAGTGATAGTTACAATAGAAGTGTATGATGGTCTAATTTTTAAAAGTAAATCACAGCAATCATGTAAGATGTAACCTTTGAGATAAACTGTGGACATGGGGTCTGTCTGTACCCTTCCAGTGAATCTTCCACTGTAACTTTCAGTGAATCTATAATTATTTCAGAATTAACTCAAAATACTTATAGCAAAA
The DNA here is from genome assembly GCF_000951035.1 of Colobus angolensis palliatus. Taxonomy (NCBI): domain Eukaryota; kingdom Metazoa; phylum Chordata; class Mammalia; order Primates; family Cercopithecidae; genus Colobus; species Colobus angolensis. Next base: position 6,948,083 of record NW_012116932.1, read on the forward strand.
ACAGGAAAAAAAACAAAAAAATTATGGCTGATTCAAAGGTCATCCTATACAGATGGCATGCTCACTTCCTGCTTAGGTGGGAAAGGGGTGGAGTTTCTCATAGCCTCACTGGAACCTCACTTACCTGTGTTGTGGCCACAGTGAGTTCCTGCTATCCTGTTCTCAGCTGTGCTATGCTTCTCTAAAATTTAGTTTTTTTGTTTTTGCAAAATCAGAGTAAGCCCACTGAAGTGTGTCACATTGTAGCTATAGGCAAGTGGCTCATCGTCTTTGTCCTCAATGTTATCTTTAGCTCCTCAACGGAGAGCTGAAGCAGCTGTACACCGCCATCACACGGGCTCGGGTCAACCTCTGGATCTTTGATGAAAACCGAGAGAAACGGGCTCCCGCGTTCAAATATTTCATTAGAAGAGATTTTGTCCAAGTTGTAAAGACAGATGAAAATAAAGGTAAGATCCTGTTAAAATACTCTCACTGTTGAAGGAATCATGTTTCTCTCCACCATTCTTCTGGTCAGGAATAAAAGGTGTAGTTTTTTGAAAGTGCTTTCTTTCTTTTCCACAATCTTCTGAGAAATGAAAGTTGTGACTCATTTGCCAAGCTGTGTGGGAAAGTGTAGCTGTAGTGGGATTGGGAAGGTTAACTCCTTCAGGGAGTCATGTAGGTACATGCCTTTGACCCAACAGTTCCACTTCCAGGGATATATGTGAGATATTTGTGTTCAAAATCTCAAAGATACCTGCATAAGTATGCTCATCACAGCCCTGTTTGTAATTACAAGAAACTAAAAACAATCTTAATGTCCTCCAGTGAGGGAAAGGCTAAATGCATTTCTTTCAGGGGACTACTATGCAACCATTAAAACGAAAAAGGAGGTGGATTGTCATTTACTGATAAGGAAAGATGTTCAAGATGTATTTGGTGAAAGAAAAATTTTAAACAGTATGGGTAGAATGATATAATTTATAAGTAACTTTATATTATGCAAATATAAAAGCCATTTATGTTTATCAGTATATATCAGAATAGAATGTTGATGCATGCATATGTATGTATGTGTATATATACAAATACCTATTGAAGTGTCTTTAACCATCAAATCCAATTCAGTTCCTGAGTTTGTTTAACAAGAACTGGGTTTGTGAGAGTTCAGCTACTGAGTTAACAGGTTGTCTGAATCTGTTTGGTTTCCAAGTTTCACAAAACAAGGAAACTAAGAGTTCAGATAGTAAGAACTCTTATTTCCGATAGTAAGAACCGATAGTCCAGATAGTAAGGAATTAATCAGAAAACTTATCTGTATTCCGTTCCTGATTGTGGAAATAGCAAGAGTTTGGAGAGACAGCGTGCCTATAAATTCATGTACACACCTGTTATTTCTGATGCAAAACTGGTTATAGTGATTACCTCTGGTGCTAGGATTGGTGGGTATGGGGTTGTTGAGTAGACATGGACACCTTTTACTTTTCACCTTCTTATCTCTGCGCTATTTGCAGGGTTTTTTTTTTTAATTGTGTATTTTTTTTTTTTTTTTTATAATTTGCAAAGACTACCTAACAAAGTGAAGTTCTCCTGATAGGATAACTGAGAAGAGAAATAATCAGTCCTTCATGAAGGAGAAAATTGTTGTCTTTCTTGAGGATTAGTTGTCAGGTCATCTCCTCAAAGCCATTGTTCATTTCACTAAGGGTAGGGCAAGGAGCAGGGTTTGGCTGCTGGAGAGAGGTTTGTCCTGAGCATTCCTCAGTCAGTTTGGAGGCTATTTCTGGTTATTACTGATGGCTCGGTTGGGGACTAGGATTAGATTTCTTTTTTTTTTTTTTTTGAGACGGAGTCTCGCTCTATTGCCCAGGCTGGAGCACAGTGGCCGGATCTCAGCTCACTGCAAGCTCCGCCTCCCAGGTTCACGCCATTCTCCTGCCTCAGCCTCCCAAGTAGCTGGGACTACAGGCGCCCGCCACCTCGCCCGGCTAGTTTTTTGTATTTTTTAGTAGAGACGGGGTTTCACCGTGTTAGCCAGGATGGTCTCGATCTTCTGACCTTGTGATCCGCCCGTCTCGGCCTCCCAAAGTGCTGGGATTACAGGCTTGAGCCACCGCGCCCGGCCAAGGATTAGATTTCTTATCCTAAGACTTGACTATTGTGATGGGAAAAGTCAAAGGCTAGGAGTTAAAAGAAAAAATATAGCTTCTCACAAAAACTCTTCACCTGTGTAATGACAGGACCTTGTTCAGGTCCCATTTTCTCTCCCAAAGGAAAATGAGTGGATTGGCCTTCTCGATCTTTCCTGCAGCTCATTCCCCTTTGTTCCCCAAGTATGTTCTGGCATCCACTATAAGAGATCATATGGCCGGGCGTGGTGGCTCACGCCTGTAATCCCAGCACTTTGAGGGGCTGAGGTGGGCAGATCACCTGAGGTCAGGAGTTCGAGACCAGCTTGATCAATGTGGTGAAATCCCGTCTCTACTAAAAATACAAAAATTAGCCCAGTGTGGTAGTGTGTACCTGTAGTCCCAGCTACTCAGGAGAATGAGGCAGGAGAATTGCTTGAACCTGGGACGCAGAGGTTGCAGTAACCCAAGAATGTGCCACTGCATTCCAGCCTCGGCAATAGAGCAAGACTCCATTTGAAAAAAAAAAAAAATCATAAGATAGTTGACTTTTTATATTTAAAAAATTCAAAATGAAAACATTACAATTTATTTTATGTTTTGGTAGCATTAAGAATGCAAGAAAATGTACAGTCTTAATTACAAATTTTAAGTTGTACATAGTAATTCTTCTAAAGCATCTGTTCCCATTGTGTTTGGATTGAGTATAACGGTTATGCGATTTGTGTTTCTTTTACATGGCATCTGCAGAGTTCACTGGCCTCATTCTGAGATAATATGGGATGGGGTTTTGCCGTGGGAATTGAATGTCACAGGGGCACTCATAGCAACACACAGGGAGTCAGAATAAGATGCTGGGAAGTCATCACTGTACTGCTACACAGCTCCAGCGGAGGGCGAGCAGGGAGGGATCAGGCTGTGATGCTTAACATGTGTTTTTGCACCTTCCAAACAAATCTGGCCTGTCTGCCTCACTCCCTCAGTTGATATCCATTGGCCTAGGTGTCTCTGATTCCTTTAGCTCTGATTTGTCTGCCGGTATTGCCCTGGAATTCACTGTATTTTGTGTGCTTCATGAAGCTGTGACTCAGAACCTGCAGGGATTGTCACCCATTGTCAGTGATACTCTGGGGGATAGCAGGTGGCAGGGTGGGGGTGGGGTGGGGTGCAGTGCTGAAATAGTCACCAGCAGGCTGGTGAGGATAACAGAAGGAATAGACAGCAGGTGGTTACAGTGGTCCCTGTCCACTAATAGGAATGTGTCAGATTGCTTATTGTGATGAGGGCAAAGTTTGCACATTTGGAAATAGTGTAAAATTTTGTCACTTTTTTTTCTTGCTGAAGCCCTGGCCTGGGAGCTTGCTAAAAGCTACTTGACTTTGGGTTTTCAAGGAGGAATTTTTAATTTCTGTCTTCTGATTTGTAGCCATAGAAAAGGAAAGTAGACCAAAATTTTAAAACCAAACCACATCCTTTCTCCCCTCTACCTCCTCCTTTCAATACCCTCAGAAATGTGGTTTGGTAAGTTAAAATATATCTTACATGAATACTAGAAAGACAACAGGTTAGTCTGCTCTCACTGCCATAACAGAATACTACAGACTAGATGGCCTAAACAACAGAGTTGTATTTTCTCACAGTTCTGAAGGCTAGAAGTTCAAGATCAAGGTGTTGGCAGGGTTGGTTTCTTCTGAGGCCTCTCTCCTTGGTTTGCAGCCCAGCCACTCTGTGTCTTCACACTCTTGCCCCTGGGGTCTCCCCAGGTTCTAATTTCCTCTAAGGACACCAGTGAGATTGGATGAGGGGCCATCCTAATGGCCTCATTTCAACCTAGTCACCTCTTTAAAGGCCCTATCTCTTTCCAAATGCAGCCACATTCTGAGGTACTGGGAGTTAGGACTTTAACAAGTGAATCTGGTGGCTGGCGGGGAGACAGAATTCAGCTCGTAACAACAGTTTTAAGTGCAAGAAAGCCCAGAGAAGCAAACACACTTTTCTTTCTCATTTCAGACTTTGATGATAGCATGTTCGTTAAGACCTCAACTCCTGCGGAGTGGATTGCACAGGGAGATTACTACGCCAAGCACCAGTGCTGGAAGGTAAGGGGTTGGACTAGGAGCCAGGGGATGAGGGATCCTTGTCATTGGTGCCCTCGTCAGACCTCACAGGCAGGTTTCCCAATGTGGTGTTTGTCACTAGGAAAGGATGAGGGTAATGGTGCTTGTGCCATGTGTTCTGAAACATCAGGTCACCTCAAGATGAAGAGAGCTTCCTGTCCTGCTCCTTTTCTGGTCAGTGCAGGCATGACAACTCTTCATTTTGGCCAAGTGCCAGCATGTGCTGATGGATCATGGAGGGCTGTGGCCTTTGCCCCACCAAGGAATTCTTCTATATATTTTCTTTCCCTCCAGTACTCTATGCCTAAAAGCTTTGCTGTCATCATACTGCATCTTAAAGGAATAAAAGATTGATCTCTCATTTGATTTTTTTCAAATTGACCAAACAGGTTTCATTGCTAATCTGAGTCTGGTGAATATAGGTTAAGCTTTATTATTACACTGTACTGGCCAACTTCCAGCTACAAGCCATCTTAGTGGTCCTGAGCAGTCTTCTTCCAGAAAGTGTTATCTCTGCAGCAGACCTCTTGAAATTTTGAAACTAGGTTAAACAGCCGCATTTCTTTTCCCAAAGTCAGCATTCCTGCACATCACAGGGTCTCGGGTAGGGCATGGCTGGGATGTGTGTCTCCCTTGAAATAGTGGTGATGACTTCACCTGCAAGTTTTCAACGCCCTACTAAACGAGTGCTTTTTTTTTTTTTTTTTTTTTTTTTGCTTTGATCTAATGACAAGAAGTCAGGTCTTAGGATTGGTTCTGCAGTTCAACAAAGTCAACATGGGCCCAGTCTCATTCCATCTCTTCCTTGTGTCATCTGCAGCTTGTCTGAGATGTTCCCTTTCATTGATTGCCTAATGGCTGCTATGGCAGTTCCAAGTGCTCCATTCCCTCTGCAGCATTCTAAGCAGGAATGAAGTGCAGGCACTTTCTTCTTGTTGATCTTTCTCTCTCTCTCTTTTTTTTTTTATCATGAAGTCCTCGGTGGTCTTCCTCCTATATCTCATTGGTCAGTACTAGGTCACATACACCTTTCTAGCTGCAAGAGAGTCTGGGAGAGCAATCCCATCTGGCAATTTTAACCTTTTGCAGAAGATAAGTTCCACCAAAAGGCAAGAAAGAGAGGAGGAACTGCTGTGGGTAACTAACCAGCAGTGTCTGACACCACAGGCATGACCATACCAAATGCACATTTCCCTAAGATTTCTCTACCCCAGGCACCTGGAGTGCCCCATGCATGCAGCTCTAGATGATGTTTTCTGAAACAACAACTGGATCTGGGGTTTGGAAAGATCACCACCTTTCTTTCTACACCTCAGTGTTCATGTTATGAGGCTCCAGCTCCTCAAATGTTACAGGAAAACTATCTGCAGTTTCTCTTGCCACTTTGGAACAAATGTTTTGAAACAGTGTTTTCAATGGAGGGCTTGTCCTGCTTCTGATTGGAATTTCATGGAGTTGGGCCTGAGTAAAGGTACTGGGAATTGATGAGGACAATGAAATCACAAGTTCAGGACTTAACAGAAGCCACAGTGTGAGGTATCTGTGATCTGACATGCCTGGAGAAGGAATTTAATGTTTTTTCAGCTCCAGTTCTTCGAAGAGTTTTCAGGGAAATTGCTTTAAGTCTGTAGCGTGTAACTTACATCTGAGATTTATCAGTTACTTCTTGATGCATAACAATCCCGAAACATAGTGGCTTAACACAAGTCATTTATGTGGCTCACAGTTCTATGGATTGGCAGTGCTGAGTTCAGCTGAGTGGTTCCGGTCTGAGCTGAGCACCTCATGTGTCTGCAGTCAGCTGGGCAAGTCTGCTTCTGGGGGTTGGCTGGCTCTTGGCTTGGGGGACAGGGGTGACTGGGGTTCCTGGATCATATTTCTTTCCTCCTCCAGCAGGCTAGTCTGAGTTTGTTCACATGATGCCTGAGCAGGATTCAAAGAAAGTGAATAGAAGCACACAAGGCCCCTTGAGGCCTGGCCTTGGAACTGGCCCAGTGTCACTTCTGCTGAATTCTGCTGCCAAAGCAAGTCTCAGCCTAGATTAGATGGGAGGGTAACTAGGCAGCACTCTTGATGGGAGAAGCTGAAAAGCTACACTGTAAGGGGGTATGGACAGATATAGAGAGGAGTAAAGGACTGTGGCCACCCTGGCAATGTATTATATAGAGTGAAAAAAACAATTTATGCTATTGTAGGTTTGGGTATGTCTGGAAAGTATTTTCCTAAGTATGTAGTATTTAGCTGCAGAAGTTGACCAAGCCTCACAATTTTATTCACTGCCCATCCTTGTTAGAATTGGAAAGAAATATTGAACATTTGGGTCTTGTTATGAAACCAAGAATTTTTTTTTTTTTTTTTTTTTTGGTGGGGCAGGGGGTGGGTGTTAGGGAGGGAGGGGAGGGATAATATGGGCAGCAGGTATGGGTCTGAAATTGGAAAACTATGTAACATCTTACCCTTTATTCCCTTCAGAACACTGTTGGTGTTACCCATATGTGTTGCCCATGGATATCCAATTATCGCATTAAAAATGCCTTTTGAATATTTGAATCTAAAATCTTTTTAGGGGAGCCAGCACAGATGAGAATGTTATAAAAAGCCTTCTCTTCCCCTGACTTTATTTTGATCCTGCTAAAGGACTTCAGGACTCAGGTGGTTTATTGAGTTTTTGGCTGCATGTTAATAAATGTTTCAGAACCACCACAGAAGATTCATTCATTCAACAAAAAGGGTTTTTAGAATACCCCTTTTCTTTCTCTATGTTCCTAGTCTTCAGCAGCTATGGGCCAAGAATTATGTTTAGATCCCAGTAATCTGATGGTGAGCAAAACAGGCACATACACCAATGCACAGTTCCAGCTGTTGCAGGTGTCACAGATGAGAGACCAGCTGCTCCCAGAACCAACTTCCTGGAAATGGAGGCCTGAGAAGCCTTCTTTGAAGAACAGAGCCTTGAGCTGAAACCTGTAGAATGAATGAAGTTAGCAAGACAGAGAAAGGACAGAAGAGCATTTCAGTTAGAAGGAACAGTGTGTGCAAAGGCCCTGCAATGGGAAGGAAATGGCACAGGTCACAGGAATGAAAGGAGATCCACACAGAGAGCATGAAGGGGAGAGTGGTCATCCTGTCCACCTTATCAGCATGTGCCACTTAGTCCCTCCCTTGCCCACACTGAGACCTAATGTGTATGTGCTGGGCAGAACGTGAACTTCCTGCCCATGTATTGTGTGCTTTAAGACATAGCATCAGCACCCCTGTTTTAGAAAAGCAGCTTTCTGCTGGCAACGATCAGGGTGAAGCCTGACTCCTCTGTGACATTTGTTTGCCTATCTTACAGTCAGAGGATTTGGTAACAGATCTGCATGCCCCAGGGATCTGGATGTGTTGTGATACCATCTCTATTCCCATTTCTGCCTCCAGTATGTGTACTCCAGCCGTTCTGCCAACACTGCAAAGTAGCTGTTGTACTCACCAACTGGGTCAAAGCCCAGAAGAGCCACTGGGTAACTTTGGGCCAGTTGCTCCATGACTCTGACCTAAAGTAGCAACTATATACAATGAGAAGGCTGATACTTATTGCTGTGACTGTTGGAAGATTAAATAAGGGTGTTACTATGGTAGCTTGAAAAAATACGTATTCTGTACCTTTTCGATGGGTGCTTCTAAAAGATACCGTTCAGTATGAATACTGTTGGATTTTATCTTCCAAGACTACTTTCTTTAGAATATCTGCACCTTCCTGCTCCTCCGTCTCAGATTGGGCTGGAGCAAGACTTCGTGTTTTATCAGTACAAATTTATAATTCATACTTTAACTCTTGTTCTGTCTGTTACCTCCATTACCTTGCTGGGAATAAAACTTTTTGCCTATTCCAGGTTGCGGCCAAGTGTTACCAGAAAGGAGGTGCATTTGAGAAGGAGAAGTTGGCCCTAGCCCATGACACTGCCCTGAGCATGAAATCCAAGAAACTCAGCCCCAAGTAAGAGTCTTGGGATCACTTCTGGTTTGCTCCGATGAGAGCAGCAGTTAAATATTGGTGTTGGGTCAACATTCTGTGGAAATATTTTGTTTTCCTTCACCTAGGGAAAAGCAGTTGGAATATTTGGAATTGGCTAAGACCTATTTGGAATGCAAAGAGCCAACGCTGTCCCTTAAGTGTCTGAGCTATGCCAAGGAGTTCCAGCTCTCTGCCCAGCTGTGTGAGAGGCTGGGAAAGGTATGGCTCCTAATCCGCTGCTGCTCCAGGGAGAACTGGGGTTCACTTGAGCAGATTGAGGGGTAGGCTCGACCTCTACTCTAGCAGGAAGAGGCTGCAGTCTTCCAAGGAGGGAGATGCTGGCCCTGCAACTCTAAGGGAACCCTACTTTCACTACTACTGCAAACTTTTAGGAGGCTCTGAAGACAGTATGCATGTGCATGTGTGTGTCTGTGTGTTAATGTCTGTGTTAATATTCAAGGCCTAATATTAACCACAGGGAAACCAAATGCTCAAGCCAAAGGACAGAAGGGTTTTAGAATATACTTCTTTTCTTTCTCTGTGTTCCTAGTCTTCAGTCACCTTGGCTGAGTGGCCTGGCATTTAGATGGAGGTTCCTCGGCTGTGTTCCTAGTAATCACTCTAGATCTGCACTAATTCAGCAGTCACATGTGGCTATTTAATTTACAATTTAAATTAATTAAAATACAATAATATTAAAAATTCACATCCTCAATCTTACTAGCCACATTGCAAGTGCTCATTGTTAACAGAACATTTTCGTCATTGCAGAAAGCTCTGTTGGACAGAGCTGTTCGTCTGGAACACAGCTACTCACAGAGTGGTCAGCAGGCCACAAACTATTATTTGTCTGCAACGAGATTAACAAAGAAGACAAAAGTAAGCAGTTAGAATTTTTTAAATTGCCATTTGGCATTGCTTTGACATCCAAGTGGTGATAATTTTCCCATCAATTCATTTTTTAATGTGTCAACTGTGATGGATTGGAAATTTAAAATGATTTGGTCCCTTCCCACAGGTAGTTGGAGAAACTGCGCTTAAGGAGCTGTGGGCTGTTGCATTTTGCCCTATGGGGTGTTACTATCCTTCAGTAGGAAAGGGGATTTCCTTGTCTGTATGTGAAATATGGTGACTCCTGGGATCCTCAGAGCATCCTGGGCGTTGAGAGGGGTAGGAGTGGTACCTACTGGGAAGTTTGAAGTTTGGCCCCAAGTCAGTGCGAAGAAGAGGAGAAAGCCCTCCAGGTGCTGCCTACCCTGTTCCATGTTTATTATGGGATGTAACTTCTTAGGTTGTGGGAGGTGGGAATGGAACAGGGATACAACACTACTCTCTAGAGGCAAGAAGCAGGCAAGGCACAGGAATCCCTGAAAGGAAAACTTTCACTCTCTTGGTACCTGGATAAACATTTTTTACCATGGGTAGAATGTGTTTGGGGACTGGGAAAAGGGAGGTGATGCGGCCTAAGGATCCAGAAGAAGGCTGCTGCCAAGTTGGTTGATTTGAATCTTGCCAGTCAATTTGGGTGAGATGACCACAAGCAATGGTAAATGAGTAAGAGAAAGTGGCAAGGCCAGATCAGGAGGGCCTTGGTGACTGTGGCAAGGACTGGGCTTTGTTCAAGCATGATGGGAAGCCAGTGGAAGACTTTGCTGGGAAGAGTGACATGAAGCTAATTATCTGGGTGCTCCGTGAAGAGGTCTATAGGGCAGCAAGAACTGAAGCAGAAAGGCCAGTTAGAGTCTAGCGTCAGCTTAGGCTGAAATGATAGGGCCTGGACTGCCATGGTGGTAGTGGAGGTGGTGGGATGATGGCACATCTGGGGAATGTTAGGGAAACCGAGCAGACAGGATTAGCTGGTGAACTGGATGGGAACTGTGATAGGAAGAAGAGTCTAGTAGGTTCTTCTGTTCATGGCAAGCCCACCATTGGTGGGTATGGGGTCCAATCATTGAATTTTATTTCGTTCATCCTCTTCACAGCCAGTCTCCATTGCCATTCTTTTCTCATTAGTAGTTATTCTAATATATTTTATGTATGTGCCCAAATGCATGCGTTATTGAAGAATGAATAGTGGTGTCTTCTATACATATAAACTTTAGGCTTATCTAGAAGACATCTTGCTCTGTGTTTTCCCTTTTCCATCACTGGCTGTGTAGTGTTAGATCTGGCCATGCTTCTGACAGTCATGTATTCCTGAGTGGGCATCCACTGCATTGACGAATTCATTTCCCTAGTGATGCATGTCCAGGTTACCACTGGCTCCTGGCTCCCACACACAGCACCTTGGCACAGTATGTCTTCTTAGGGTTCTGTGAGATACTTTTTCAAGATGTGTTGTCAGAAACAGGCCTGCTGGCCTAGGGTATGCACATGTTTCACTTCACTAAGTGCAGTCCCTTCACTTTCTGGGATAGCTGCTCCATTTTGTGCACGAGGGTTCTGCATTCCCCACATTCTTGACCACAGTCAGCAGATTGTGATTTCTCATTTTTCAAACCTGGTGGATGTATTTCACTGTGGCTTTCATTTGTATTCTTCTGATTGTCAGTAAAGTTGAGCATTTTTATTTGTTTGTTAGTCTTTCAAGTTTACCCCACTGCAAACTGCCAGTTTATATCCTTTGCCTAGCTTTCTATTGTGTCTCGAGGAAAGTTTTTTTCTTGTGGTTGCAAGAATTCTTTTTGTCTAGACAGGCCCAGTCTAGTACAGTAGCCATTAGCCATGTGTGACTCTTTAACTTTAAAATAATTAAAATTAAATTAAATTAAAAGTTCAGTTCCTTGGTTGCATTACCCATATTTAAAGACTCAATATTCAGATCTGGCTAGTGGTTAGATTGGATAGCAAAGAAACAATACATTTTAATCTTCACAAAAACTTCTATTGGACAGTACTGATCCAGGTGTTACATATATTTTTTAATTTAGCTTATTTCATATGTCTTTTGTTGAGTAGTTTTGATGGATTAGTCTGATCTGTCAGTTTTTCTCCTGAAATTTGGGTTTTGGGTTTTGTTGATTATGTTATTTTTGGAAGTCACATGAAGACTCCTTCCACTTGAGTGTGGCCTCCAAGTCACAAAGATATTCTCACACATTTTCCCACAATAGTTTCCACATTTAGATCTTTAATCTACCTGGGGCTTACCTTTGTGTTTGGTGTGAGGTTGGGATTTAACTTTATTTTTCTCCCTTCCAATAATTGGTTTTCCTAATATTATCTATGTTATAGGGTTTTTAACTGGATTCTAACAAAAAGCAGACTTATGACTATCCTCTTTATTATTTGTGGTATTGGTTTAAGATTAGAAAGTTAATTATGAATACTCTAAATAAAAGTAAAATTTTACTCCATCCTAGATAAGAGATGCTGCATATTTCTATAAGCGAAGCCAGTGCTACAAAGATGCTTTCAGATGCTTTGAGCAGATTCAGGAATTTGATCTAGCACTCAAAATGTACTGCCAAGAGGAGCTTTTTGAAGAAGCTGCTATTGCAGTGGAAAAGTAGGTGGTTTTATTCTCTCCCTTTCTCCCTCCCTTCCTCCCACTTCTCTCTGGGGGCAGCCTGCTCTGGGTGGTGCTATACTGCTGCTTCTGACATGGCTTGACCACATTGCTCTCTTTCCACTTAAGCAGTGGCCTCGGTGCTGGGTCAGCAGCTCTTTGAGAGCAGGACTCTGTGTTTTCCAGTCTCTTTATAAGCTTTGATGCAGTGTCACAAAGAAAGGGGGCTGAGGAGGATGGGAGTATGTTATGAGTGTGTGTATAATGACATATTCTGACTCCCCTCAGCAGAATAAAGGGGAGTCCTTCAGAGCTTCATTAATTTCACAGGAACCCAACTAATGCACACCTGCTAAAAGAGAAGACTCACAAGTTGGGTAATAAGAGGAAGACTGGTGTAATTGCTGATGCATGTGCAGCCCCCATTTTATCCTTTCTCATTTTATCAGACTGAACAGAGTTGTAGACTCAGATGATTTTGATGCTTTTATGAGAACCAAAGAGATGTTTTTCAAGGATAATTTAGACTATGCATAACATTTGCCCTATAGATTGACTTTCTGATTTCACTCCCACTTGTTTGAGTTACACCTCCACTATATTTCATTACCTAAGCACACCAATTCCTGATTGAAGCATAAGGAATTTATTCATTATTATTATACTGGTAACAGTGTAAAATAAGGCCTTTGTAAAAATACTTGAATGCTTGACAAGTTTGGGTTTTATTTACATGTGGGAGTTTTATCTACATGTGGGAGTTTTATTTAAGTTGCTCTGTGCTGTATTTTGGAGGAAATTTTCTATTGATTGGGTGATGCCAAGTTGACATTTGCATCCTTTGTCTTTGCAGGTATGAAGAAATGCTAAAGAATAAGACCCTTCCCATTTCCAAGCTCTCCTATTCTGCCAGTCAGTTTTACTTGGAAGCTGCAGCAAAGTATCTGAGTGCAAATAAGATGAAGGAAATGATGGCTGTCCTCTCAAAGCTAGACATAGAAGACCAGCTGGTGTTCTTGAAGTCTCGGAAACGCTTAGCAGAGGCTGCAGACTTGCTGAACAGGGAAGGTAGGAGAGAAGAGGCTGCCCTGCTGATGAAGCAACATGGCTGCCTCCTGGAGGCTGCCAGGCTCACTGCTGACAAGGACTTCCAGGCCTCATGTCTGCTGGGGGCTGCCCGCCTCAATGTGGCCAGGGATTCTGACATAGAACACACCAAGGACATTCTGAGAGAAGCACTTGATCTCTGCTATCAAACTGGCCAATTGTCTGGCATTGCTGAGGCCCACTTTCTGCAAGGGGTAATCCTGAGAGACTTTCAGAAGCTCAGAGATGCCTTTTTCAAGTTTGACACGCTCAACCACTCAGCTGGAGTGGTGGAAGCACTCTACCAAGCAGCCAGCCAGAGTGAGGCCGAGCCTGAGAAGATTCTGGGCCTGGCTCCAGGGGGCTTGGAAATCCTCCTTAGTCTGGTTAGGGCTCTCAAAAGAGTGACCAACAATGCTGAGAAGGAAATGGTGAAATCTTGCTTTGAGTTTTTTGGGATTTCCCAGGTGGATGCCAAGTATTGCCAGATAGCTCAGAACGACCCTGGGCCCATATTAAGAATAATTTTTGACCTGGATTTGAACTTGAGAGAGAAGAAAACAAAAGACCATTTTTTGATAATGACTGATCAAGTGAAATTAGCCCTAAACAAACACCTTTTGGGCAGGCTGTGTCAGATCACACGGAGCCTACTTGGGAAGACCTACCGAGGAGTCTGCATGAGGTTTATTGTAGGCTTAAAATGCGAGGATGAAAACTGTGAACATTTTCACAGGCCTCTGCGGCGTTGTGAAGCCAAGTGTTTAGTTCAGTCGAAAATGAACTTGGTGGCAATCAACGGGTTGCTTTTGGAAGCCAAAAAATTATTCCCTAAAATCTTAGCAGAAGAGCTTAAAGAAATTGATTATATTTTGTCTACAGATATGTATGGCCTTTGCAAGTCCATTCTGGATGTCCTTTTCCCTAAGCATTTCCATCAGAGAGTTTTGTCAGAAAACCCCATGGCATGCAAAGAAATCCTCAAACCAAATTACAAATCTTTCCGGTTCTACAGATTTGCTTTAAAAGAGTATATCCACTTTCTGTTTGAAAACGACAGCGCACGCAACCGCCGGGAATCCACAGACCTGTGGCTGAGTGCCATGCAAGCTTTCCTTCTCTCTTCCAACTACCCGGAGGAGTTTGAAAAGCTGCTCCACCAGGAGGAGGACAACTACAACAGGGAACTCAAAGCTCTAGAGTCTGAAAAGGATGAAAGGGGCAGGGGGAGAGGCAGCAGGATAAAAGGAATAGAAGGGAAATTTGGCATGCTGGCACCCAACAGGGATGATGAGAATATGGACAAGACCCACCTGTGCTTCATCCGGCTGCTGGAGAATTGCATTGATCAATTCTACGTATACAGGAACCCAGAAGACTACAAGAGGCTCTTTTTCCGTTTCATGAATGTCCTCATCAAGAGGTGCAAAGAACCACTCATCCCCAGCATTGGAAACACAGTGGCCCTCCTGGAGTTCCAGTTCATCCACTGTGGGGTGGTGCTGGCCCGCCTCTGGAAGAATGTCATTCTGTGCCTCCCCAAGAGCTACATTGCACTCTTGCACTACTGGGAGTTCCTGTTTAGCAAGAAAGACAAGGAGCTTGGGGATGTATTCTCTATCATTCAGGAATACAAACCCAAGGATGTGACAAGAGCCATTCAGGATTTCCGGTTCCATCTCTCCTACCTCGCCAAGGTGCTATGTGGCTATGAGAATGTGAACTTCAATGTTCTGCTTGATGCCTTCAGTGAAATAGACTATGTGGTCTCAGGTGAGGCTGAGCGGACGCTGGTGCTGTGCTTGGTGATGCTGGTGAATGCTGAGGAGGTCCTGCAGCCGTACTGCAAGCCTCTCCTGTACCGCCACTTCCGGGAGATCGAGTCAAGACTGCAGCTCATGAGCATGGACTGCCCTGGCCAGGTTCCCGAGAGGCTCCTGAAGGTGGTGAAGCGGGTGTTGGTGGCAGTCAATGTGAAGTCTGTGGCTGAGGCGCTGCAGGACCTGCTCTTTGAGCGGGATGAAGAGTACCTAATGGACTGTGACTGGCGGTGGGACCCTGTACACACCAAAGGGTCCATAGTCCGTGGCCTCTATTATGAGGAGGTCAGACTAAACCGCCTGCTCTGTTTGGACCCTGTGGACTACTTTGCTGAACCCGAGTGTGAATTTGGCCAGGATGAGATGGATGAACTGGCTTTAGAAGACCGAGACCATGTGCTGGCCACCATCCTTTCCCAAAAGCAACGGAAGGCCTCCATACAGCGGAAGTTGAGAAGGGCATGCCTGGTGGTGTCTCTGTGCATCAGTTGGAGGAGAAGAGTGGGCACCCAGATGGAGCGTGTCAGGGAGGAGGCCAGGGAGCCCAGGGCTGGGAACTTCAAAAAGGCGGATGTGGACAGGACCCAGTGTGACCTGTGTGGAGTGAAGTTTACCCGTGGCCCAGAGAACTATTTCAGCCCCAGCAAAGCGTTTGAGGGGGCAACTTCTGAGGTGGCTGTCCTTTCCAGGGCTGAGTTGGAAAGGGAGGAGTGTCAGGAGAGGAACAGTGAGTCTTACGAGCAGCACATCCATCTAGAACACCACCAGAGGCAGCAAGTGGCCTACCAGAAATACTCAGAATTTTTCCACGAGAAGGTGGACCCGGCCATTGATGAAGGCAAGCTGGTGGTGCAGGACATTGAGCAAAGTGTATGGATCCACAGTCACGTGGGCTCCAAGGAGCACAGTCACATGCTGCAAAAGGTCCAGGAGCACATCAAGAGGGTTTCGGATATGGTGGAGGACCTCTACAGGAGGAAGGCCTGGGCTGGTGGTAAGGGTCTGCAGAGGCAGGGCCCAGGTGGGGTGAGACCTGGGCTCTGAGAACATTTCTCAGGGTTAAGTTCCTTGTAGTGGCTTCTGATTTGAGGATGGTGGAATCTTGGCCTTAGAAGAAATACACAGGAGGAATATATGTTCTCAAGTTACAGCAAACCTCATTGTTTGGATTACCCCTCCCCCAGTTAAAAGTTTGTCATTATCCTTGACTTGGGAGGATTTCCCTAGGTACTCCAGAAATTTGCATGCTTCTTCCTACAGAGGGTTAAAAGCTTGTGTAGAATGAAGTGCTTTCTCTCCTGGCAGTCAGAATGGCTCTTGCCAGAATAATCTTCTATGGAGAAGATACAGGGAGAATGTTTAAAGTGTTGAGAAAACTCTTTAAGGTTCTCTTGACCCATTCATCCCCTGATTAAGATCTGGAAGTGTGTAGCTGGTCTAGCTGGTCTCTTCATTTTAGGAGGGTCCTTAAGTCCTACCCAGTGTGAGCCTTTAATAGAATTCTTATGCCATTTTAGAATCAGATTTCCCCTGGCTTTTTTTTTTTTTAAGGAGACAGAGTCTCACTGCATTGCCCAGGCTGGCGTGCAGTGGCATGATCTCAGCTCACTGCAACCTCTGCTTCCTGCGTTCAAACGATTCTTCTGCCTCAGCCTCCCAAGTAGCTGGGATTACAGGTGCCCATCACCATGCACAGCTAATGTTTGTATTTTTAGTAAAGACAGGGTTTCACCATGTTGGCCAGGCTGGTCTCAAACTCCTGACCCCGGGTAATCTCCCTGCCTTGGCCTCCCAAGGTGCTGGGATTACAGTTCCCTCACTTTCTTATTAGCTACTTCCTTTCAACACTGAGTAGAAGTTATGTATAAACTTAGTGAAACTGCATATTTTAAAACATTCCATAATTCAGATACTCTTTTCAGTTTAAGGTTTAATGACATTTTGAACACAAGTGTCTTAGGAAGGTTTGCAATTGTGGCAGTCTCTATAGACACACAGTAATGGCGTCAGGCTAGCCTTTAGTTGTATAGCTTATACTTGCAGCTGCAGAAGGCAGCTTTGGGTCCCTTACCCCATAAGGAGGGCTCTTTTCAGGGAAAACATAGAGACCAGCTCTTGGGACGTGGAGGCTTTGGGTCTAGTAATTGGTATTCTAGTCCCTGCAATGGCATCTTTACTCAGCGCCCTGTTCTGTGGTTTCTGTAGCGGAGGAGGCGATGACTCGGCTGGTCAACATTCTGATCCTGTCAGTCAGGGATGCACGAGACTGGTTGATGAAAACAGAGGCCCGCTTAAAGAAGGAAGGTAAGGAGTCTTGATTCTGGGGACAGGTAACACTTTGGGTTCTGTGGTTCTTATTACTGCTGGCTCCTGGGGGAAATCTGAAGTGGGGCAGCCCAGCGATGTCAAAAGTGGACTCTCACTGTCTAGGAGCATCACCTCCAGTGATGCAAACTACTAGGAACATAATATCTGCCTTTTCCTATCTGACTATGAGGGCCATTATTCTGGGCATGTGTTAGTTGCCATACACCTCTTGCTGCTCATGAGCTGTACTGATAGTGCTCAGTCACTGCACATACTCAATACAGTGACTACCAAGGATGGACAAAGCATTGTGAAGCTATCCCTTGAGAACTGTTTTCCTGTGTCAATCAGTCATTTAAGTCAGTGGATAGTTACTGAGTTTCTAGTATATATTAGTGTTGCTCTGGGCCTGGGAATATACTTCTGAATAAAACAAAATCACTGGGGAAACTTAAGTGCTTCTTCCTACAGAGGGTTAAGTTTGTGTAGAATGAAGCGCTTTCTCTCCTGGCAGTCAGAATAATCTTGCCAAGTTATATGTGATCCAGAATGTCTTTCCTTTTGCCCATTCCAGCCACAGGACCACATTCCTTCTTGCTCTGAGTATTTCATCAACTGCAGATGCCCCTGGAAAATCCAGACCCCAGAGGTGGGGAAAACTTGAAGGGACTTGGCACAAATGTCTGTGCCAATAAAAAATCTTTAGCATTTAGTCCCTTCTGGGGTCTTGGTTTTTGTGATATGTATTTCAAAAGGAAGAGAATTGATATACCAACTCAGGTGTATGGTTGAATTTATGTTTTGCTTGATTTTTTTGTTATTTAAAAGGCTTCTAAAATAGGGCCAGAGGAACCAGCCCATAAAGGAACTTAATTCTGGAGAAGGGTGTTTACTTTGACTCTTTTTGGGAAGCAACATCAGTACTCAAAGGAAATCTCTCTTTCTCTGGCACCCTGGCAGAAAGCTCTATTTCATTAATTTAAACCAATGATTACAGAGACACTAGGTTTTACTAGGATGCTATATTTTACTGTGGATTGGGAAAAAAATCACCATTCTGCCCTCTCCTCTCCTCTCTCCTCTCTCCTCTCCT
>NW_012116932.1:6966379-6969909 GCF_000951035.1 Colobus angolensis palliatus
TCCTCTCCTTTCCTTTCTTTCACAGGTGTTGTTCAGGAAGATGATTATGAAAATGAAGTTGAAGACTTTGGTGAGCTTCGTCCTAGAAGGCGTTCTCGGAAATGTGGAAAGCAGAGAAAATACTAATGTCCATACAGCTGCTGCCTCCTCATCCTTCGGAACATTCCATTCTGACTTAGAATTCTGAGTGCTGTGGCAGAGCACAAAAAAAATGTGACTTAGCATTTTAAAAAGTAGGGGAGTCTAATAACACCACTGCTTTTTGTTCTCATTACTTTTCTTTCAGTGGCTTAGGATCTGGTTGCTCCCTCACCTCTGAAGTGTTTCCAAGTAGAGTCTAGCAGTATTAGTTCCCCTCACAAGCAAGTTCAGGTAGAGGAGTTGTAGTTGACGGGAATGTTGGGACTCCTCACTGCATGGTCGCTGGGGTGTCTGGCTCATCCCCATCATGACATGAGTTGGTAGCAGAGGACTAGGTGTTAAGACAGACTTTCCTAACCTCAGTTGCTGCTGCTCTGGGCCAGGAAATCTCACTATGGATTCCCTCATCTCCTGCCACACTGCTGCAGCATCAAGTGTGCTCTGAAAGCTGTATGTGCCCAGGGGTGGGCTCTGTCACTGGCCATCCCGACCCCAGGACACATTCTGGTCATCTCTGGGCCCACTTGTAGTGTAGTTTCTTCTGTTAGAGATGTTAGCCTTTTCTCTCTGTGGCAACTTTTCTGCCTTCCCTCCCTCTGTTTTTTGTGATCATTCTTAGCTACCTGTGCCAAGTCACAGTTAGACTACCTCAGAATGTAGTCAAGAATTCACCCCGTGTTCTTCGGATGTCCCTTCCCTAGAGGGAAAGGCTGGGGAATGTTGCTGGGAGCATTTCCAGCTGCCTCTCCAAAGTGGTCCTAACTCTGCCTTGGCTATGGTGCAGACATTCCAAAAAGTGTTTTGTACACAGCCCTGTACATCTAGTTTTTTTGGTTCTCCCTGGCAAGTTTGCTACCCTAGCTGAGGTTGACGTTCTGATGAGTTTCTGCTTGCTGAGCTCATCACTGTGGGACAGTGACCTGCAGAGCTTCAGGCTGAAGCAAGTGGACAGAGGAGGAAGCCAGCTAAGCCAAATCCATCACTGCCACATGGCTGGCAGGCCTTATAAGAGGGTGGATCTGGGCCTGTTTGCAGAAGGCCATTGCCTACCCTCTACGCACAGTGAGCCAGCGGCCATCAGTGTGGTCCCACCTGGGAAGACTTTATGCTTCTCTGATGGTTACTGCCCACCCTTACCCCACCCCTCAGCTCAGCCTGGTGTGGAAGGCCAGGTGCACGTTGGTCTTTGATTGTTCTGTCCTCACAGCAGAGCCAGCTTTCCCCCCATGTTGCTGCTTTCGCTGCTCATGCTGCTCATTGTTTTCTCTTCCTTGTCTTTCCAAATTGTTTCCTTGAAATGCTTGTTTCTAATTTTTCTTAGATTATGTTTCTAATTTTTATTCCAGGTATTTTTTTTTTCTTACTTGACAGAAAAAAAGAAAACCCCAATAATATCTTGCTGTATTATCACATTTTTTTATAAAGGTAAAGCATTTCTCTTACATGCTGCTGTTTTATTTCCAGTCTCTACTCAGAGTAAGGGGTTAAGTCTTGGAGCTGGTTCCCCCTGGTCAGCTGATTGATGCTGGCTAGGACAGAAGCTTCCTCTGCCTTCAGAAATTCAGAAATCAAGGGACACAGAAAAAGCCCAGTCCAGGACTCCCAGCTGGTTGGTGTTCTCAAGGGCCTGCCTCATGCACATTCTTTCCAATCTGGATGCTCCCAAGCATGCACCGACTGGACAGTAAGGAGTTTTGTCTGTACCATGTACTGGGGCTTTCCCAACAAGGAGCATTGCCCTGGAAGGCA
Source organism: Colobus angolensis palliatus (assembly GCF_000951035.1). Taxonomy (NCBI): domain Eukaryota; kingdom Metazoa; phylum Chordata; class Mammalia; order Primates; family Cercopithecidae; genus Colobus; species Colobus angolensis. Next base: position 6,968,270 of record NW_012116932.1, read on the forward strand.
GGAGACCTGCAATAAAACTCCTCTCCTATTCCTAACGAGCTGTGTAATGTCAGGTGAATCAGGTCTATTCAACACGGCGCACCTTCATGCTGCATTATGTAGGAGCCTCATGATCTGGTGTAGGAGAGATATGGAAATGTGAGAAAAGAGTGGTGATAGACATGTGTATTGCATGGGTGGTAAATGCATTTACATAAGCCAGCTGGGCCTCAGTTTCCCCTTTTGGGAAAGTGGTCTAAGGTCCCTTCCTGCCTGATCCAGAGTGGTTCTGTAAGCTGTTGCCGTGGTTTTGAGTACTCTCCAGTCTTGGTGCTGTGATGCCTGTGTTTGCTTGCATCAGGTGAGCAGGACAGCTGAGTCTTAGCAAGCAAAGCATCTGATCTTACCCTTTAAAATTAAAGAGGCTCAAAATGGGACAGGTGATCCTGCTGTCATATCTTTATTAGCACTGTCCAGTAGAACTACCTGAGAGATCCACCCCCAAAAATCTGACTCCTCAACTCATAAAGCTCCTTAGAGTAGGGGTGTGGAGGTTAGGAGAGAAGAATGGAATTCAGCAGAAGAGTCAGTAACTTCCCTTAATGACCAGAATCCTGGGCCCAGTTCATAGCAGTGGCTTCGGTGTCTTGGACTTGCCTGGAAGTCCAGGATAGGGGATGTGTATCTGGGGTCCCCCAAGATCACCAGTCTTCGTAATTCATTAAGAGGGCTCACAGGACTCAGCATGTAGTTAGAGTCATGGCTCTGATTGATTATAGCAAAGTCATACTAAGCACAACTGGCAAAGGGAAAGGCCCATGGAGCCAAGTGTAGGGGATACCAGGCGTAAGCTTCCAGGGCTCCTTTCCAGAGTCACACAGAATAGCCTTCATTTCCCAGCAATGAGCTGTGACAACTTGCTGTGTGAAATATGCCAATCTGGGGAGCTCATCAGAGACTCAAAGCTCAGGGTTTCTACCAGCAGCTGGTCATATGGGTATCTTCTGCCTAGCACATACCAAAGTTCCAGAGTCTCAGAAGGAAAGTAGCGTTCAGCACAAACCACATTGTTTATACAAACCGCTTAGGCAGTGTGAGCCACATTGATCAGTTCTAGGGGTATTGGGAGCCATCCTGAAATCCAAGTTCCAAGACTCAGTGAGCCAGCAGTTAGGCCTGCTGGGACATTTTCTGCACAGAGGGTTCCCCCAAGTTGGGGCTTTGTCATGATATCCCACTAGCTTGCCTCACAGGCACCCCGTGTATCCAGCCACTGGATAGGCACCTATGTACCTCCTGTCTATCTTCCTAGTCAAGGAAGTGAATCTTCAGAGATAGTTCATTTTCTAAAAACCCATCATGATGAAGTAACTGTTTTTCTAAGTGCCTTAGACATTTACTTCAGTTCCTTGCAAACTTGAATGCGAAGTGTTAAGCATTCAGAATGCTGTTTGGGTTCTTTGAGGCCTGCTGGGGAAAGGGAGAGGGCCCTATAAACCTCTGGTGACTGTTTCCTCCTTCCACCAACACACACACGCGCACACACACACCCCCTTGGACCTGATTAGCCAAGAGCTCTTGTTCTCCTTACATTCTCTCTCTCTACACACGTGCACACACACACACACACACACACACACACACACACACACACACACACA
>NW_012116932.1:6969959-7027153 GCF_000951035.1 Colobus angolensis palliatus
CACACACACACACACACACACACACACACACACACACAGACACAGACACACACACTTTGACCTGATTAGCCAAGAGCTTTTGTTCTCCTCACATTCTCTCTGCCACAAGAGTCCAGTCTTCCAGGAAGAACAAACTGACACGGGAGCTAGCAGCATCCTAAGCTCTGTGCTAGCATCTCAGTACTTTACCAAATCACTGGTGGGGAAACTGAGGCCCAGATGATACAACTTGCCCTGGGTCACAGAGCTGGTTTGGGGCAGGGCTGATACATGGACCTGCGTTTTCCAATTCTAACTAGCACCCTTTCCACTAAGGACTCAGGCGCAAAGGTCAACAGCAGATGCCAACAATTCTTTCTCAGAGCCTATCACTCCTGCCTACTAGTGCATAGTGTGCCAGCTCTTGGGCATTTAGAGAGCTCATTCTCTTCAGTCTCTCACTCATCTTTTGGCAATAGTGTTTTCCTATAGAAAAGTGAGGCCCAGCAGGGAAACTTGTGTGCATTCTACTGTCACCCACCTGGAGCAGCTTGGCCTCTGTCCTTCAAGAACGGGACAGAGCAACTGCCCAGAGTCATTCCCAGTGGATGGCACAGCACAGCGTGCACTGCTCCCACAGTTGCCAGTTTTACTGTCTTCAGCACCCTCAACTTTCACTACCCTGAGCATTGTAGTTTACATACAGTAGTCATCCACTGCACCACTACTCCCAAGCCTAGGGACGAAGATGCTGTAATTCACCTTTTCCTGGGGAGCCTGCCTCTGGTTCCCTGGAGTGGTCACTTGTAGTCCAAAATGAGTCCCAAAATGCTGGACATCCTGGCCAGCACCAAGTGCCATGAGCTTTGTGTGACTTACAGCTTATGTTGCATCTGCTCTCAGGTAGTGTGGAAAGTGGAAATACTAGTGTTCATAATAGGTTCTGGTTGTCACCAAGATCTCCCACTGGTGACCAGAGTGCATCAGCTATTAATCTCTCTAGTGACGTCAAAGAGGCTTTTCTGGGCTCCTCCCAAGGGGCTGAGTCTAGTGCTGCCAGATGGGCTCACAGTTCATGGAGATGTGAGAGGGATAAGGCTGGCAGATGGACAGGGCTTGTACTTTGCACTCTGGAGCTCTCAGAAAGAGCCCTCCAGGCCTGGATAGGAGGATCACTCCTGTGGCCTAAGAAAATGACCAAGGCTATAAATATCTCATCTCAAATCTCAACAAAGCAACTTCCAGGTTTTACCTTATATACACATATGAGGCATTCCATTTTATTTGTAAATGTTAATGGCATTGGATATGAGCTTCCTCTGTTTCCTTCTGATTTCAGTATGGCTTTGATAATGTTGGGGTTTAATGGTCTAACTGTATAATACATGGAATCTCAGTCATGTAAGTAATGCCACATTTTATTTAAATTAATTCAAATCCTACTCTGGACCGTATTCCTGCTTTGGTGGGAAATGTGGCCTAAGTCATTAGGCCTTTCTGCTTCCTTGGGATCTCTGAAGTATTAGAAGGCCAATCTGGTATAGGGAAAATGAGGGATCCCCTCTTTCCTTCAGTTCATCATGGCTGCTGTTAATCCGTTCCTGTCCCAACTGATAGGGTATCTGAGATTATGGGTGATTCTTCTCCCTCCAAGTCAAGCTTGGCAAGACTAGAAGCTGTGTCTGGTATCTGGTCTGGCCTCTGGAGATGAACAACTGAGCCACCCCCTGAAGTTTTCTCACCTCCCCATTGTATTGCCATGAGGATAAGGGCAGGTCCCTATTGGTCATGACATCCCTTGGCCCCTGCCTCACCCCTGAACAAAGAGAGCCTAAAGTCCTAGCTACTTTCTTGAAAAAAAAAAAAAAAAAGATTGGAAAACACACAGAGCAAACGCAAATTCATAACTGAACAAAGAGTTGAACTAGCCTGGGCAATATAGTGAGACCCTATCAAAACACACACACACACACACACACACACAAACACCCCAAACAAAAAACTAGCTGTGTATAATGGCATGTGCCTATGGTTCCAGCTACTTGGGAGGCTGAGGTTGAAGGATTGCCTGAGCCCAGGAGTTGGAGGCTGCAGTGAGCCATGATTGCGCCACTGTACTCCAGCCTGGATGACAGAGCAAGACCCTGTCTCAAAAAGAAAAAAAGTTGAGGGATAGGGAGATTTCAAGGAGGGCCACTATCAATTCCTTCCCATCTCTGTGTCACTTCGCCCATCCAGAGGTGGAGTCTCTCTCCTCTACAACTGGACTTACTTCAGCCAGCAGAATGCAGCTGAGGTGATACTGTGCCATTTCCAAGTCTGGCCTTTGAGAGGCTTGGAACTTTTGGGGTAATCCAGCTGCCATGTGAGAATTCGAATACCCTGAGACCAACAGGCTGTGCAGAAGCCAAAGCCAGCCATGTGCAGAGGCCACGCAGAGGAGCCCCAGGCACCATTCATGTGAGTGAGGCCCTCCTGAACATTTCGGCTTAGGTGACAGCAGGATGCGACTGAGTCAGTGACCCCAGCTAAGGCCAAATGGAACAGAAAACCACCCGCTGCGACTTGCCCAAATTTCTGACCCCCAGAATTATGAGAATTAATAAATCATTATCATTTTAAGTTACTAAATTTTGGGGTGGTTTGTTATGCAGCAAAACAAGGACTTCCAGCATGTCCGGTACTCTTAGGCATGTCACATCTGTGACCTTTCAATCTTAACAATTCTCCAAAATATAGAACGAGAACTACTCGTTTATATATGTGTGAAGCGAGGGGTGTTCTGAGGTCAGTGAGCAGGTAGGTGGCAGAGCAGAACTACTGGATCCTATGTATTACACAGTCAGCATTGGAAGAAAGGGCTTCATCCACCTCATTCATGACCTGAGTGGGATCCTAGTACCATAGTACCTAGGACCCTAGTGCCCTGAAGGGACCCTGGAACCCACCCCTAGAACCAAGTATTTGTCATTTGCCTCCCATGTGCACTTCGGCAACTACCTAGTTGTGCAGGCCTTCACCAGCAGCTGGGACTTCACCAGCAGCTGGGACTTCACCAGCAGCTGAGACTTGGTTGCTGGGACAACCTGCAGGAGGGCTGGGTCCCTCTTACCAATGTTACATGATTCTTTCCACTGAACTCCTGGGTTCTGGTTCCCCTGGGCCACTGGCAGCCAACACTTCTGGCTGTTACAGATGGATAGGCCCATTCCTAACATTTGTGGGGTCTGGGATAAGAATATGGTGTCTTTTCCCCTCTCCTTCTCTTCCCACCCTTGGCTTTATCCTATACCATGACACAACAGCCTCCCTGGCATGTGTGTGAACATTTCAGCCATATATCCAAACTCATTACATGGCTGCACCCCCTCTTCCCCAACCAACCATGCTTGGCCTCTGCTTGGGCCCAGGACATCAGTGGCTCAGGGCTACTTGGGCACAGGGCTCCTGGGTACTGAAATATGATTGGCGGGGGCCTTGGATGTATACTTTTATTGCAGGTCTGGGGCATGGTATGTAGCTAACGAAACAACATTGTGCTACTCTTCTTGGTCATTTCTCCTTGTGCATTTTTCTCCTCCAGGGTCCTTGTAGGACAAGAAGCCAGCTTTCAGAGATTCTCTAGCCATAACCGTCATAATCTGCTCAATGCCCAACATCTCTCTCCCATGCTCCCTCCCTCTCTCATACACACATAAAGTAAATAAAATAATAAATTTCTCCCTGACCTTCTCCAGCAGCCTAATCTGGCATCTGGGATGCCTTAAACATGTTCCTGGATCAATACCATGTAGCTGTATCCCAGGTCTACAATACCGTGTAGAAACCTGTGTCCCAGGTCATCTGTAAGTTCATGATTCAGAGGATGGTAAATCAATTCAGCAGGAAATTACTCTCCTTTCTGCCACAAATATCTCTCCTAGACAGTGGAGACTGGCTTCCCCTGATCTTGTCACTCTAAATCTGCTTCGGAGATTTTAACTGTAGAGCAAAAGCCCAGGTGGGTGCTTGAGGAACCACCTTCCCCTCCCACAACAACCACCATAATGGTGCAAAACTCAAGAAGAGTTCCCTGGAAAACTCTCTTTAACCCAATAGACGTTAATTCCTTTTGGTAGCAGAGAAATCAGGCCCGCCAACAATAGACAGCTGATCCTTACTCCCACCCGCCACCCAGGAAAATGCATTTCTCTGCTCATTAAGGAGGAGGGAGAAGCCATTAGCAAGGTACCGGGCGTTCTTGAGATGGGTTGTTTAGAAACCTTCCTCCTGGTGCTGCAGAATTCTAACCCTGTTCAGAACTTTATGTCCTCTGTTTAAGACTCAGAATTTACTCTTCTCATAGATGATGTGATCTGAATATCTGATAGGACATTTTGAGGGGATGGGCTGCAATGGGGAACAGGGTACTGTCATCACAGTATTTTTGGAGCAAGACCTAAGATTAAAATGTGGCTTCTCATACTGACTGTGAATTCAGACACCTTACTTAAATTTTAAATTCTCTGAGCGCCCTTGGGAATTTATAAAATGGAAATAATGGCACAAATGCATAGCTTGGTTGTAACTGCATTATTCTCCCTCTCTTCCGACTTCTGTTTCATAGATGGACCAAGGATGTGAAAAGATTTCAGGCAGCTTCTCTGTTCTCCACGGTGGCAGGGAGGGTCAGGATTGATGAGGAACCCTGGGGCCATGTGGGTCAGCTTTTGTGGAGGTGGGAGCGTTTCTAAGAGGGCTTTGTTCCAGGGACCCAGCCTTCTTTTAGAGACTGAGACTATTTTTAACCCAAGTTTTAGTGGTTCTATAGGACAGCTGTTTAAGGGAATTATGTAGGCCAGTCTGTGATTTTTGGAGTCATCATTTTAAGGTTAGGGAGTGGGATGGGGGAAGAGAACCAGAATAACTGGAGTTTCTGGAGGCATCACAGATATCTGTACCTACCCTGCAGAAAGCTGCAACCCAATTTACTTTGTGGCCACTCTTGAGGATCAGGACATAGCTGAGCAGACAAACATTGTTTTGTTATACTTCAAGTAAAGTGTATCAGTTTCTCCCCGCTTTCTCTCCCATTAGCTGTTACCAAATCATGATGGAGAAAAAGTGGACAAGGAAGTCCCTCACACACTGTAATGAGAACAAAAATCAGTCTAGCTTTTCTTGAGGGCACTTCAACAATATTTATTAAAATTGAAAATGGACTCACCCTTGGATCCAGCATTCCCAATTTTTGTTTTGGTCAGTCCTTTTCTCTTTTTTATTGTTAGTTTTGCCTTTGGTAAAATACAAATAACAGAAAGTTGACCATCTTAATCATTTTTAAGTGTATAGTTCAGTAGTGTTAAGTATGTTCGCATTGTTGTGCCACAGATCTCTAGTACTTTTTCATCTTGCAAACCGGAAACTCTGTAGCCACTGAACACCAGTCCCATTTCCCCTTACCCACAGTCCCTGGAAGCCGCCCTTCTACTTTGTCTCCGTGAATTGACTATGACCTCATGTAAGTAGAATCATATGGCATTTGTCCTTTGGTGACTGGTTTATTTCGCTTAGCATAATGTCCTCAAGGCCCATCCATGTTGTACCAGGGGTCAGAATTTCCTTCCTTTTAAAGGCCGAATAATATTCCATTGTATGACTATAACCAGCATTCCTACTTTTTAAGAATTTATATTAAAGAAACATTTCTACAAGTTTCCAAATAAATGTTTACTTCAGGAGTGTCTGGGAGAGTGCAAAATTGGAGACAATCCATGTGTTCCTCAGGGGCATGGCTGACTACCGTGAACATGGGTTGGTTTCTACCTAAATTTGCTGGCATAAAAATATGGCAAAGATCACTTGCTCACTGAAAACTCAAACCACAGAGAAACCTTCATGGTTCAATTTATTTCTTTACTTTGTAAAACGAACACAAAAATTCAGTGCCAAATTGTTGTTGCTGGTGTCCTTGCGTATTTGGTAAGAGTTAGATTTTTAAAAATAGTTTGGATTATGATTGTGGTCACAAAATACAACAAATAAATTTTTAGACAGCAAAATAGAGAGGTTCAAGAGGGAAAACATTTGTTGCCCAAAGAGGTGGTCAAAAGAGAACCCTCTCTCTGCACTCAGGTGTTTGCAAAGCAATATTGAGAGCCAGTGTTGTGCGCTCCATGGCGGTGATATCCTGGCAGGAAAGGATGCTCCTCTGCATCCTTTGAGGTCTCACCTGGGTCTAGCTTGGCCCTGTGCTTCTCATCCAGTTGACCTGAAATCAAATTTATTTCAAAGAGCTTCGAAACAAAATTTTTGAAGAAGCAGAAATCCTGCTAAAACGAAAGTAGACTCTGGAGAGGCTGGGCTGTCAGGCTGTACGTGCTGGAGGCCGTGGATTGTGGCCTGGGTCCCAAGGGCATACCTGGTATGCATCTCCACCCACCGGTAACTAAAAGGGAATCCTTTACACTGTTCATTATGTACAACTTGAACATTATCACCAGATCCTTTGGTGTCCTGCTCTTCGTACTCTTGGCTTTACACCTCCTATTTTACTCCATGAGGGCATCCTTGCCCTTGAGTCTTGGGACTGATGGCATCTTCCTGCTTCTTTCCCTGACTTCTTTCAGTAGTAACAGCTGTCGTGTACTGGGATGAGTCCTTTGGTACTGGTGCATACAGGGACTGGCCCTGCGTGAATACTCACGACAACCCCATGAGAGAGATATCTGTACATCCATTGTGCAGATGGAAACCGAGACCCTGAGAGCTCTGTCTAGCTTTGTCCCCCAGGACCTTCACTCCAGTAAGTTAGCCCAGTTATTGGTAAGTTTGTTTGAACTGTACGGATATAGAGAGGAGAGAAGTTTTCTTGAGACCTATCTTCTGTCTTCTACCCCACCACTTTCCTCCTTTCAGTTTCCCTTCAAGCAGATGTCAGCTTGCATCCAATGATCCAGAGTCCTTTGGCTATTTTGACGCAGGTCTGGCAGGTGCTAATTTGCCAGTGGGAAGGAGCTGGGGCCACCCCACAGCTGTTATCTGTCAGCTGCAGGCTCAGCTGCTCCCGAAGTCCATTTTCCTGGGTGAGAGCCACGGTGGTGAACCCAATGTCAGGGATTCTTTCCCACTGTCCCATCTCGTTGGCCTTAGAGAAGGACCCTGGGGACAACAGAGGGCTTAGTCAGATCCAAGGAAGGGAAAGAGTCCCTTGCATGGATATTCCTAATTTCACAAGGTGGGTGGGCAGAACTACAGATCAAGTCGGTGACTTTTTCAACTTCTCTCAGAGCTTGGTCAGGGCAAGGGGTAAAACATGGATCTCCTCTGGTGAGGGCGTCAAGATGTCAAAACAGCTGGATGAAAGGCAGAAGATGCACCCTGCCATCCTGGGACTTGGCATGCCTGATGCCAAGCATCAGAGTCCTTGGAGCTGGCTGCATGGCTGTCCTTGATCACCAACTCTCCTTGCTTGTCAGAACTCAGCTCTTAGGACCCCAAGTCAGGTCAGGGCTGTCAGGGAGACCTGGGCTTGTAACTGAACGATGCTGTGCTATCAGGCTGTATGTGCTGGAGGAGGTGGAAGGTGGCCTGGGTCCCAAGGGCACAGCTTTTGAGTGAGAGGACACTTGCCAGGGAAAGGGGATGCACGCGCTCTCCTCTCTGTGTGTGTGATGCGTTTTGGGGGCTGGGACACAGAGGAAGAGGATGCATGCGGCTGAATTTCATATCCCTCTGTTTCTTCTTTGCATTTAATTCAAAGGCCAGAAAAAAAAATGCATAGGTTGCCTGGGGGCGTCCAGGTGGTGTTAAAGCAACTGCAGTTTAGTGCACGTGAACTGCAAACTGGAAATATATCTGAGGAGTCTTTACCAAGGGACAAACACGGTTTTGTCTGCCCATATTACAGGAGATATTTTAAAAAATAAAGTGAGAAACTGCAACCTGAAGGGCTCTAAAAATCCTTTTATCGCCCTTGTCGGGATGAGAGTAGGTGTGTGGGAGTGCGGTCCTGTGGGAAAGGGGAAGGGGAAAGGAAGTTCTGCTCAGTGGGGAGGGCACTGCCTGTTTGGCAGAAGGAGAAGAGGATTAGAGGCCTTCTTGCCTAAAGCTGTCACCTGCTGAGCAATGGCCAGGTGTGTTAGTTTGCTAGGGCTGCCATACAATGCACTGTGCAGACTGGATGGCTTAAACAGCAGAAAGTTATTTTCTTATGGTGGCGAGGCTAGACGTCCAAAACCAGGGCATTGGCAGGTAGAATTTTTTGTGAGGCCTTCTCGGCTGGGAGGTGCCTGTCTCCTCCCTGTGTTTTCACAGAGTCTCCCTCTGAGCCTGTCTGTGTCCTAATTTCCTGTTATAAGGACATCAGCCATATTGGATTAGGGCCCACCCTAAGGTCTTCATTTAACTTAATTACCTCTTTAGACACTGTCTCCAAGTACAGTCACATTCTGAGGTATGGGGGGTTAGGACTCCAACATGAATTTTGAGAACACAGTTTAGTCCATATCACTGGTAACAGTGTTGGTTTTTTTGAGCAACACTTAAAGGAGAATGGGTTTGGTTGAGTCCGTTAGCCCCACTTGGCAATCACAGAGACCAGAGCCTGTGACATCACAGGGGAGCATGAAGCCTGTTCTGTGGGCACTGCCTTCTGTCTCCATTTCTGACTCGACTTCCTGGACACCTCTACCCCTCCTGCTCCTTCTGTTTCTCCACTGGGCTCAGGACTTCACAAGTGAAGACTGTGGCGCCAACACCTATTCCAAGGACTAGCTGGGCCTCTCCATCTTGATGTCTCACTGGCACACTGAAGTTAGCAAGCCTCAAAAAATAATGCTCTGCCTGACCTGCCAGCTTTTCCTCCTGACTTCTCAAATTTCATTAGAGGCCATCCTGGATTCAGACAGGAGCCTCAGAAGCCGATTGCCTCCCCCAGTGAGGCTGTGATCTCCTTGAGGACAGGGCTGGGGTTCTTTTATGCCACATTCCCCTTACCCATGTGTGCAGCCCTCAGTAAGCACCCAAGAGCTCCCTGGAGTTCAAGGGAATGAAAATCTATCCCTGTTTCAGCCCCATGGCTGCATTCTAACCAATCATCATACCTAAGAAATTGCTCCATTTCATCCTTCCCCGCTGCAAACATTTATTGGCCACTTACTATGTGCTTTGACTTCCGTTTATAGTCTGAAACTTAGCTGGGTGCTGGGGACGCAAATACAGAGAAGAAGGTGCTAGGAGTGGCTTCGAAGGAACACTCACACTCCCCCTTCCCCAAATCCTTACCTCTGTCCCGACTCAGGTCTTCATTCCCTCTTGCTTGGATAATGGCACCCACCTCTCAGGGCTGCCCAGCTTTCCCCCTTATTTGTCTTAGACATAGCTGCCTGCTTCTTCAAGCTTACCTCGTCTGTATCGTTTCATTGCTCAAAGGCAGCAGGGTGCCCGCAGCGTGTAGCCTGACAGTCAAGCTCTCCTCAGCCTGCTAGTCCAGCCTCATGTCCCATTTCAACCCCTTTACCCCTAAGGAACTGATGTACCAGCCTCCCCCTTTCCTCACAGCCCCCTGGAGATACACCCCACTTCCAGCTTCTGCACCCTTGCCCAGTGCTAGTGTCTGCCTGAAAGTCCCTTTCCCACCTAGACTCCCCTGTTGAAATCCTTTCCTTCCTTTAATCCTCTTCTGCCAGAACACCACCTCCAAGAAGCCTTTCCTAACCCTCACGCTCTCCTGCTCCCCCAGCGTGTGGTCTCCATACCTCTATTGTAGGACTTTGGAGTGGAAGGTAGAAGAGAGCGGTCGTGCACACACCTGCCTCCTTCTAGCCTGCATTCTCCAATGTAGCAATTACTGGCCACCTGTGACAATTAAATTAAAAATGAAGTTAAATGGACAGTTTGGTTCCTCAGTCACACTAGATACATTTTAAGTGCAGTGTAGCTATCTGTGGCTAGTGGTTACCATATTGGACGGCCCAGGTTTAGAACATTCTCATTGCCCAGAAAGCTCTGTGAGGCTGTACTGCTGTAGTGAAGAGCTCCTAGTGGCCTGCCCTGGTATTAAGCAGGGGGCTGGCCCGAAGTAGGTGCTCATTTATTTTTCAGTGTTTATTGAATTTTTTTCAATGTTTGTTGAATTGAATTGGAGCTCTGTTTCCGAGGGAGTAAGAGAACCAGAGGATCATCAAAGAGAATTCTTTGGAGCCCTTGAACCAGTTCTGCAGACTTCCAAAGTGAACTTACAGCTGGCCCTGAGTGGCAGAAGGCAGGAGAAAAAAGAGGGGAAGGCTGGGAGTGGAGCACCTACTGCTTGCCAGGCCTAGTGTACAGTCCAAAGTTTGGTGGGGCTGGTGGGGTGTGTGTGTGTGGGTGCAGACAATGCTATTCTAGACACATTTTCCCGTCTAGATGAGATGTATTTTTGGCTCACAGCTTAACACAGAATCAGGGCCAAGAGTGTGCACTTGAGTGGGTGCATCTGAGACTGTCAGCGTTTGAGTGCGGCCTCCTTTGTTCCCTGTCTCAGCAACTCCTCTGCTCTGAGAGCAGGATGGGTGAGGGGCCAGGCCACCTGAGCTAAGTTCTGAGAGGGGACCTGGGGAGAGCAAAGAGAACAGGGGGAGACCCATGGGGAGGAGGAAAGAGCAAGGCTCCTGGCCTTTTTCCAGTCTGAATCTGGGGCTGTGTGTCAGTCTTAGCTTCAAATAGAGGCACCTCCTTTGCAGTAAGAACTAGCTGGTTTCTCTGGGAAACCCAGTCTGCAGGTTCTCTGCTGTGAGTGGGAGGCTCTGAGCTGTCAGGTTCAAATCAAGAAGTGGATCATCTCCCCTATCAGACTCTGTTACCTTCCCTGTAAATGCTCCCAGAAATTAATATTGTGAGATGATGTTGACAACTGGGAGTCAGTCTATTTCTGGACAAAATATTGGCACTTAGTTCCTTTTCCTTTGAGAAGGCTCATGAGAATCCAAGCATAGCAATCATGGCCTCTATGAGGAGTGTCCACTAACTGGCGTTTGTAACCAAATGTCTCAGGTATCCTTGTACTTAATCTTCCTGGTAACCCTGAAAAGTAGACAATGTCCACTTTGCAGATGTGGAAACTGAGGTCAAAGACATTAAGCGACTGCCTTTTCCTCACCAGCTTCTAGTACACTGCTCCATGCCTCCTTAGCACTGTACAAATAACAGGGATTTTATCTGTTGCCCCCACTGTGTCCATGATACCTTTCAGATTTGCCCCTCCTGCCAGCCAAGCCTGAGCCTAGGACACTCCGTCTGGGACCTGATGCGGCATCAGGTACCACTGACTCCTGCACCTTCAGCCATACTTTCAACCTCCCACCATACCCTGGCATCATTAGTCCTAAGCAGCACCCAGCACAGATGACACTAAAGAAAGGTGACAACTGTCAGGCAGGCCATGAAAGCTCCTTGCTGCTTACCAGCGTCCCCAGCTCACTTTCTACCACAGGCAGGCATTGCTTGCCTGCTTCTCCCAGGCTCTTCTTCACAGCCAAGCTTAGTCATTCCCCTACTCTCTTCTCTCACCTCAGAGACACCGCCTACCTCATTTTTCCTGTGCTCCCCCATCCCCTGAGGCAGACTGTATTTTCCAAAAACAGACACAGCAATATTTCTAGTCCACATGCTGTCCCAGCACTTTTATACACCTCATCGAGATGGAGTCTATTTCCCCCTCCTCGAACCTGAGTGGGGCTTTGTTACTAACCTAAGGAATAGAATATAGCAGAAGGAAAACTGCATTATTTCCAAGGTTAGGTCGTTAAAAAATGATATGGCTTCCACCAGTATATGTAACAAATCTCATGTTGTTAGATATTTAGATTATTTACAACATTTCCTATCACAAGGGTCTGGAGAACCCAGCCGCCATGTTATAAGGAAGCCCATGTAGCCAAATGGAGAGGCTGCATGTAGGTGTTTTAGTCAACAACCCCAGCTAAGGTGTCAGCTCACAGCCAGCATCGACCACTAGACACATGAGTGATCAGGACTTCAGATGGCTCTAGCCCCTGACCCTCAGGCTGCCCCTCATGATGCCATATAGAGTGGAGACAAGCTGTTCTCACTGAGCCCTACCCAAATGGCAGATCTGTAAGCAAAATAAGCCAGTGTGTTTTGGAGTAGTTTGTTATGCAACCATAGCAACTGAAACACCCTCAATGGACTTTTAATGCAAATAATTAATGATTGATATACCCCTTATCTGATTTTTTTCCCCAGGATGCCTGCCTCTAGCTGCTCCTTAGTACATATTCTGTGAGAAAAAAAAATCCGTAATGCCACAGGGACTACTACCTTGAGTATTATAGTTTTCTAAAAATACTGTCTTAATCCAGGGTTGAGGCCCTGGCTAGAGGCTGGTCAGTTCTCTGTCTTGAGCACCCAATTAAATCCACATCCTCAGCCACCTCCTCTACTAGGCTCTAACACTCAGGGCTTCCATACACCGGAATTGCTCTACCCCTGCCTTAATCACCCCATGGCCAGGTATCAGGTGACTAGGGACAACCACCATGCCCCAGAAATTATTTGAACTAGCTAATTCTGGAATGGCTCAAACTAGCAAAACTAGCTTGCTTATCCTGCCTCATGCATTCCTTCCCACAGAAACCATAATAAAGGCACCTGCCCACAGGTGCCCTTTCTCCCTCTGCCTCATGATCAGCCCAGAGTTTCATCTGAGCATCCCTGCATGGTGTGCTGTGTTTTCCCAGGGACCTGTGAGTACAATAACTGTAGAATTATTTCCTGTTTCTCATAATCTGTTTCTGGCCTTACCACACTCCATTCAAGATAATATGGTTAAAACACCTTGACACCATCCCTGTTGGCTGGCAATTGTCATGTAACAAACCACCTTAACAATTATTTATTTATTTTTTAATAACAGACAAGCTTTATTTTATCCTTACCCTTTTCACAAAAAAAGGAAACTGAGGCTTCTTTGCTCCTCTGCCCATTTGCATTTTCTCACTGCACAGCTCACTGGCCAGAAGTCAGAATGATTAACAGGCAAGAGCAAGGGTGTCAGGGAAAAGAGCATTAGATGATCCATAATTTCATCTTTTCTATCCACAGTCACTTTTCCAAAATCCCCCAGGTAGTCCTAAACTTTCTGAATCATCCAATTATTCTAATAAGCATTTATTGAAAATCTGTGTGCTTTATTAGGCTACAAGAATACAAAGAATTGAGACACAGAGTATACCTTGGAACACATTGGGAGTTTGTGATTGACACTGGGTTGTTGTTCGAAGGGCAATTCCTCTTCCCTCTTCCTTTTTTAAAAAAAATTTATTTCAATAGCTTTTGGGGTACAAGTGGTTTTTTTGTTACATGGATGAATTATATAGTGGTAAATTCTGTGATTTTAGTGCACCCATCACCCCAGCAGTGTACATTGTACCTAACATGTAGTTTTTTATCCCTAGCCCGCCTCCCACCCTCCACCTTCTGAGTCTGTAAAGTCTATTATACCACTCAGTATGCCTTTGTGTACTCATAGCTTAGCTCCCACTTATAAGTGAGAACATATGGTTTTTGGTTTTCTATTCCTGTGTTACGCTTAGAGTAATGGCCTCCAGCTCCATCCAAGTTGCTGCAAAAGACATTATTTCATTCCTTTTAATGGCTGAGTAATATTCCATGGTGTCTATATACCACATTTTCTATATCCACTCATTAGTTGATGGGTATTTAGGTTGGTTCCACATCTTTGCAGTTGTGAATCGTGCTGTTATAAACATATGTATGCAAGTGTCTTTCATATAATGACTTATTTTCCTTTGGGTAGATACCCAGTAGTGAGATTTCTGGATTAACAATTATTTAAAACAACAATTCATTATTAAAGCTCACAGATTATGAGGTTGAGCTTGGCTGATCTTAACTGGGTTTGCTCATGAGTCTGTAAGTCCCCTGGAGGTTCTACTCAAGGTTGGGGTTGGCTCAGGCTGCGGTTGGATACACAATCTTAGCTGCAATCAATCTGATCCACATGACTCTTACTCTTCTCCTGGGACAAGTGGACTACTTAGGCATGTCCTTCTCATGGAGAGAGCAGAAGCACAAGGAACAAGCTGAAACACACAGTCTCCAAAAGCCTAATATTACTGCTGACA
Source organism: Colobus angolensis palliatus (assembly GCF_000951035.1). Taxonomy (NCBI): domain Eukaryota; kingdom Metazoa; phylum Chordata; class Mammalia; order Primates; family Cercopithecidae; genus Colobus; species Colobus angolensis. The sequence continues at coordinate 6,984,065 of NW_012116932.1, forward strand.
TCTCATCACTTCTATTTTATTGTATTAGCCAAAGCAAGTCATGTGGATATCAGGAGTCGAATTATGTCCCACCTACAGCGAGAAACCACTGAAAGTTACCTGACAACAACAAAGGACATGGATACAAGGAGGACTGAAAAATCGGAGTCATTACTACAAATATACAATATTTCCCAACAGCTGCTGCACTTGGAGAGTTTGGTCTGGTCTTGGTTTGGATTGGTTCTCAAATAACCACCTCTTATTATTTATCATTGAGCTTAAAATGAGCTTATCATTGAGCTTAAAATTGGATAATATATTCTAAAATTAATTATTTTGACTCGGTTTTTATTTATAGGGACATCAATTATGCTTATAAGGTAAAATATTAAAATCACACCAGAGAGTATGCTATGCAAAGTAAGTCTTCTTTCCTCTTCTCATGGCTGACTTCCTAATTTTCTTTTCAACACTATTACCTTTGAATTTTTCACTGAATAACATATCTTATATGTATGAGTATATAATGATCTACCGCATTTTTTTCTACCTTTACAACATACGTAACAAATCTTATGTTGATAGATATTTACCTTGTTTCCAATTCCTATCACAAGCAGTGATGTAGTTAATAACCTTGCACATTCATCTCTGCATACATATGAGAGCAAATCTACAGGATACGTTCTTAGAAATAGAGTTGGTAGGTCAAGGTACATGTGCATTCGAGATTTGGATAGGTTTTGCAAATCGCCATCCACTGATGGTTATTTTATGCTTCCTTTGAAAATGTATGAGAAACATATTTTCCTATTTCCTTGCCAATGTGTTATATTGCTTTTTGACCTTTGCCAATGGGGTAGTTATATCTAGCAATCTGAGTTTTAATATTCACTTTTTATACTATTAGTTTGTTTATGATAACTTTTTCAGACATTTAAAATCCATTTGTGTTTATTTTTCAGTGAGCTGTCTATTCATATTCTTTAATGATTTTTCTTTTGGGTTTCTGTTTTTTTTTCTTATTTACTGTATATATTTGCCATGGATTGAAATGTTTGTGTCCCCTCAAATTCATAACCGCCAATGTGATGGTATTAGGAAATGAGGTCTTTGGGAGATGATTAGGTCGTGAAGGTGGAACCCTCAAGAATGGAATTAGTGCTCTTATAAAAGGGACCCCAGGGTTCTCTCATCCTCTTTCCTCCATGTGTGAGCAGAGTGAGCAGTCCAACCGTTTGTGAAACGGAAGAAGGCCCTCACCAGAGCCTGACCATGCTGGCATCCTGATCTTTCAGGTTACCAAACTATGAGAAATAAATTTCTGTTGTTAATAATCCACTCAGTCTATGGCATTTTGTTATAACAGCCTGAAAGTGCTAAGACAGCATTCTTTTTGTTTGTTTGTTTTGAGATGGAGTCTCACTGTTGTCACCGAGGCTAGAGTGCAGTGGCGTGATCTCCACTCGCTGCAACCTCCGCCTCCTGGGTTCAAGCGATTCTCCTGCCTCAGTCTCCTGAATAGCTGGAATTACAGGCGTGCACCACCATGCCTGGCTAATTTTTGTATTTTTAGTAGAGACGCGGTTTCACCATGTTGGCCAGGCTGGTCTCAGACTCCTGACCTCAGGTGATCTGTCTGCCTTGGCCTCCCAAAGTGCTGGAATTATAGGCGTGAGCCACCATGCCCGGCCAACATTCTTTATATGAAGGAAAATTAGCTTCTTACTCATTATGTCTTGCAACTATTTCTCCATAGTTTGTAGTTTGACTCTGTTTAGTTTTTAATTTGTCTTACAGAATTTTCTTTATTTTTTTCTCCCTTCTTTGTTCAGCCTTCTGTGTCTGTTTTGCTCCTTCCAAATTGGTTTATATTTCTGCAATTGCTTTTTTCCTCTTTCCTAAGTTTTGATGTTTTTTCACATTACGTTGAAACATCTTCCAGTGTTGTGTCTTCCTTGAATATTTTATTTGGTTTTGTGCTCTTGTTTTAAAGGGGTGATTATTTCATTAATTTCTTAGGTTGTGTTCAAATATTTGGTCACAATTTTCATTGCTCCATGGCAGTATGTTTCTGATGTATGTTATTTTTGCCCTGTCCTGTTCCTCATATTTCTTGCTCTTCTCTGCAGCTGTTGTCAGGAGAATCAAATGGCAGGTCCCAGCTGATGCATTCATAGTGAACTTGGTCATATAGCAGTGTGTGTGCGTGCGTGTGTACATGTATGTGTAATTTGTTAAGCTAATAGAGATTGGCAGCTGCAGAGAGGCTCATAATTGAGTCTTTCCTGTATCCAACTTCAACCACAGAATTCTTCCTTCAAGATAATGTGTCTCTTTATTCCTGTCTTTGTCTTCAGCCTGTTTCCCATGCCAAACAGAATCCAGGTAATCTCCTGTAGCCTGTAAGCTGATCCCACTGTTCCAGGGACAGAGTGTTGATTCTGCTTTCAGAGGTATGCCACCAACATTAGAGCTCTGTTTTTCAGGATTTGTCTGGGAAAGCAATAGCAGGTGTTTTTGCTCAGTGTCTTCCTGGTGTAAGAAAAATAGGACTTCATTTACTTTCTGTATTGTAATTTAATGTCCAGTACAATCCCCTATCCAACCAGTTAGTAGGAGAATTCAACTTCAGTTCTTTTTCCATGTTTCTCTACACTTTCCTGAGATTATGTCAATGTTTGGAGTTATGTTGATGTTAGATCCTCTAGCAACACTTACTGAGTCCCAGTACTTATTAGAAAGAGTCCTAGGAGTGGAGTGGCGAGAAGAAACTTTAGAGCAAGTGAAAAACATCCATGAAGCAGCTTCTGAGGTCTTTTTCTTCTGTATTTTTATATACCGGAGCATCAGAAACCACAAGGGATTCTGCAGTATTCATTTTCCCCTTCTTTTATAGAAATAGAATCCCTGGTGTTTAACATTCTGGTGTCCTAAGTTCAAAAGCCTATTCCAGCTGCATAGGTAAGGTCAGCAAAGTTGGTTGGGTGGGGAATGTGATAAACAGGACAGCATGTGACCCTTCTAAGAAGGGTAGCTATGGTCGTGTTCTGGGAGCCCAAGTTAATAATCTCTATTAGCTTGGCATACTACTGGCATTTCCAAGTAGTAGTAACCTGGTCAACATTGCTAATAAAGAGTATGCCTCCCTTTTATCTAAGGGTAACCAGGTGGTTATGTTCTGATCAGAACTGGATGGAAACAAGATTAGTGTGTTTGTTTAATTTCCAGAAGTTGTTTAAGAAAATAAAAGCCTAAGGTTCTTCTTTTCCTCCTTCTTACTGCCTGGGATGTGGACAAGATTGCTAGAGACAGGGGGACATCTTGGATCATAAAGTGGCATGGCAGAGTTCTAGATACAAGGAAACTAGAGACTCACCATGAGGAGTGTCATACCAGCTCTGGATTGTCTGCTTCTGAACTTCCGGGAAAGAGAGAAATAAACTTCTGTCTAGTTAATTTAAACGTGCTTTTGAGTGATGTGTCATTTGCAGCTAAACTTACACTTAATTATTATATTGGAGTCAAACTACTAGACTTTATCAGTCTCCTTCCTAGGTCTCTCTGTGAAGGGCACAATTATTATGTACCAGGGAAGCTAACGGGAAAATTAAATATCTTTATTTCTTCCAGGCTTACCACGAAGGCAAGTAGATCTTGTTGCCTTGGAAATTGAGGGTCTCCTTTGGATTGGAAAAGGTTGTATTTTCAAATGCCGAACCAGGTCCTAGGTTCCAATGCCTATTCCAGCTGTATAGGTAGAGTCAGTGAGGCTGGTTGAGTGGGGATTATGGTAAACAGGGGAGCATGTGACCCTCCTAAGAAGAGTAACCATGGCTGTGTTCCAGCAGTCTGTTTCCAGGTAGTAAACAGTGTTGCCAGCTCTGGTTGATCAAAAGAAGCCAGAAATTCATATTTGTCAGCAAAATCTCCCAATTATAAAATCTTGGTACTAATTGAAAAAAATCCATTGTACAGTCCAGACAAAAGATATCAGATGGACGAATCTGGCCCTTTGACCTATGGGAGAAAGAGAGGGAGAGCAAGAAGGCAGACAGAGAAGCTTGCTGGCTCAAGTTGGGAGGGATGGTGAGGGGCTCTTTTTGTGAGGGGATGTATTCCATTCCCAAAGAGCCATATATAGACTTCTGTGGCTTAGTTGGAAGGTACAGATTGAGTACTATGAGCTCATTTATTTATTTAGTCACCACATATTTATTGATAATTCACTATGTGCCAGATACATACCAGATAATACATGTGCATCCAGTGGATATAGAAGAAAAAGTTTCCTGCTCCATGTAGTTTGTATTCTGATGAATAAGATAAGTAATAGCTAAGCAGAGAGACAATGAGCGAAATAATTTCAGTGTGGTATGATTTGTGAAGAAACAAACAAGGTGATGTAATGAAGAGTATTTAGGGTACGATTTCTGCTTCTGATCGGGATGGAGTAAGAGGAACTGAATTTACCTTCCTACTTTAACCAAAAAACATGAACAAAGTAAAAGACACAATGGTATACTATACTAAAAATCAAAAGAGTGGTCCTTGAGAGGTGAAAAACAAATGAGGTGAGCCCTATGATTGCCCCAGCTTCCTGCCTGGAAAAAGTTCTCAGGTGCTTTTTATAGCTCCCAGAATTTTTGCCTTGTTTTTAATGTAAACATAGTAAGCAAAGTTATTCTAAAGTCTATGTTTGATATTCCAGAATCTGGAACTCCTGTGGGTCTATTTCTATTGTTTGTTCTTTCTGCTAGTTCTCATCCTTGCTTTCTTATCTTCTCTTTTGACTGATTATCTTTGACTGTATATCACAAAAAACATTTGAAAAATTGTTTGTAGAAATAGTTGAAGCCTAGAATAATGAAAGTTTCCTCCAGTGTGGATTTTAATTTGTTTTGGCTTGGGGCACTAAAAATCCAAGATCACCTTAATCTGCAATCAGGGACTGAATTTTTCTGTATCACTCAGATGACTTCTGCACAATGAATATTTTGCTTCTGATTCACTCTTAATCCTGGGATCTAACTTTTTGGGGCCCCAACTTAAAATGTAGGAGTTTACCAGTGACCTCACCCTTGGTGGGCTCTAGACTCTATTTTGTGCCCCTAGATCCATGAAGGTGCCAATGTACAACTTACCCTGTTAATAGGCTCTTTTGGAACTGGCATGTGCTACCAGAAGAAGAGCAGCCCCCAATTCTGGGCTCCCCTCTGTTTTCTCTAGTCTCTTGCCAAGTATTCTCCACTAACTTCTTAGCTCCCTTCTGCTTTCATACTTTAACAGTTCTGGACAACCAGGAGGGATAGATAGAGGTTTTTTCTACACAAAGATCTAAGGCTGGTGGTTGGCCACATGACATCAGAACTAAAACTCTTGAATAAGAAAAGAAAGAAATGTTGCCCCTTGATCTCTGAGAAGGCCCAGGCAGTCGGCAAACACACCCTCAGGCTGGCCAAGATGACAGTGTCTAGGATGTTGATTGATCATCAGTAGCAAGAGATTCTCTGAGTAGCACCTCTCATGTGTTCTTTTACTGAAGCTGAAGAAGCTACCTGAGAGGCTTGTGGTTGAGCGTGTGTCAGAATTAAAAAGGGGGCAGGAGAGGCATCCCCTTTGCTCAAAACAGGTCTCCATATCTCAGGCCAATAAATAGAGCCATCCAGTGAGAGCCCCTGCCACTAGGTGCTTCTATGACTGCGTGTCAGTTTGCCAGGCAGGGTATGGGGCCAGGGAGCTCAATGAAGACACAAGGGCCAATCAGCTGAAAGACCGGCTATGAATAGGAGACATCCAGTGATTTTTCTGGTTAAGATTTGCTTAGTCTAGTGCTAAGCATAGTTGCTGTTGACATTGTTGCTTTTAGTCTTGTCTTCTTCCAGGTACCAAGAGTTAGAACAGCTGACTCTGCCCACTCACAGGTGCTTTTCCTCCTCTCTCTCCTTCAAGGACCTACTGGCCAAGACCACCAAGGCACCAAGATCCTCTGGGTGAGCACTTTCCTGCTCAGCAGAAATTGGCTTTGTTCACCTGGGCTCTAAGCTCTCCACCAGGTTTGCCTGTGGCATGGCTGGGTTGCCTGGCAACGGGGCTCAGATGACAACAATCTGCTGAAATGACAGAGAGATCCACCCCCATTCCACCCCCACTTCCCCAAGGTGTTTCTCTTCTTCCCTTGGAGGATAAGGATTACCATCCTCAGCTGCCGAGACCATGCTGGGCCAGGGGCAATTGAGGGGCTTCCCCTTCCTAGCCCCTCAGTCACCCTGTCACAGAATCTGCTTTATCAAACCTTATAGCATTTACTACAATCAGAAATTAGTTTTTTTAATTCTTTATTATCTATATTCTTCCACTGGAATGCAAATTCCTTGGGCATTAGACTTTTGTCTATTTTATTTACCTCCACCTCCTCAGCACCTGGAGCCTGTCTAGATGACCTTTCCTCCTTTTCCAAGTGTGCAGAGAGGCTTGGTTGTCAAGGTTTAAGAATGAGAGGCCATATCAAAGAAGAGGAGGAGGCAGAAGCTGGGGAGAGGATGCCAGGTCAAGTAGAAGGGTCTGGATTGACCAGGATGTGATGACCAGTAGGTACAACGGTCAGAATGATGGCAGTTGACCGTCCCAACAAATAGCTTGGTGTTGGCTGCTCACACAGCTTACTCTTCTAACACTCCCAGTTCTATCTGGTCTCCTCATGCCCTTCCTAATTACCTTCCACTAGAATAGATTGGGTATAGCCCCCATGATCATAGACACACGTCTACATTTTTTTCTGAACAAGGTCCCATAGAGAATTTAGTGCCCTGTGACTGGCATGCTGTTCCTAACAAGAAAACTGGGAAGACATTGTTGCTGTGGAAATAATGTTTCTGTCTTATGTTTCTGTCTTTTTCTTATATGGACCAAGAGTTAGAACTGCTGACTCTGCTCCTCTTGCTAAATGAAACCATGTAACCTGGGCTGCAAGACTGCATTGGGTTTGCTTCAAGTACAAACTGCACAGCAATTTCACATGTAGGAAGCCTCCAAGTCCTGAGTTCATGCTGATTCATGCACAATTACTCCTCAGACTCATTAAGCTTTAACTTGTTAATTTAAGACAAAAGCTTATCCCTTTATATTATGAGATTCTTTCCCAAATTCTCTGGCTCTTCCTCTTTTTCTTCTCTCACACACCGCATATCAAGTCTCCATAACCACCATCTCAGCACAGACCTATGCACGTGTCTGGTCCCAGCATAGCCTCCATGGGGGCAACATTCTGGACAGCATGGGTGCATAGCAAGCAGCTCTGGAAAAGCCTGCCGAGATGCACGCAGTTGGTAAATGCCTGTGGTGTTGTCTTAGCAACTGTTTGTAAGACAGCACAGATAGATCCCCAGAGCATTACTTTGTCACTTTTAGAAGATGGTTTTTAGCCCAACATCTGTGCCCACTCCATAGGATGGGGAAAGAAGAATGAGTCTACTTTACTGAGAATTAAACAATACCTGGTGTCGACTGGGTGTGGTGGCTTATGCTTGCAATCCCAGCACTTTGGGAGGCCAAGGCGGGCGGATCACCTGAGGTCAGGAGTTTGAGACCAGCCTGGTCAATATGGTGAAACCCCGTTTCTACTAAAAATACAAAAATTAGCTGGGTGTGGTGGCGGGCACCTGTAGTCCCAGCTACTCAGGAGGCTCAGACAGGAGAATCGCTTGAACCTGGGAGGCAGAGGTTGCAGTGAGCAGAGATAGTGCCACTGCACTCCTGGGCGACAGATGGAGACTGTGTCTCAACAACAACAAACCTTCCCAAAACTCAACAATACCTGGTGTCCTGGGCTGCTATGACAAAAATACTATAGACTGGGTGGCTTATAAACAACAGGAATGTATTTCTTACAGTCCTGGAGGCTGGGAAGTCCAAGATCAAGGTGCTAGCAGATTTGTTGTCTGGTGAGGGTTCGCTTTGTGGTTCATAGACTGCTGTCATTTCACGGTGTCCTCATATGGTAGAAAGGGCCAGGGAGCTCTCTGGGGTCTCTTTTATAAGGACAGTAATCCCAAAGGCCCCACCCCCATACACCACTCAGTCATCTCCCAAAGACCCCATTCCAAACACTATTACATGGGGAAGTGGATTTTAACATATGCGTTTGTGGAGGACACAATTGATCAATAGCACCTGGAGAGACATCTGTAAAGTAAACATTGTTGCTCTGGTCAGATACTTGCCAAATCAGATTGATGACTCCAGAAGGTGCTTAGATTTTAATATTAACTATCCCTGAGTCAGACAACACATAAAATACAATATATAGTTATGAACACTTTAAATCACCCTCCTTTCTGGCATTTTGCTCAGTCTCTGGATATTATATCCTCTGGGAAGACTATTCCACACTCAAGTCTGGGTTTGAGCACTTGTCTGTGCCCATAAGACATGCTGTCACTCCCTCTTCCTTGTCTGTAGCCTTAGCTTGTCCATTGATTTCTGTAGACTGGGAATCATGCCTACTTTGCTCACTCTTGTATCCTCAGGACACAGCCTTGATATAGCATATATTTGGACATGGAGAATATTTGTTGTAGGAACGAATTAATGTCATCCGTTCAGACATCTATTTTAGCCAAACCACTGAACACAGAGATGACCTCTGAAAGCAGATCTTGTTCCTCTTTTACTCCCTTTGTAAATCAGCATGCTGAGATTTTTTTCTCAGCTTCCCTCACTCTGGTTTTATTTTTAATACTTTTATTTTGAACAACCTCAAATTCACTGAATAGTTGTAACAACTGTGTAAAGAACTTCTTTTCCTGAACCATTTGAGAATAAGTTGCTGACTACTGCCCATCATTTTCTGAGAACTTTAGTGTGTATCTACCACAAAGAGGACATTTTCCTATATGACCTCAATATAGCCATCAAAATCAGAAAATTAAATTGACACATTACTACCATCTAATCCTCTCATCTCATTCAAATCACCAAATGCTGCTGCCACCAACCCATTCAGATACGCTCCTTGGCCAGTTTGAGCTCTGAAATCCTATAATGAACTATTCCCAGTGTGGATAGACCCTACTCCCAGCTGATCCCTGGCACTGAGTTACTGCTTCCTGCACCCCCTCTCTACTTCTTTACACAGACACCTTTCTTCACTCTGCTTGAGCTCCATGACAGCCCCGCTCCTGGCCCCAACTTCCCCCTTACTCTACTAGGGCTCCATGGTTTCTCTCTGGGTCAACATGCCTTGCCCCCAACCCTGACACACGCATCCAAACTCTCATCTCGCTTGGCTCCATCTAATGGTTTTTGTATTTAATTATTCAGAAAGGGAAGATAAGTGATGGGAAGAGAAATGAAAGAGGAAAAGGAAACCCTCATTTGACTTTAAGACAATTTTTAATTTTTGAAAAAGTAATATATGCACATGATAAAAATTCAAAATACTGCTCTGGCACTGCCTCTGTCATAATTGCCATTATTAATCATATTTTAAATTTTTTTCCTATATTTTATGATGCTTTGACATCTTGAGGGCCTTGCTAAATGGAGAGAGACTGCCCCTTCCAAAACTAGCTAATTCCTAGAGATGGCAAAAAACTTGTCTGTGAGCACGCCTTTCATATGCAAACCAACCAGCCCAAGGCCCACATCCTCAGCACCTCATTTATCGAACTCTCACACACCAAGCCAATATCTCTCCCGTCCTAATCACCTCTGGGCCAGGTACCAGACAACTAGAGACTGCCCCTACAGCCCAGAACCCTGAAAGTACTCATACTATCTAATCCTAAACTTGTTCAAGCTTGCCTGCCGCTTGCCTGCCGCTCCCACTCCTTCATGCAGGCATCACAGTAAAGGCTCGGGGCCACAGTTTTGCCCTTTCTCCTCCTGTCTCCTGACTGATCCTGGTGCTTCCCCATGTGGCCCTGCATGGCATGGTGTGACCTCATCTTGAAGGAACCATAAAACTTCTTTCAATGACATTGACCTCTCCAGGTTATCACTTGGTCACTTTTATGAGTTAAATCCTAGGTATAATCAAAACATGCCCTTCTCCCACTTTAACAAAGCTTACCTCTCACTCATTCATCCTGTGTCTTGTTCTGCTGCATTGCCCTAAGGTATACAAATATTTAGGGCATCAGACAAAAGGTTAATTCACCATTTACCCTTGAATCTCATTAAGAGAAGCATTCTCAATAAAAGTTTAATTTTTTAGTTTAATAATTGCTTATCAAAACTAATAGGACCATTTATGCAGTTTTAAACAACTGTGTCCATATAATATAACTATCTAATATAATACAATTGCAAAATAATATTATATTAACAATTAAATTACATATTAGATCAGTAGTTATATATTACATGAATCATTAACATAATTACATTTAAAAGACTGATTTCATAGTATATACCTTTTTATTGCAGACAACTACAGCGTAATGATCAGGTAAAGGTTTCCTAGTGTAAAGGTAGAATGGAATTCTGTGGGGATATGCGATGTAAGTGTAAGTTAAAGGAGAAAAAGGAATGATATAATTTCCAATTGTTAACAACGTATTTGTTTATATATATATTTTTAAATGTTGATGATGAGTCTAAAATTGCTTTGGTACTTATACTCTTTTGGATATTTAAAAGACCAATGTGATAGTTTTATTTTAAAAGTCAGTATCTACAATGCACTAAAAATGACATTCCTTACAATAAAACAGACTTATGTTGAAAAATTTTAGGTGACATTAAAAATGTATGAAGATGTATATAATTTTTCAAAATTCTTTTAGGGGTATATTTGCAGAAAAGTTTAAAGGAGAGATAGAAACTGGTACCACACCAGGGATCTTAGCAGCGAGAATTCATGGACTATTTGAGGAATTAACATCAGATGATTCAGCTTCAACAAGCTTCAGGCATTGCGCTTTTCCAGTTAAGAGTCATACCCAGGAGAGAGAATCTGGTTGTCCAAGCATGAGTCATTTGCCCTGTTTTATGGTCATAAAGGCAAGGTCCTGTGATTGGCAGTTCACAAGAACCAACCACAGTGGAGAAAGGTGGGTGTCCCTAGAGGAAGTGATGTTGGTGGACTAAAACAATATATCAATACTGTATTGGATTTCTAAAAAGATGCACTTTTTCCCTTCTCTCTCCTCTTCCCAGGACCTGAACAATTACATGCCTTTGATAAGAGTATTTTTATCTTAATGGCCATAATGTATGTCTTTCCCATCACTATGGTAAAAGGAAATGAGGATATTTAATAAAGTCATTTTGACCCACAAAAGAAAATATAGAAGGGAAGAAAGAATATGGCTCAGAAAAATCTGCAGTTCATGCTGAATGTAATGCCTTCATCAGTCATAAAACATGCAGGCATGTTCATGGGCCATTTTATAATTACCCATGATAAAATCACTATTTAACTCATTCCAGGGAGGTTTTTTTAAAAAATTACTATTATCATTTTTAACTAAAGGATTGTAGTCCAAGCATGCTGTTTTCTTGGCTCTAAATAATTACAGAGAGAGAGAGAGACGAGAAATATTTAGATAAATGGAGAGCTAAGAAGTTCCTTGGGCCAGTTTTCTCAAACATCTGTTGTCTCAACTGTGCTTTTGACAAGCAAGTCTGAGAAGGCAATTGGAGATAGAGGTTTCTGGCAAGTGCCTCACAAGAGGCATTACATTTTAAGTAAAAAATATTTATGTTCATGGTCCAAATGCTTTTACACACTTACTGAATCTGCCTGCTGGGATGCTTCTTATAAATCAGTAGTTTTCACTGAGGGCTGATTTTGCTCCACGGAGGACTATGTCTGGAGACATTTTGGTTGTCATAACTGGGAAGATGTTACCAGAATCTTGTGGATGGAGGCCAGCAATGCTGTTAAACATCCTACAATGCACAGTACAGCCTCCACAACAAAGCATTGTCCAGCTCAAACTGTCAATAGTGTTCCGGTTGAGAAAACTTTTTGCTAGTCTTGGTTTTGAGTGACAGGGGGCAGTAAGATCAAGAGGAATCATCTATTAATTGTGTTATATACATGGATCACTGGTTTTCCAAGGTAATATCTTTTGCAGGTTGGGTTCCATGAGAAACTGACTCTGAGATAGAGTTTAGCTTGCAAGATGTTTATTAAGTAGAGCCCTGGGGATCAATGCTTATGAAAGGGAGAGGCAGAAAGCAGAAGTGAGCCAAAGGAAGGTCCAATGACAGCCATGGCTCTATAACTAGAATGATGCTTCAAAGTTGTCCAAAGTTGGGTCAAGAAGGCCAGACCTTTATACCCTACCTTGATTAGTCGTTGAATGTTGGCTATCCCGGGAAGACTCTGACCTTGGGTGAAGGGACTCTGAAGCTGAAGCAATATCTAAAGGGGCTGAGGGCTCAGGACTGTCCACCGACAGGCTTCCCAGCAGTTGGGGCAACAAGTTATTCTCTGGAGGGGCTTCTGGGCAGGGCATCACCATCGTCATCACAAAATATGGGGGTTTCAGGATCAGTAGGAAAGATAGGAAAGTGGAGGAATTGTGCAGGTGAGGGCAGGAACTGCTAACACTACCATCCCCTCTTTCAGGGAAGAATGAAATCAAAAGTCTCTTTTGGAAGCTGGGGTCATTCTTGCTGGGTAGCAAAGAGAACAGCATTTCCAGGTGAGGAGCTCCCACATTCACCCTCCCTCGTGAAACCAGAGCCTTGCTCACAAGCTGTTGCAATGGTCACTCACTTGAGGCACAGTAGATGTTTGAAAGATTAGGAACTGTCTCCTTCTGTGGGAAGGGTGGGGTTACCTGAATAAGGTAGCAGTTGGGTGCACCAAATTGAAAGACATTGAAGTGAATGGATATGGAAAACGAGGATCCATTAGAAAAAGAGACTGAGTGAGGAAGGGAGGGAGGATCATCCACAGTGGTCATTCCTCTTGAAAAGATCAAAAACCCTTTCAGATGGAGCTCCTCCTTTGTTTCTCCCTCAAATTTCTATTGCTCTGAGTTTGTTCAGACCATTTGGCACAGAAACTTAGATGTGTGTTGTGATGCTGTGGTTTGGTCTGGGTGGGGGTTAGCAAGGCTAGATGGCTTAAGGAAGGATGGATAGAATCTGTCCTAGTCATATCCTCATGGCAGTGAGGATCTCAAGGGGAGTCACCAGTAATTATTAGCAACAATGGATGAAACCAGGGGCTGGTTGTGTTAGCAGATGCTGATGTGTGAGGGGCAGTAAGCCTGAACGTCCTAGTTGCCTCCTTAGGTGAGCAGGACTACCTTTCAGTCAGCAAGAGTAGGGGAGACAAGTAGGGGGCACTCTGCTATTTCAAGTCACATGTAGAACCAATGACTTATCTTTGTAAAGCTGGGAATGGTTACAGGATATGTTGTACATGGAAACTATCAGTCTTAGGTGTAAGGGGAAAAAACTGAAAACAGTTGGTATATGTTAACTGTTCAGATCAGTGTGTGAAGAGGGATTGAAATCCATGGTTCTAAAACCCAGCTGGACAGGCAAGAGGGGAATTCAGGTATCGGAGCGGGACTGTATAAAACTGGAAAGAGCCTTAGATGTTCACTCCTTTCAGTTCTGCACCCTGAGCCGCCCCCCACCCCGCCCACACACACTTTACAGCTGAGAAATTGAGGCCAGAGAAGAAAGAGCTGAGCCAAAACTTGACACCCATTGTGTTAAATCAGATGATCATTCCCAACTGTTGGCTGCTGCTCTCCACTGGGTTTACGGCCACAGTGTCCCTCACAGGTGCCCCTGTCTGTGGATGGATTACATTTCTGCCAAGGACATGTGGGTTGGCCATTTTGACTTGCTTTGGCCAATACACTGTTCTATTTACCATATGTAAATATAAGCTCTAAGTGCATCGGAAGGTCGACCAATGCTCTTTCCCCTCTGCCATGAGATTGGTGTTCATCTCAGAGAGGGGCTGCACGTTTAGCCTAGAGCTCAGCATGAAGAAGACATGTGGGCCGGGTGCGGTGGCTCACACCTATAATCCCAGCACTTTGGGATGTTGAGGCAGGCAATCAATTGAGGTCGGGAGTTTGAAACCAGCCTCACCAACATGGTGAAACCTTGTCTCTACTAAAAATGCAAAAATTAGCTGGGCATGGTGGCACATGCCTATTAATCCCAGTTACTTGGGAGGCTGAGGCAAGAGAATCACTTGAATCCAGGAAGTGGAGGTTGCAGTGAGCTGAGATTGCACCACTACACTCCAGCCTGGACAATAAAGCTAGACTCCATCTGAAAAAGAAAAAAAAAAAAAGACACATGCAGCAGATCTGTAATTGACTCATGGCCCACATGTAATATGAACAAGTAATAATCCTTTGCTGCTGTAAGCCACTGACATTTTGAGATTTTCTTGTATTTTTTTTAAAAATCACAGCATAACTTAACCAAAGCTGATTCTTCCTAAGAGTGGGCTCAGCAGGCTAAAGACAGGATGGGTCCAAGGCGAAGGTCTAGTTGAAAAGAGGTCTCAGAAGAACCTAACTAAAGTTTGGTGAGGGAGAGTGTCTTTGCCATTATATAATACAAGAATAAAAAAGACAGCATCCACATGACCATTGCAGACATTGCCAATCAGCTATGGCACTTTTCCTACTGAGTGCCCCGGAGAAGGTTCAGAATCCTCAGTAGCACCGTATGTTAATTGGTGTTTCAAGCAAGATTGAACCCATTTGCTCAGAGCATGGAATTTGAGGCCAGTGCTCTGATTTCACATTCAGGCTTCACTGCACACTCTTGTGTGAGCTATGTGAGTTTAAGTTACTTAGCCAATCTGTGCTTCCTTCTTTGTAAAATGGGAATGGTTCTAGCATGTACTTCCCAGGGTTGTTGTGAGGATTAAGTGAGTTAGATATATAGAGTACTTACAACAATGCCTGGCACGTAGTGAGTACTGAATGATGATGATGTTGATGAAATTAGAGAAGAAGAAACTGAGACCTAGCCATTGGTGGAGCCTAGCCTGGTTGTCACTCATACGTACCTCCCCATTCCCAGTCTGCCTTATTAACAAGGGGTGCTGGGCAGAACCAAGACAGTGATGGAGAGGCGTTCCCCATGCTATGGGAGATCACAGTTGAGGAAGATTAATATGGTCGGGGACTGATATGTAGGCCTGAATGCTGTGAAATCACTAAACCATGTCAGAAAGAGACGTTGAGAAAGGACCCTGCTGTTTCCTTTGCTTCATTATCTTCCCTTTCTAGGAGTCATCTTTTTAGATTGAAGTCTCCTGATCAATGTAGTAGTTTGTTGTTTAATAATAGAAGTGTGTCCCTGTTATCCCAGGATCCCTATGCCCCTTATTGGACTCTTGCTTCCTGAGGACTGACACCTGCCCTGTTTCTTGGCTGGCGGGGTAGGGGTGGTTGTGCTCAGGGTCTGCCTATCACTGCCCCTCCCTTGAACTATGGGTATCCCTATGGATACCAAGGCATCCGTAGCCTGGGGAGATGCCTCTTGGCCAGCAGGTCTTGAGCTCCCCTGTGGGAGAAGCAGATTCCCAGGCTGATCTAGAAGGGCCCCTCTACAAACCAATGCAGATGATGCAGAGAACTGAGCCTGCAGGCGAGTTATTTCTTGAGCTTCCCAGGTTTCAGTTTGGAAACTGTTGTCTGGATCCAGGTGGGAGCCATCTCCTTCCCTCCTCTGGCTATGCCCTAGATCCCCCCTCTTCTGCCTTCCTCCATTTTGGCTCTTACTTCTCTTTTTTAAAGTGTGCTCTGGAAAAAGACTATAATTGTGTCATCCACACTGCAGTGTAAATATATTCATTCAAGGAGTGTTTATTGAACTTGTATTCCATACCCTGGCTAAATCCTGGGGACACAGTTGCTCTAGAATGTAAGGACCGTGCAGTACAGTTCTCCTTGGACTGACCTAGTTTTTCCTCCTTTCTCAGTTGTAGTTCTCAAGAATAACCGGCACATGCTGGAAATATAACATCCTGAGATAAGGAGGAACTGGCCAGAATACCCTGGGCTCTGATCTTGTCCTTCCTAGAACAAGATGTCCTTCAATGCCTTAGCCCAGCATATCATGTTGTTCCCAGAGTATAAAACCCAGGCGGACTGCTTTCCCGGCCCTTCAGCTGTGGGGCAAGTGGGGCACATGAAGATATGATTCCATCCACTCAGGACAGCCTTTTTGAGCCTTGGAAACTGACTTGCTATGAATTCTAGGCTTTTACTCTTTCTTGCTGTCTATCTGTGAGTAAAAACGTCACCTCACTTAACTTATGTGAGTGTTCTGTCTCACTGGACTCAAGCAAGTAGTAGAAATTGCAGCCCAAGATGCAGTGGGCTAAAGTGGTAAGCAGTGCACTGTGAGCCAGCTTCGCAGTCCTTGGAGGCAGAGATACTCATCTGTTTTGTTCACTGATGACTCCTAAGGGCCTAGATCAGTGTCAGCCATATAGAAGGTGGTCTATAAGTATTTGTTAAATGAAAAGACATAAAAGAACTATGGGATACAGATAAACAAAGAGCTAACTGTTGCGAGGGAGTGACAACTATCTGGGCTGGTGGAGTGGGGGTAAAAAAATTTACCAAGACAATTGTGGATAAAGAAAGGCAGATTTATTAGAGAAAGTAGGAAAATACTTTGTTGTGATGAGGCAACGGGCAGAATCAGCAGAAGAGGAGTGGACTGCCAGGAAACAAAGGCTTGCTGGAGATTTTATAGAAAAGTGTTTATGCTGTGTGCTGAAGAGGGCTTTGTGCAGTACTGATGATGCCAAGGTTGCAGTGGGTAATTTGCAGGTGTCTGGTGGCAAGTTGGGTGCAGGAGGGATGCATGTCCTGGACCATGAAGAAAGGCAGACTTGCCCCTTATCCGCTTTCTCTTTCTTGTTTTCCCCTGCTCCCACCAGCCTGACTCCTTTTCCCTAATTAGGACTCTGCACTAACTGCCACACTGTGGCAAATACACAGACATTGTAAGGATTGGAGATTATGGAATTCTGGCTGCCTAGTAGGAGCTTGTTAGGAAGGGCTTCATGAGGAGGAGATGATTAGGTTGAATCTTAACGAATGAGTCAGAGGGGAGCTGGGCACAGTGCCATGCACCTGCAGTCCCAGCTACTTGAGAGACTGGGATGGGAGAATAACTTGAGCCCAGGAGTTTGAATCCAGCCTCGGCAACATAGTGAGATCCTGTCTCTAAAAAAAATGAATCAGAGTGACTTGTGAGAAGTCTGAGGTGAAGGGGAAGAGCATTCCTTATTGAAGACCATATAAGCAAAGTCCCACAAGTGAGCAATTCATAGGCTATGGGGCTAAGGAAGAGGGAGGCATCAAAATTGACTCCCAAATTTTTGATTTAGGCAATTGAGTTGATATTGGTTCCATTCACTGAGCTAGGGAGCACTGGAGAAGGAGCATGTTGGATTTGAGATGCTTGTGTGAAAACTAGATGGAGACCCTATGGGTGATAAGCTGATGGATGAGTATCCAGCTTGGGGGAAGGGGTGGGATGAAGGTAAGCGCATGAGAGGGTGGCCTGAGGAGCGTAACTGTGGGCTAGAGCCATGGAGCAAACAGCATTTAAAGGATGGATGAGGAAACGAATTCTGTGAAGGAGGTAAAGAAAGAATGGCTACAAAGGTAGGTACCTACAAATGTCAAGGGTACGGAGGGATTTTAGGAGGTGAGAGGGGTCACCTGTGCCAAATGTAGGAGTGTATGAGGCACACTGATTGGAACATTCCCACTAGGTTCAACAATTAGAAGGTCTTGAAGCCCTTAGCAGGAATTGTTTTAGCAGAAGAGCAGAAGCCATTGGGTTGAAGAGTAACCTGGAGTAGAGAAGGTAGCCCTGAGCAGTGTCGACAACTCCTTTCAAAGGACTGATGAAAAGCTGGCAACAGCTAATCCTTCTCACCATCCTGGACAAATTAGCATTTTGATAAGGGCAAAACTTGCTTTATTTTAAGTTCACAGAGTGCAGGTCCTGTAATAAAGCATGAAGTGTCAGTGTGTCTCTGGGAGATGAGTTTTCTATGGGGTAGGGAGGAGGGACTTGATTCCAGTGCAGTAGTTCTCATGGCGTCTAAGTGCTGAACCAGTAGCATCAGCATCACCTGGAAACTTGGTGTAAATGCCATGCCTCAGCCTCACCCTGAGGAATTCTGCATCAGAATTCTGGGGGAGACCTAGGAATCTATTTGTACAAACCCTCTTGATGATTCTGATACACACCAACATTTGAGAACCACTGGTCTGGAACCTTCTTTGAGAATCACTGTTCTAAGTATTTTATTGGATTTCTACATTATGGGTCAGAATTGGCAGCTTTTCCATGTTAAGTCACCCTAGCGATGAAGATTGCATAGCTCTCCTTTTAGATACTTCTTTTATGTTCTTTATAGCATTGTAAAATTTTCTCGGCAGGTAACTTGGTCATTCCTTGTTGTTAACTCTGGTTCTTGAATGTTTCTGTTATTAGTATGAATGGTATTTTATTCCCTATGAGATTATCTGATTGATTTTTGCTTATGTAAAGAAATGGAGCTATTTTGAATTTAGCATACAGGGAAGTGAACATAAGAGGACAACTCAGTGAATTTCCATAAACTGAGCACTTCCTGTAACCAGCACCCTAGATCAAGAATCAGAACGTGACAAGCACCTAGAATCCACCCCTGTGCCTTCTCTTAGTCACAGTTTCCCCAAGGGTAAATACTGCCATGACTTCTAACTTATGTTTCTTTTGCCTGTTCTTGCTCTTTATATAAATGGAATCATATGGTGTAAAATAGTTTGTAGATGACTTATTTTGCTCAATATTGTGTTTTTTCTTTAATTTTTAACGGGCAAAAATTATGTAAATTTCTGGTGTACAACATGATGCTTTGATATATGTACACATTGTGGAATGGCTAAATCAACTCCATCCAGCCTGTATCCTGCCCTTTTGATTTCTGTGGTGGGAATCAGATAAGAGCCCATCTTATCTCCCCAATTTTAGGGTAGTGAGCTTTCTGAAATCCTCTTTCTTGTCTTGAAGCAAAGTAAAAATTGCAATTCACCTTTACCTCCGGGAACCAAATATGAGTTTCAAAACCACTCTCTAAGACATACTCCTCAATCATGCTGTTTGTAAATTGAAGTAGGTGAGGACTTACAAAGGTCATGTATTCCACCGTGGGATATCTACTTTGAAAGGGGTGGTCTGTCCCTCAATTCCACTTCATAGCTTGGGCACTCATTTCCAACTTCCATTTTAACATTCTGCCATATAACATTTCTTCAACTAATCCTAAAACTTTGCAATAAAGATATTTTCATCTCCATTTGATGAGGAGACTTCCTGAGCCTGAGGCTAGGAAGCTAGGAGTTCAAATTACTTTCCCAAGGCCACCAAGTTGGTGAGCACCAGTGCTAGGATTCCAGCCCAGGCCTGTCTGACTCCAAATTCTGTGTTGAATCCATAATAATACAAAATAAATGTTGCAGGTTGGGTTCTCTAGAAGCAGATGCTGAGACAGAGTGCGGGGTTCATGGTGTTTATTAGGAGTCAAAATATGTAAAGGGAAGGGGCAGGAAACAATATTGGGAAGACAGAGAAGTCAAACTGCAATGCAGGCTGGGCACAGTGGCTCATGCCTGTAAGCCCAAGACAGGCAGATTGCTTGAGTCCAGGAATTCAACACCAGCTTGGGCAACATGGTGAAACCCCATCACTAGTAGTCTCAGCTACTCTGGAGGCTGAGGTGGGAGGATCACCTGAGCCCAGGAAGTTGAGCCTGCAGTGAGCTGAGATCACACCACTGCACTCCAGATGGGAGTGAGACCCTGTTTCAACAAAACAAAACAAAAAAATTGTGATGCAGGCCTGACAAGGCCTTGTCCTGCTTGGCAGGGTGTTCTAGAGCAAGAATAGCTATCTCCATATGTGCTGAAATGCCAGGGCCTTACTCAGTCTCTGATGTGGGCTGCCCCCAGAAGGGCATGACTTCCGCCAAGGTGGCTTTCTGCAGCTGAACCTCATCCTGAAGGAACTGGCAGCTGGAGGCAACAAATCCTGCATTGGTGGGGGCTCTGGGTGACTCATCTCTATGCCTGAAGCACCGTGAAGATTTGAAACTTCTCCTGGACGTGACTCTATTGCCTTCCCAGTGAGAGGCAGTACCAGTTCTGAGGTAGGGCAGAGGGCAGAGGGCAAAGGCCAGAAGGCAGAGGGCAGGATATTGTGGGAGCTACGTCTGTAACAGTCATCAGCTGGGAGAGGGTGAGCGGAGAGGTCCATTCTGAGGAGCCTGTGGTGGGCTTTGTGAGGGGGTTGTGGTGCCTGAGAAGTGGGCAACCTCTGTGGAAGGGAAAGGGGAAGCAAGATGCAGGGGCAGGTGTGGGCAGGGTCAAGAAGAGTCTCTCTTTGAAAGAAGAAGCTGCCTCAGGACCCCAAGCTGAGAGAGGAGCCTCCAGCACTTGGCTGTGGTAACCCTCTACGAGAGTGGCCTCTTTTTCATTAAGCCATCTTTTAGCTGACGTGTGAAGAGTGAGCAAATGCTGGCTGGATGAGGAATTGGGAAAGAGCATTTGAGGCATGTGGTATAGCATGGCAAAGGCTCTGAGGCGCAGAAGAACTTCACCAGGTCTTAGAATGAGGCTATAGTTATCAGATCAGAGCAAGTGTAGGAGAAAAGGCCAAGAGGTACACAGTAGGCCAAATCACACAGAGGCTCGTAGGCTGTGGGGAATTTTGCATTTCACTCCAAGGGCAAGGAAAGCCCTGATCTGCTGATCTGAAGCAGGGGAGAGCCCTGGAAGAAAAGTCCAGGAGGGTACAAACAACATATGGACTTAGGCTTCTTTCAGCAAAGGACATGTTTGTTTTTTCTCAATTCTGACAGGTGAGTAGGAGTTAGACAGATGGGGGTAGAGGAGGCATGTGAGAATGTTCTAGGCCAGGGGTTGGCAAGATTTTTCTATAATAGGCCAGATAGCAAATATTTTCACTCTGTGGACCATATGATCTCTGCGGCTGTTATAGTACCAAAGCAACTATAGATAATGTAGAAGTGAATGGAATGGGCATGGCTGGATTCCAATAAAACTTAACTTACAGAAACAAATGGCAGGCAGGATTGGCAGAATTGCCCTGTGGGCCATAGTTTGCCAGCTGCTATTTTAGGCCAGGGGACAGTAGGTACAAAGGCCCCTCAGATGGGAAGGAATGAGGTATATTTAGGGAACTGATTCAAGGCCAGTGTGGCTGGATTTATTAAGCAAGGGGGTTAGCAGCTCAGAAGAAGTATGGAATTAAGGGCAGGTGCCAGATGATTTTATAATCTTGTAGCCCATGTTAAAGGTTTTGTATTTTACCTTAATGGGAAGTCATTGAGTAATTTAAACACTTTCAATTTAGCTATAAACATATACAGAAAAATGCACATATGATAAGTGCATAGTTTACTGAATTTCCACAAACTGAATATCCATATAAACAGCATCCAGACCAAGAAACGAAACATTATCCATCCAGACCAAGAAATGAAACATTATCAGAAGCCAAGAAGGACTCAACTTGTACCCCCTGCCAGTCCACACCTCTCCAGTAAGCACTATTTTGACTTTCCACAACATGTATTTGTTTGCCTGTTTTTCTATTTTAGGTATATGGAATTATCTGTTATCTGGCTTTCTTTCACTCAAAGTAATGTCTATGAAATTTGTCTATAGTAGTTGTAGATTGTCCATTCTCATGATACGAATACACAGTTGGGTTGTGAATGAGCATTTGGGATGTTTTCAGTTGGGGGCTGCTATGAATTGTGCTGCTCTGAACATTTATGAACATGTCTTGATAAGTATGCATTTCTGTTGGATGAATATGCTTAATGGTATAATTGCAGGGTCACAGGATGGTTGTATATGCAGCTTTAGCAGATATTATAGAATCATTTTCCAAAATGATGATACCATTTCACATTCTCACTAACAAGGTATGAGAGTTCCAATCTCTTCTCACACTCACCTACACTTGATATTTTGCATTGAAAATTTTTTAGCTATTCTGTTTGTTTTGCAGAGATATATCACTGTGGTTTTAATTTTCATTTTCCTAATGAGTGAACAGGGGAGCATCTTTTCAAAATTTTATTGGCCATTGTAGACTTTTCCAAGAGCATAAAACGATCATATTTGCATTCTAAGTAATCCTCTCTGGCTTTTGGTGTGGAATATCTATCTGTGGATACAGCAGGACTCCAAACAGGGATTTGAGTTAGGAGATTGCGGCAGTGGTCAAGGCCAAATGTAATGATAGCTTGGACTAGGGCAGAGGTAGTTGAGTTGGAAAGATGTAGATGAATTTGAAGGCCGTTTTGGAGATAAAATTGACAGGACCTGGTGGTGGATTAGATGCAGAGACTGAGAGAGAGGAAGGTATAAAAATTGCAGCTGTAAAATTTCTGGTTAACACACCATTTCTTTCTATTCTGAGTTTTAGGTTTGAGATCATTTCATATATTTTCTTTAGGATTTTTTGGTTACTTTCAAAGGACTGGAGAAGAAAATTTTAATTGGAATAAAGAAACACATTTAATATGATAATTGAATATGACCTTTTTATTATTCATTTTTATTTGACATTTCTTTCTTATTCTCTCAGGTTTCTGAATTCTTGTTTCAGATGACTCACAAATGAAATAATCACAAGAACCTAGATAAATATTATATTGGTTGTGAGAGAATTCCCAGAAGCACAGGGTCCTTTAGAGACTGCTGGTCTGGCTGGTGAGGTAAAGAGTTTCGAGACATTTTTTATGACCTGCTCTTTCTGTGGCTTATTTCCATGCAGCTTCTGGGAAGGATGCAAATCCTATGGAAATCAGAAGAGTCACCCAGGATCTTAACTAGACCCACGCTCAGAAAGCCCTCCCCAAAGCTGGCAGGGGCTGAAATGGATTCCTCTGAAAGATCTCTTGAGGCCTTAGGAGCAACCAGGGAGAGGAGAGCTACAGCCTAATTCCTGGCCAATGCTCAGGAAGGCTATGGCCATGAGTGGCCATCAATTTCTTTAACAATTTTTATTCTTTTAAATAAGCCAAAAATTACTGTTTCCTATTTTAATGGCATAAAGCAAGTTCTTAACCAGGGCAGAAAGCCCTATTTCTGGCTTTCAACAAGGGAAGTAGGAACCTAAGCGATCTTGGGCCTTCATCTCTAGATCAGCATGGTGGGCATCAACTGTAATTCTGGTGCTCTTGTCCACAGAGTCCATATTGGGATGGAGACTGTGGCACAGCAGCCACATCTATGAATTCCTTCTTGAGTTCATTTTTTGAAGGGAGCTCCTTGTTACCCTGGCCTACTTCAGCACCTCTCATTCACATTAGCCAGCTTCCTCTGGGTGGTGTAGGCTGAGCAGAAAGCAGGTATCTTGGGAGTCTCATTAGTCGGTCCCCAGAATGTCCCTGAGTCATGTTGAATGTTCCATGATTTAGGTCTCACAAGAGTCATTGGTGTCTATTAACAGAGCAGCATCAATTTTATGTCTCTGGAACACATTTTTTTCCATTGAGCTGATTTCCTGTGGGCCATTCTCATGATGCACTGACTCTGTCTCTAATACACTTAAAGAAGAAAAATTTCATTGAGAATTGGGAAGTTTACAATAAACTCCCACACTTACACTATTGGGATTTTATTGGAATTTCCTGTCTGATCCAGATGTTTTCCTCTAACAATTTCTCAGATGCAAAAATAACCAAATTTCATCTGATGACATTTGCTTGGAATTTAACCAGTATTGTTCAACTGAGGGCTGAAGATTTGTCTCTTGAAACCTCAAATAGCCACTCAACTTCTCATAGCCATTGTGACTGATTTAGCTGAATAATCTTGGGTAAGTCACTTAACCACTTGGAGTGTCTGATTTTTTTTTAAACATGTAAAATGGTGATAATAGCATCTCTGCTTTACATGTTTGTTTTGAGGATGAAATGAGCTAAGATCTGGGAACTTGCTCTGTGAAGGACTCCTCAAATAAGAATCATGACTGAGGCTGGCTTTACCTTCAGATCATTACCAACTGGACTGTGAAATTTGGCGAATTATGTGAGAACTCTTAAGTCTTAAATTAAATTTATTCCTCCCACGTTTTGCATTCCAGTGTCATTTTTTTTAGGTTCCAGGCGTTGCATTAGAACTTTCCTTTAAGTCAGTAAGCTAGGTGTGAACTTTAACCTAATTCACTTATTTTTCTCTGCATTTAGATTGGAAATTCTACTACTGCTAGGTAAAGAGTAAACTCACAAATAATATCTGATTTCTTGTGAACAGTTTCCTTAAGTCTAGGCTCACAGTAAAATAAGAAAGAAACAAGTAAGTAATATTTCCATATACAACAACAACAACAAAAAGATATATACTTTGATTTAAAAAACAAGGATTACATACTCACATACTCAAAGCAAAAAACATCTAAACAGTGAGATCCAAAGATGTGTTATTTCCATGTCTATGGAAACCAATTACTGAGACAGATTAAGTATATACATTGTTTATAATGTTTACATTCTCTTTGGCAATTATTCTTTGGAGTCTACATTTTGGATGGCTATCTAGCCTTGACTTTGTATTGAAATAGTTTCAATGTTTTCCATCAGTCTTTTTATTACAAGTCTTCCATTCACGTCCTGTTGTTGGATTTATCACCATGTAGCTTCACCAAGAAGGGCTCACAGATACTATTAATATATTTCTTGAGATCCTGCATGTTTGAAAATCTCATTGCCTATATGCGTAAATGTCATTTGGACTGAACATTGTCAGGTGGTCATGTCTTCTTTCTCTTTTGGAAGTTTTGTTCTACTTTCTTAAGCTTTGAATGTTGCAGTGGGAAAGTGTTATCTGATTTGCTTCCCTTTATTATGAGTCATTTAATTTTCTTTCATATGTCCATTCTTTCTTTACATTTCAGGGCCAGTAACTTTACCAAGATATGGCTCAGTGTAAGTCTTTCTGAACTTTTTCAATCTACAGATTTGAGGTTTTTAAAAAATAGGAATGTTTTCTTTCATTATATCTCTGGATACTATTGCTTCATTTGCTCAGTTCACTTCAGAGATGTAAATTATTTTCATGATGGATTTCCTATGCATGGCTTTTATTATTTATAGTTTTTCTAGTACTCTTTAACATTTTTTGGTTTAACTTTCTTTCTCAAATCTGTCAGAATTCTACATGCTTAACTATGTTTCCATTAATGTCTGTTTGCGGTTTTGCTCCTTCTAATATGGATTTTATTTTTATAAAAAATTTAGTTTCCACTTTCACATATCTCCTGAGTTCTGCCAGCTTCTTTTTTACTTCTTTCTATTATATCATCGTGTCTTCCCTGAGTATTTGCTTTAGAAAAACCATATATTCTTCAATTTGGTTGATGTGATGGACAATCATTTGTTCAAAATTTCCCTGTAATTCATGATGAGCTTCTGATGCCTATTCTTCATCTGCTGCTGCTTCTTTCTCTCCTATATTACCTAAGCTAGATCCTAAAGTGGTTTGCTTCTCATTATTGCTCCTCTATGAATGTAGACTGTTCTTTTCTGGTTTCTACCTGCTAAAGAAGAGCAAGGCTAAGAGATTTGAGAAGTGAACTAAAACTGTCTGTACCTTAGATTGAAGATACTGGCTTAGAACATTTTTTCACAAAACTTACCATGCCATAAGGAAATACTTCCGCCAGGGCTGAGCAGTGGGCCTACTTGGCTCATTTAGAAACTCATGTGTAGAGATTTAGCATTTGCCTTCAATTTTAGCCATTGAATATCAGCACTTGCAGAGCCAATTTTTACCCTGTCACACTGACCCCAAAGATCCTACAAAGATAATTGTCTGTGAGCCTTCTTGTCAGCTCCCTTCCTCCCTAACCACTCCATGAAAAGTATAGCACAGGGATGTTCCCGGCCCCCTCTGCTCTAAGCAAGGGCATAATGGTTTAGTTTTCAGGCCATTTTCCTGTTTTCTGCTATAGGTCTGCAAAGACACAAGTCATTTTCCAGTATCTCCCCTCTATTTGGTTCAGCTTTCATTGCATTTGGCAGCTGATCTTTCTAGATTGAGGATTTCGATATTTATTGTTTCCTAGTTTCACCAAAGGCAGAGCTATTTTACTTACTTTTTTTTTTTTGGCTTCAGAAGAGAGAGTGGGATAGAAAAGGCTTAATTTTGCCAAATTTAACTGAAAGTCAAAAATACATATTTATTTCTTTCTAAAGAGACCCAGTTTTGCATACAAATTCTTTATGGCAAAGAGAATGGTAAAGTGACATCTAAACCACTAACCCACTGCTGTGTGCCCTATACATATTGATAAATACTCACCTCTAGCAGTGTGGAACATTATGATGTTTTAATGTGTTTACAAAAAGATCCTCCTTCTAAGAAGATAAATTAGAAGACGACACTGAGCAGATGCAGCCCAAGAGCTTACAGGTGGGTCAGCTCATTAAACATTTATGTGCAGGAAATAATAATTGTCTTTGGTTGGATGTGGCCCTGACTTAGAGCTCATGGTTTAGCAAGGGGTATGCTGGCTGAATATCATCTTCCTTTTACTTCTCTAAGAAGACCAATGGATCTCAAACAAGACAATTAAAAAGAAATTCATGCCTAGATGCATCATAGTGAAACTACTGAACACTGAAGAAAAATATATCTTATAGTCAGATAAAGAAAGCAAATTATCTTAAAATAATGGCAGTTAGTATGACTACCGACTTTTTAGTAGCAACAATGCAACCAGAAGACACAAGACAGACATACTAATATCTTTGTATTCAATATGCTGAGGGAGAAAAACTATCAACCTAAAATTTTACCCAGTGAAACTATTATTCAAGAATGAGAATAAAATATGACACTTCTGAAAAACAAAAGCAGATGACTTCGTTACTAAAAGACATTTGTTGAAGGAAATCCTAAAGGATGTACTTCAGAAAGAAGGTAAAAAGAAAAATAAAAAAGAAAGAAGGTCTATAACCCCAACAATGGTAAACCAAGATACTAGTCTGTCTGTCTATCTATCTATCTATCTATCTATCTATCTATCTATCTATCTATCTATCTATCAATCAATCATCTATCTATTTATCTTAGATGTGACCGTGTAAAATAACAATATTGACTAAATCATAGGGACAATAAACTATAACTAAAATACTGGAAAACAATGTAAGCCAAAGGCGGTTGATTAGAGTTAAAGCAGTCTAAATTATTTATAGTAATCAGGAGAAAGGTAAAGTATTGATTAAATTTAGGCTGTCAAAAATGTATGCATATTCAAGTTATAAGGATAACTTAAAAATCCTAAAGTATAAACTTTAACTGTAAGCATAGAACACATAACTCACAAACAAGTACAGAGAAAATGGAATAAGAAAAAGAAAAAAAGAAGACATCAATCCAAACAGGACAAGAGAGGAAGAAAAAAAACTTAAATGGGACAAGTAGAAAACAGGTAATGAGAAAGTGGAAATAGATTTAAATATAAGAAGAAACACAGTATATTTTATAATTTAAAAGACTTTCAGATCAAATACAAATCTCAAAACCTGGTTGTCTGATATTTATAATAAACTTTGAAACATAGGAACAGAGAGAAATTTAAAGTCAAGGATAGCAAAATGCAAATATTGACCAAAAGAAAGCTGTAATAGTGTGTTAATATCAGGCAAAAATACACTTTAAATTAAAACCACTATTACAGATAAAATGAGTCACTATATAATGGCAAAATGTATAATTCACTGGGAAAACAATCCTTTAAAACTTGTATGCAGCTAGGTCAAGCACAGTGGCTCACGCCTGTAGTCCCAGCACTTTGGGAGGCCGAGGTGGGTGGACCATGAGGTCAGGAGATTGAGATCAGCCTGGCCAACATAGTGAAACTCCGTCTTTACTAAAAATACAGAAAATGAGCTGGGTATGGTGGTGGGCACCTATCATTCCAGCTACTTGGGAGGCTGAGGCAGGAGAATAGCTTGAGCTTGGGAGGCAGAGGTTGCAGTGAGCCGAGATCATGCCCCTGCACTCCAGCCAGGGTGACAGTGCAAGACTCCATCTCAAAAACAAAGAAACAAATGAAAAAAAAACTTGTGGGCAGCTAATAACATATCAGAATATATAAAGTAAAAATGGACAGATCAATAAGGAGAAGTAGGCAAATCTACTATTACAGTGAGACATTAAAAATATAACTCTCGATAATAAATGGATTATTGTGCTGCAGAAATTAAACAGAAACTAAAAGGACACTATGAATTACTTTATGTCAATAAAATTTTAAATTTAGGTGAACGAGAGAATTCTTGGAGACACATACCTTGTGAAAATCAACTCTAGAAGAACCAGAGAATCGGAATAGTTTTTTGTTTGCTTGTTTGTTTGTTTGAGACGAAGTCTCCCTCTGTTGCCCAGGCTGGAGTGCGGTGGTGTGATCTCGCATTGATCTGCAACCTACGCCTTCAGAGTTCAAGTGATTCTCCTGCCTCAGCCTCCCGAGTAGCTGGGATTATAGCCATGCACCACCACGCCCAGCTAACTTTTGTATTTTTAGTAGAGATGGGGTTTTGCCAGGTAGGTCAGGCTGGTCTTGAACTCCTGAGCTCAAGTGATCTGTCCTCCTCAGCCTTCCAAAGTGCTTGGACTGAGTAGTCTTATAGTGACGTGATAAATTGAATCAGGTGCTCGAAATCTTCCCACTAAGAAAATACTAGGCCCAGATAGCTTTACAGGTAAGTTTTATAAAACATAGAAAGAATAACTAATTTAAATCTTAAATTTACTGTGCCAAACAATATAAGAAAATGTAGTAATTTTGTTTATTTTAAGAGGCAGGATATCATAAATTTGATATAAAAATCTCAACATATTAAAAACAATATAAAAGGAGAGGATGAGTGTAAGGTAAATTATAGACCACTCTTACTCATAAATAGAAATTCAAACATCCTAAAGAAAATATTATCAAACCAAATTCAGCAATGCATGGAAACCACAATACATTATAATCCAGTTCGGTTACTCTAAGAACATAAGATTGTTTTAATTCCAGAAAACCAATTACATACATTGACATATGGTTAATTATTACCATATCAAGGGATGAAAACCATATGATTGTTCCGGCAGATACAGAAAAAGATTTACTAAAAGTCAACATAAATTTATTATGCAAAGTTCTTAGCAAACTAAGAATAGACAGGAATTTATTTAACCTCAGTAAATGTCATCAATTAAAACTACACCAAATATCATGCTTAAAAATGTAATGTGGAAAGCATTCCTTTCAGGTTAGACATGAATAAAGTAACCTTATAATTTATCCAAACCAGGGCACTTCATTTTTTAATAAAACTATAGACTTGGTTTAGATTTAGCCAGTCTTTCTACCAAAGTCCTTCTGTTTCAGTATTCAATTCATAACCTTATGCTACATTACTTGTCATGTCTACTTGGTTTTCCCCTTCAATCTGTAATAGTTCCTCGGGCTTTCTTTGTCTTTCATGACCTTGACACCTTTGAAGAGCACTGGCAGTTGCCTTGTAGAGTATCTCTCAAACTGGATTTCTCTGGTGCTTTCTCATAGTTAAAGAGAGACCATGGGTTTCAGGAAGAAAATCACAGAGGTAATTGCAATGTGGTTTGCAGTTCCTCTCTCTTCAGGAAGTGAAGTCTGTATCTTCCACCTTAAATCTGAGCTAGAATTGAGACTTGCTTTGGACAATAGAATGTGATGGAAAGGATGTTGTGTGAATTCAGAGCCTAGATCTCAAAAGGTCTTACATACTGCTGCTTGTTCTCTTGGGATACTGCCCAGCTACCATGTGTACAGGCTTGGGCTCCCCTGTTAAATGGCTAGAGACTGCATGGAGCAGAGGCAAGTCTGCCAGCCAAGGCTATCTTAGACCAGACAACCCCCAGCCAACCTATCAGCCAACTGCAGGTGCATGAGTGAACGGTCAAGACAAGAAGAGTTGCCCATCTGAGCCCCGCCTAAATCATTAACACCAACTCATTACCTAAGTAAGTGGTTTTGATTTTAAGTCACTAAGTTCTGGGGTTATTACACAACAAAAACAAATACACTTGTGTTTTAGCTTGCAACTGTATGGTGTAGTAAATGAACATAGACTTTGGTGTCAAACAGACCTACCTTTGTTATTAGCTGCGTGCTTTGGGGGACTCACTTCATCTGATTCATTTTTGAAGGGGGCATAACAATTTCCACACAAAGATCAGAGTAACGAAGACAATTCTAATAAAGCTAGCAACACAGAGCTTAGCACATAATGGATGCTGTATAATTGAGGTTCTGTCTGAGAACCAAGGTGACACCTTCTTAAAATTCAAGGTGTAGGAGGTACCATTCTTCTGGGAACCAAGTCTTCTGTCACTGATTGTGTGTCATTTGCTTTCATTTGTCAGAGAAAATATTCTTTAAACTATATCTTGACTATTTTCATTACCAGCAATTTCACTTTGCACTCTTCAACTTCTGTTTTCCTAAAGACTAAGATAAATAGTGTCTATCTCTGCAAGATGTTTGACTGATGATAACCTTGTTGTTCTGCACTAGAGATCTCTAGAGATCTGGGGCACAAAGTTCTGTATGCACAAAGGCATAAAGTAAATCCTACCCATTCTTTAAAACAAAAGTTATCATCTTGCCAAATGCTGTGGAATTACATAATTATCAGTTTTGCTTGTTAGATAATTGTGCTTCTTAAATGTTTTCCTGAAAAGAGCCCTTTAAAATCTACATTTGCTACCTTCTCTGACTTAAGTATAATTCGAGGAGGATCTGTCCACATTTTCTTATTGCTAAAATACTGTAAAAAACAACATTACTAAAAGTGAACCAGAAAAAAGTTAGGACTTTTTTTTTCTTCCTTATTCTCTTCTCTGACACAGAAGAGGCTGTTTCATTTCCCTGGGTCTCATGTTCTCCACCCACTCTCAGTGTAAGTGGGATGGTCTAAATTTCATGCAAGACTTGCAGAATTCTTGAAATTTCAAACTAGGAAGATTCTATGCAAGTGTAAAAGACAAAGACAAGGACTCATACAAAAGACAATGGCTATTAAGACGGAGCCATGACTGCCTTGCTCACAGATTGCAAAAAGAGCTGTGCTTCAGTTGTTTTTCTTTTTAACATGCTTATTCAGGAATTTATTGTTTTTCAATTTAAACCACTCATGGGGATTTGGACCAAGTGATTTACCAACTTTAGGTTAAATAACTACAATTTATGATATTAAAATCAAGACTGATAATAAATAAAATAGATCAGCACCAAGAGGGAAAAGAGTATGCTTTTTTTTTGTTTTTTGTTTTCTAAGCTATCTATATCTGTCAGCTTGAGCAACAGATCAGGCTATCTGACTAGCCGTTTTCTTCCTGCTCCTTTTAGGCACTCAGGACACAGCTCCAGGATCTAGCTCCGCTAGTTGGTTTGGATATTGGAATTGCACTATCACATAGAAGTTATGGAGCAATTTCTTGCTGAAGACCACACTCACGTAAAGTCTATTAGGTCGACAGTTACATTGCACTCAGAGTTCAGAAGGGTTAATGTTTGATTTTGGAAGAGAATACCACTTGCTTCCCTTATTCTGCACTTGATTAATTTGGCCTGGGAAAGAATTTCTTCACAGTCTGGTACAATGTTTGAATGTGACTTTTAAATGTGCCCATTAATATGATATTGACTTCTTTTTGTGATGAATGGAGAAAATAAAGTGTTAAAAAATTCTACTCAGTGATAGATTCATTTGTACCACAGCTCAACCTCCTTATGAAATTCTGATAACTTATATTTGATATTTACAACTGTGATATTTTAGCCCTGAAGTTAAAAGCTTAGCCTCTCTAAGATACTGAATATATCACTGACACTTGCCACTTGGAATCATAAAAGAAGTATTTTCTTATGGCATGGCAACACCATTTTTATAAGCTCGTCTTTGTCTCCATAGTTTATGTAAACACACTTCTGACTGTAATTATACTTGAATGTGGGGAAACCAGAGCTGTTCTTGTTGACCATTTCTTCTTGGAGCAACTGAGAAGGCAGACACCTGCTGTGATTTGATCCAGGATTTTCACTGTCTCCTTTGATATCATACTATGGCCAAGAGGTCATGTTTTTGACCACTGACTGTTCTCTGTCACTAAAGCTGTATATGGGTTGGCCTGCAGGAGCAGACTCTTAACTGTATAGGAACATTCTTTTTTGCTTCTTGTGTGGCTGATGTTCCATCAGCCCTGACCTTAACACTTGTTTTCCAGTTGACAACACAACACCTCAATCTTTTCTTGTGGAGCCCAGAGGCATTCAGCACTTCTCCCTTATACATGTGACATACATGTCAAGTGTAGGATTATATTTTGCAATGCTTGGTTCAAATCTAAGATGAAGTCACTTCTATCACACACACTCATAATACAGATTGCTCTTTCCTATTGTATTCCGCTGATTTTATGTGGCTTCCCATATTGTCATTGGAAGTCATAGGGGACTTTTGCCAATAGCATTTTCTGCTTTCTTTCCAGGCATGACTCTTTCATGATGGTTGTGACTGGTTTTATGGGATATTTTATTCTGTTTTTGCAGTGAGGAGTGTAACTTGGAGTGATGCACCCATTGCTTTAGTCTTTTTTTGTCCATTAATTAATAATTTATCAGTTTTATGCTGGAACAATGCTTTATTCTGGGGGTTGGGGAAGTCACTGGATTGTCTATAACTATGGCTGTGTCAGTGTGCGTAGTTTGAAAAATGACAAAAAGTATAGGTGATTTCCTGCCAGTTTTTGACACAGTTTCAAGATAGACAGCTCCTGAGGATCAGGGTTAGTAGATTGCTGATCCAGGGATTGTCAGATTTTATATCTTATCTGTTGAACTTCCAGTTGGCTTAAAAAAAATAAACAAAAACAAAATCTTATAACTATGTGAAATCACACATTAGTTCTAGCATTATTCACTTATTCTGGCACAGACAGATTAACATTTACTACTTCTACTGGAATCTTCTTCACTATGTACATTTAAAACATTATTTAGAGTTGCAATGTTTATAATACTATTTTCTTTACTACTTTTAGGTTTCTAGAAAAGACTTCATGTGACTGTGAAAATTTAGTAGAAATAATAATATAATCATTCCTTAAATGAACAGAGCTCTGTTGGAAATTTGAGATGCTCTGTCAAGATGGTAAATTTCCAATTTTTAAAACTTAGGCAAAAAAAGATTACCAAAGATTATATTAAAAAGTCATAACATCCAAGTTAGAGGCTATAGCACAGTGACTGAGTGTGACTAATCACAATCTGTGGGTTCCATGCCAATGTGACGCCGGAATTATGTCTCGTATGGTGGCTAACAGAATTTAAAAACATAATAAAGATAAAAACTAAATTGGCTTGAGAAATTGCCTTAAATTTTATGAGCCAGGTAACTTCTCTGACATCATATCAACATTCTATATATCCTGCATGTGCTTTAAGGTTATAATCTAATTAACCAACACTACATCTTTTAGAAAAATAAAATCATAGAATAATCTTTTATAAAGATACTGCTCTTCTTAATTTTTTTTTTGAGACAGAGTCTTGGTATGTCATCAGGCTGGATTGCAGTGGCACGATCTCGGCTCACTGCAACCTCTTCCCCCTGGGTTCAAGTGATCCTCCTGCCTCAGCCTCCCGAGTAGCTGGGATTATAGGCGCACACCACCACGGCCATATTTTTAGTAGAGACTGGGTTTCACCATGTTAGCCAGGATGGTCTCTATCTCTTGACCTCGTGATCCGCCTGCCTCGGCCTCCCAAAGTTCTGGGATTACAGGCATGAGCCACCGTGCCCAACTTATTCTTAATTTTTTAATCAGATTGTGGGTAAGGGTTTCTGGGGTGGGGGTCACATCTATCTGACTGGGCATGGTGGCTCACGCCTGTAATCCCAGCACTTTGGGAGGCCGAGGCAGGCAGATTGCTTAAGCCTAGGAATTCCAAGACCAGCCTGGGCAGCGTGATGGAACCCTGTATCTACAAAAAATACAAAAATTAGCTATGTGCAGTGTTGTGCACCTGTACTACCAGCTACTTGGGAGGCTGAAGCGGAAGAATTGCTTGAGCCCAGAAGGTCGAGGTTGCAGTGAGCTATCTGCCTGGGTGACAGAGTGAGACCCTGTCTCAAAAAAAAATTGATCTTACCCTACTGTCAGTCACTGTTCATTATTTTTAATGATCTTTGTGTCCTTGGTGCCTGGCATAGCATCTAGAACATAGAAGATGCTCCTGAAGTCCTCAATAATTATTTATTTGATGAATAAATAAATAACTGATCAGGCAGCAAGGTGTGGTAGAAGGAGCAAAGGCATTCCAGTAAATAAGGAGCACTGTATTCCAATAAAACTTTATTTCTTAAAATTGTCAGTGAGCCAGATTTGGCTGCAAAGGTCATATAGTTTACAGACCCCTGCCCTAGAGCAGCAAGTCCTTAAGCTAAATTTAAGAACTAGGAAAGCTCTGTTCACTTTCTCTCTGCTGTTGAGAACACCACCCGTATCTGAGGTGACTTCCAACCCTTTGACATTAAGATGAACAGAAAGAATTTGTCCAAGGCCAACTGAATCATAGATAAATTTATTTTGAATTTTTATATAAGATAATTTCAGCCCATAAGATAAACATTTCTTCATCAAGCCTGTAATCCCAGCACTTTGGGAGGCCGAGACAGGCGGATCACGAGGTCAGGAGATCGAGACCTTCCTGGCTAACACGGTGAAACCCCGTCTCTACTAAAAACTACAAAAAACTAGCAGGGCGAGGTGGCGGCGCCTGTAGTCCCAGCTACCCGGGAGGCTGAGGCAGGAGAATGGCGTGAACCCGGGAGGCGGAGCTTGCAGTGAGCTGAGATCCGGCCACAGCACTCCAGCCCGGGTGACAGAGCGAGACTCCGTCTTAAAAAAAGAAAAAAAAAAAAATTTCTTCATAGCACTTTCAGTTTCAGTGTGTCCCATATATAGGCATGAACCATACATACATATTTTGAAAATGGGCATGTACATATGCATGACTCTAACTTTGTATGCACACATGGCTTATTCTTATTGTTTACTTATTATCTCTTCTTTGTTTTGTGTTTTGTTTTAGAGACAGCCTCTGTTGCCCAGGCAGGATCACAGCTCACTGTAGCCTCAAACTCCTCAAGTGATCCTCCTGCCTTGGCCTTTCAAAGCACTAGGATTTCAGGTGACAACTACCATACCTGGCCCTCTTCTTTTTTTTTTTTTTTTTTGAAGGCAGGCTTGGTAATTCAATAGAGATCACATGCATTGTTATACTGTGGTCTAGCTTTTTCATATTTCAGTCCAGTTCAGTTTTCTAACTAGTATGTCTAAGTATAGGAAGTGTTTTGAGAAATGCTTATGCAGTTTTTAAAGTGTTATAGTATCCTATGATACTTGAAATCTTGCCTTGAATCTATTACTGTACTTAAGGACTTGAGAATATTTCAGCCTTTCCTCTTATTACTATTCTGCATTTGAAAATTGATCAGTAGTTTTGCAAAGGATTTTGTTTTTATTGCTATAATACAGAAACAATTATCTGCCTCTTGCTTTTGCAGCATGGAGTGCCATATTTGTGGGCATCAGGAGGGTCCAGATGGCAACTTTACCAGACACTGGAGATAAACTGATTTGTTTAAAAGCAGGAGCTTGCATCCAGGAAAAGTGGTAACATTTTTAGATATATTCCATAAACCACATCTACACACAGGCTGACACACAGTTATCTGAAAAAAGTAAGAAGAGAGATTACATGCATCAGTAATATCCACAGGAAACCTCACATTTTATCTCAGGTAGGAGATTCGACTTTTTCCTTTCGCAACGTTTCACTAGAGTAAACTCAGGTCAAACATGAAGAGTCTGCCAAACCAGACTGAGGCATTTTGGCTGACTTCAAGTAAGTAAGAATCGCAGCTGGAGAGAATGTATCACTGTCTGGGTCAGTTGTCAGCATTGCGGAGAGATCAGATTGGCCATGATGTAGGCATTTTAAGCACATTGGCCCACCCTATTTTCCCATCCTTCCGCTGGTGGTGGTGGGGCAGGGGGACAGAATCGTTAATGGTGAACATCATGAGCTTGAATCATGGCTTGGCAGTTTACTTACTAAGAGGAAGTAATGTTTGAGTGAGGGTTGCACAGTGGCAGAGTATGGAGCAGTGTATGGAGGAGATAGTGGCCAAGATCAAGCTGGAGCCCAGAGTATCTGTGGGAAAATGGTAGGAGATGAGGTTGAATGGTAGATAGGACTCGAGGTTGAAAAGCCTTGAAGATCCTACTAAGGGATCTAGTTTTTAACTCTCAGGAGACAAGACCACTGGAGGATTTTTAAACAGGGAAATTATATAATTATATAGATCAGTATGGAGAAAGATTTCCTTGACTCTAGTAGGGCTGATAATCTGGAAGAAAGAATGGAGAGGATGCAGCAGTGCAAGATAGGTGATGCTTGGGGTGGTCTAGAGGGATGCAATGGGAGTTTCAATAAGGCAATGGGAGGAGGTAGGAAGAAAGAGGAGAGAACAAAGGATTTGGTGACTGAATGTGGGGTTGACAGTAATTCCTGGGTTTGTGGCTTGGAAAACTAAGTTATATAAGACTGAGAATCCAGTAGGAGGGACAGATATGGGGGGAAAGATGATGAGTTTTGTTTCGGCTGTGTTGTAAGGGGTACCTATGAGATACCTATTGGAACTTTCTAGTAGGCAGCTGAATTGGATTTGGAAGAGATGAGATGAGATCCCTCTGAATTTACAGCTGAGGGATTAGATAAGATCGCCCAGGTTGAGTGTAGCAAAGTCAAGAATAAAACTGAGAGGTAACATTTAAGGACTGAATGAAGGAAGACCCACAAAGCAGGAAAAATGCCTGCCTCGAGAAAAAGGGGTAGAATCAAAAGTGACTGGTCCTATAAAGATCAGGACAGGAGAGAGTTTCAGGACTGGTCACAGCTGCAGTGAGGTGAAATAAAACAAGACTGAATTGCGTTTACCGAGTTTGGCAGATGAGAGGTCTTTAGCAATCCAGTTAAAGCAGCAATGTGGAGAGATAGGGAAATTAGTCACATTGTAGCTGGTCTGAGGAGCTCAACAGAGGTGAGGGAGTATAGATGGGGAATATAAAGTAATCTCTCAAGAAGTTTACCTGGGGAGGGAAGGAAAGAGATGGTCACATCTTGAGGTGGGGAGGCACATAAAAATATTCTATCAACATGATGACAAGACTGAAGAAACACACTGCAAATCTGTTAGAATATCAATTTATAGAAAACTCGGAATTTTTCTCCTTTCTTGAAATCTCAATCTGGAGTCATCCTGGGTGATGTCATGAGGTAGGGAAATTTTTCTTAGAGGCTCCATCATGCCTCTTGCCTAGCTCTCTCCTCCAACCACTCCTACAAACACAATGGTATCCTACTCAGGCTTGAATTCCTGGAAATGTTTTCTTTCTTTCCTCAACAAAGCTTACCGGGTGTCCCGGATATGCCAGTCAATTTGCCTACCATATGTAACTTCCCTTCCTGGCTTAACATGTCCCATACACAGCCTCAGAATGACTGTCATTCAATGTTTCTTCCTCTATCTTCTTTCCCACGGAGCCACGATTGTTTGGACCAGGGATGAACACCCATCCCAAAGCAGCCAATCCAGTGCTGGCCAATGATTTAAGTGGCCTGGTTAGAGTGAATAGGTTGGGCCAACTATATTCTCTCCTTGGAGACACTGCATTCTGAAACAGCTATTGTGGGAGACATTTGAGAGTAAGGTCCTGAGGTGGTCACCAGTCAGCTCTTGGATGTGTTTGACATTTCTTCAGATATCCTTAAAATGCCCTGTGCTCCCTGCCACTTAAAATAAGCTGCTTGAGTTTTGCTCACCTGCAACCAAAATAGCCCTGACACCTTGGCTAGACCACAATGACTATCGTTCCATTCTTTTTAGCTATGCTAAATGAGTTCCGAGTTAAGTGGCTTACTGTAAGCATGATGATTCTTTTCTGTCTTCTATTTTACATTTAAATGTTGATACTGCGTGTGTTCAATGTTTCTCTTAATATGAAAAAAAGTGTTTTCTTTTTTGAGTGAATCAATACAAATCATTATTTGACAGGTAATAACAAGGGATGACTCCTACTATAGCAACTCGAACATATAGTGATTTATTCTCTCTTAAAAAGGAAGTGCAAATTGAATGCTTTGGGGTGGTATGGTAGCTTCATGATGTCAGGGGACTATGGGTTATTCTATATTTCTGCTCTGTGATCCTTAGGGCTTGACTTCCACTTTTAAGGCCACCATATGACCTAAGTAAGATGCTGGGGCTCCAGTCATCATCAACCATCATGTTAGCTAACTTTTGCTGCAATAATCCTGAGTAACAAACCAGCCCAAAACTCAGTAACTTACAACAATGGGCATTTTTTTTGGTCTCCTTCCTACAGGTCTGCTTCAGGCTGCAGGTTGGCTGAACTTAGCTATCTGTTGAAGTTTAGGTCTGCGTCATATTTCTCCATATCTATCTTGGAGCAGCAGCTATCTAGGCTATTGGCAGAAGCCTATCTGGGCAAACCAAACTATGGGAGTACTTTTCAACCCCCGTTCACATTATGTTCAATAACGTCCCACTGGCCAAAGTAAGAAAGATGGCCACTTAGCTAGGTGTGGTGGCATGCACCTGTAGTCCCAGCCACTCAGGAGGCTGAGGCAGGAGAATCGCTTGAACCTGGGAGGTGGAGGTTGCAGTGAGCCGAGATTGCACCATGTGGACTCCAGGCTGGGCAACAAGAGTGAAACTAAGTCTGAAAAAAGTAAAATAAATAAATAAGGCCTAACTCGCAGCCGCCGACCTGCCTCGCGGTGCTGCGGGCACACCCTGCCGCCACCTCACAGAAATGCTTTGGATCCCCATAGTCTTTAGATGAGACCAGTGTCCAGGGTATTGGCTCGTCATCTCACCCGGGCTTATGCCAAAGATGTAAAATTCAGTGCAGATGCCCGAGCCTTAATGCTTCAAGGTATAGACCTTTTAGGCAATGCTGTAGCCATTACAACGGGGCCAAAGGGAAGAACAGTGATTATTGAGCAGAGCTGGGGAAGTGCCAAAGTAACAAAAGAAGGTGTGACTGTTTCTAAGTCAATTGACTTAAAGAATAAATGTAAAAACATTGGGGCTAAACTTGTACAAGATGTTGCCAAAAACACAAATGAAGAGGCTGGGGATGGCACTACCACTGCTACTGTACTGGCATGCTCTATTGCCAAGGAAGGCTTTGAGAAGATTAGCAAAGGTGTTAATCCAGTGGGAATCAGGAGAGGTGTGATGTTAGCTGTTGATGGTGTAATTGCTGAACTTAAAAAGCAGTCTAAACCTGTGACCATCCCTGAAGAAATTGCGCAGGCTGCTGCAATTTCTGCAAGTGGAGACAAAGAAATTGGCCATATCATCTCTGATGCAGTGAAAAAGATGGGAAGAAAGGGTGTCATCACAGTAAAGGATGGGAAAACACCGAATGATGAATTAGAAATTACTGAAAGCTTCAAGTTTGATCAAAGCTATATTTCTCCATACTTTATTAATACATCAAAAGGTCAGAAATGTGAATTCCAGGAGGCATATGTTCTGTTGAGTGAAAAGAAAATTTCTAGTGTCCAGTCCATTGTACCTGCTCTTAAAACTGCCAATGCTCACCATAAACCTTTGGTCATAATCACTGAAGATGTTGGTGGAGAAGCTCTAAGTACACTTGTCTTGAACAGCCTAAAGGTTGGTTTTCAGGTTGTGGCAGTCAAGGCTCCGGGGTTTGGTGACAAAGAATCAGCTCAAAGATATGGCTATTGCTACTGTTGGTGCAGTGTTTGGAGAAGAGGGGTTGATCCTAAATCTTGATGATGTTCATCCTCATGACTTAGGAAAATTTGGAGAGGTCATTGTAACCAAAGATGATGCCATGCTCTTAAAAGGAAAAGGTGACAGGCTCAAATTGAAAAACGTATTCAAGAAATCATCGAGCAGTTAGATGTCACAACTAGTGAATATGAAAAGGAAAAACTGAACGACTGGCAATATTTTCAGATGGAGTAGCTATGCTAAAGGTTGGTGGGACAAGTGATGTTGAAACGTTCCAGCCTCGGACTCATTGACTACAGCTAATGAAGATAAAAAAATTTGTATATGAACAATTAAAATAACACTCAAAATTCTAGCAATGACCATTGCTAAGAATGCAGGTGTTGAAGGATCTCTGATAGTTGAGAAAATTATGCAACGTTCCTCAGAAGTTGGTTGTGATGCTATGGTCAGAGATTTTGTGAATATGGTGGGAAAAGGAATTATTGACCCAACAAAGGCTGTGAGAACTGATTTACTGGATGCTGCTGGTGTAGCCTCTCTGTTAACTACAGCGGAAGTTGTAGTCACAGAAATCCCTAAAGAAGAGAAGAACCCTGGAATGAGTGCAATGGGTGGAATGGGATGTGGTATGGGAGGCGGCATATTGTAACTCCTAGAACAGTGCTTGACCTTTATTAATAAACTGTGACAGGAAGTCAAAGGCAGTGTTCCTCACCAATAACTTCAGAGAAGTCAGTTGGAGAAAATGAAGAAAAGGCTGGCTGATGTTTAAGAAATCATTATAACCATCAGTTGCTGGTTTCAGTTGACAAAATATATAATGGTTTACTGCTGTCATTGTCCATGCCTTCAGATACTTTATTTTGTATTTTTGAATAAAAAGACATTTGTACATTCCTGATACTGGGTACAAGAGTCACGTACCAATGTACTGCCTTCAG
Source organism: Colobus angolensis palliatus (assembly GCF_000951035.1). Taxonomy (NCBI): domain Eukaryota; kingdom Metazoa; phylum Chordata; class Mammalia; order Primates; family Cercopithecidae; genus Colobus; species Colobus angolensis. The sequence goes on from NW_012116932.1 coordinate 7,024,946, forward strand.
CTTAAATCACTGAGGCATTTTTACTACTATTCTGTTAAAAATCAGAATTTTAGTGCTTGCCACCACCAGATGAGAAATTAAGCAGCCTTTCTGTGGAGAGTGAGAATAATTGCGTACAAAGTAGAGAAATATCCAAATATGTGACAATCTTTGTCTAATAAAAAATTGTTTAAAGTTAAAAGCAAAACAAAACAAATCAGACAGAAAAGAAAAAGAAAGATGGCCAAACCTAAAATCAAGGTGCGGGGAAGCACACTCCAAGTACCACAAAGGATGGGTTGTCTAATTCAATTGAGGAATGGAGTGAACAATTGAAATTAATAATCTCACCTACCACATCATTATATCTGGATACCAGGATGAAGGAAAAGGGACAAAGGAGTGCATGTGTCAGCCACATCAGCATCTGTAAAGGCATCTACTGAAAATCCAATACAATACTTACAATTATATTTCATTGGCCAGAAACTTTTCAAATGGCCACTCCTTGCTGCAAGGGAGGCTAGAAAATGTATTGTTTTTAATTGCAGATTGCAGTATGCTTAGCTAAAAAAAATTTTTTTAAATACCAGATCAGAAATGAAAATAGGTGTTGAGTAGACAATTAGCAATTTCTTTGCCAGTATTCAACAAGATGCATCTCTCACTTTTGTGAAGTAATCTGATAAGGTGTTTATTGTGATTGCTTGATATGTGTATATATAGTTAATATTTAAATCGTGATAATCCAGCCAGTAATTAAACACTGTGAGATTGCTGCTTTTGCAAGGAAGAGTGGCTGTCAAAAAGAAAAGTAAGTGCTTTTAAAATGAAAGTGTGTAGACATCTCAAGGACACTTGTCTCCCAGAGAGATTTCCAATAGGTTCTTCCTTCAGGTTTTTACTCAGATGTTACCTTTCCCAACCACTCTACCTACGTAAACACATTCCCTTTTTCTTGGTTCATTTTTCTTCACACTATTTGTCACCATACTTGTTTATTTTATTATCTGTCTCCCCCTACTAGAAAGTGAGTGACTTGAAGGCAGGGCATTTGTTGTGCTGCCCTGGTGAACTGGATTGCTGAAAATGGTCCTTGTTGATGACTTCAGAGTACCTGGCCAACAAACCAGCTAGAACCAGGAGTTATTTTTTGCACAGCAGCATCATGGGGCTATCGCAGCCATTTTGGAACCTTGAGGCAACAAGTCTGAGGAGAAAAGGCAAGATGTTGAAGGTGGCCATGTGGAATCCTGGAAAGAGACTGAGCCCTTAACGTCGTCCCTGAGCAGCTGAACACACGCAGAGGAGTCTTCTTCTAGGCTTCTTGTTATGTGTGATAAAGAGAAAGACAGCCCCTGCCATCTGGGAGCTGGTCTGGTTCTATCAGCTCGGCCTTGGCGTTCTGTTGAGCATAAACAATTTCACTGAAGAGTAATATCAGACCCAACAGACATGACCACTTTGTGACTTGATTGATCAAAGCAAAAGCCAGACCACTCTGTAATCATGTCAACAGTCCTGTGGAGAGAAGGATATGGCTGATCCAGTGAATTCATTATCTCTCGCAGGAGAGGTCTGGGAGCCAGTACCTGGGAATATGGGTCCCCAGACGCTGCACTGCAGACCTGAGGGACCTGCAAATACGAGAACAAGTGTGTGGTGCTGGGAAGAGGTACAACAACCCAAGGGCCATCGAGCTGCCTTCAGATGGTACCAGGAAGCCACTAGCTGGAGGAACGTTTTGCAGCCTACGTCTTTGAGACCATGGGTGTGGACCAGAGTGTAAGCAGGTCACCGAATCTGAGGGGCAACAAGGGTGTTAGAGTAGGACTGCCCTGGGACCTAGAGTTAGTGTGTGCAAGTAGCGGGAATGGGATAGGAGGAAGGGAGTGGTGTGGAAAGTCTGGCCCCTGCATTGCAAGGAGGCACGAGGATGGCTGGTGGTCCTGGGGTCGCCTTTGGGCTGCCACCCACCCACAGAGAACAGGGGTAAAGCGCAAGTTCAAAACCCGGCGCAGCCAGGTTCCACGGCGGAACTGCGCGGGGAAGGAGAGCACAAAGGCTGGACTCCGCGGGCGGGGAGAGGAGGGACCGCCTTTGGGCGCTCACTGGAGAAGCAGGGGTTGTGGCAGCAAGTTCAAAGCCCGGCCCCGCCCGGCCTCCAGAGACAGGAGCTGCGCGCACGGCGGGACCGGCGCAGAGAGGGCGGCTGCGGCTGGTGCGCGG